>NC_069499.1:629386070-629703570 GCF_027579735.1 Bombina bombina | reverse complement strand
TTATGATTAGGGCAGTCATATCAGTATTGGCTCAGGGATATAATCACAGGATACATGTAACTGCAGCATAAACCGTTTACAATTCTCCCTGAGCACATTAATGTATTTATATGTAAATCAGCCTGATCTGTCACCTCATTATGGCCTCAACGCATTGACATAAACAGATTTACACTAGTTTAATGCATCCATATCTATAGGCCTCAATAATGTAATCAATATTAAATTAATGTTTACTAATTTGTTCTAACACATTCCTCATCACTAGTGCCACAGCAGGACATATGATATACTTATAGATGTAATTTACCTGTATATAACACATTCTTCATCACTAGTTTACCTGTATATAAAACATTCCTCATCACTAGTGCCACAGCAGGACATATTATATACTAATAGATGTAATGTACCTGTATATAACACATTCCTCATCACTATTGCCACAGCAGGACATATTATATACTAATAGATGTAATTTACCTGTATATAACACATTCCTCATCACTAGTGCCACAGCAGGACATATGATATACTTATAGATGTAATTTACCTGTATATAACACATTCCTCATCACTAGTTTACCTGTATATAACACATTCCTCATCACTATTGCCACAGCAGGACATATTATATACTAATAGATGTAATTTACCTGTATATAACACATTCCTCCTCACTAGTGCCACAGCATTACATATGATATACTTATAGATGTAATTTACCTGTATATAGCACATTCTTCATCACTAGTGCCACAGCAGGACATATGATATACTTATAGATGTAATTTACCTGTTTATAACACATTCTTCATCACTAGTGCCACAGCAGGACATATTATATACTAATAGATGTAATTTACCTGTATATAACACATTCTTCAGCACTAGTGCCAAAGCAGGACATATTATATACTAATAGATGTAATTTACCTGTATATAACACATTCTTCAGCACTTGTGCCACAGCAGGACATATATACTTATAGATGTAATTTACCTGTATATAACACATTCTTCAGCACTAGTGCCACAGCAGGACATATTATATACTTATAGATGTAATTTACTTGTATATAACACATTCTTCATCACTAGTGTCACAGCAGGACATATTATATACTTATAGATGTAATTTACCTGTATATAACACATTCTTCAGCACTAGTGCCACAGCAGCACATATTATATACTAATAGATTTAATTTACCTGTATATAACACATTCTTCAGCACTAGTGCCACAGCAGGACATATATACTTATAGATGTAATTTACCTGTATATAACACATTCTTCAGCACTAGTGCCACAGCAGGACATATTATATACTTATAGATGTAATTTATCTGTATATAACACATTCTTCAGCACTAGTGTCACAGCAGGACATATTATATACTAACAGATTTAATTTACCTGTATATAACACATTCTTCAGCACTAGTGCCACAGCAGGACATATATACTTATAGATGTAATTTACCTGTATATAACACATTCTTCAGCACTAGTGCCACAGCAGGACATATTATATACTTATAGATGTAATTTATCTGTATATAACACATTCTTCAGCACTAGTGTCACAGCAGGACATATTATATACTTATAGATGTAATTTACCTGTATATAACACATTCTTCATCACTAGTGTCACAGCAGGACATATTATATACTTATAGATGTAATTTACCTGTATATAACACATTCTTCAGCACTAGTGCCACAGCAGGACATATATACTTATAGATGTAATTTATCTGTATATAACACATTCTTCAGCACTAGTGCCACAGCAGGACATATTATATACTAATAGATGTAATTTACCTGTATATAACACATTCTTCAGCACTTGTGTCACAGCAGGACATATTATATACTAATAGATGTAATTTACCTGTATATAACACATTCTTCAGCACTAGTGTCACAGCAGGACATATTATATACTAATAGATGTAATTTACCTGTATATAACACATTCTTCAGCACTAGTGCCACAGCAGGACATATTATATACTAATAGATTTAATTTACCTGTATATAACACATTCTTCAGCACTAGTGCCACAGCAGGACATATTATATACTTATAGATGTAATTTACCTGTATATAACACATTCCTCAGCACTAGTGCCACAGCAGGACATATTATATACTAATAGATGTAATTTACCTGTATATAACACATTATTCAGCACTAGTACCACAGCAGGACATATTATATACTAATAGATGTAATTTACCTGTATATAACACATTCTTCAGCACTAGTGCCACAGTAGGACATATTATATACTAATAGATGTAATTTACCTGTATATAACACATTCTTCAGCACTAGTGCCACAGCAGGACATATTATATACTAATAGATGTAATTTACCTGTATATAACACATTCTTCAGCACTCGTGCCACAGCAGGACATATTATATACTAATAGATGTAATTTACCTGTATATAACACATTCTTCATCACTAGTGCCACAGCAGGACATATTATATACTAATAGATGTAATTTACCTGTATATAACACATTCTTCAGCACTAGTGCCACAGCAGGACATATTATATACTAATAGATGTAATTTACCTGTATATAACACATTCTTCAGCACTAGTGCCACAGCAGGACATATTATATACTAATAGATGTAATTTACCTGTATATAACACATTCTTCAGCACTAGTGCCACAGCAGGACATATTATATACTAATAGATGTAATTTAGATTTAATTTACCTCGTGTATATATCTATGTGCAAGTTTGCGTATGTGTGTTATGTTTTCAAGTGCGCGCACATTGTGGTCACTTGCCCAAAATTTGCACAGGTAAAAATTTTTGCGCCCAGAGGGAACATTGGTTGAAGCTTTGATCAATCGGCCCCATAGAGTCATTTGTGTTTAAGTTTTAGCTTATTTTTTCCCCAATAGAGCTTGGTAATTCACAGTTTTTTTGAGTACTGTATTACTTGACATGGAAGAAGTCACCCCTAGAACTAAATTGTATTTCAAAACACAAAACAGAAATAATTACTTGCTTAGCACTTTTATATTATAATGTGTCAATGTATAGTGCAGTTTAACAATACTGTAGCGGAAACCTTTATGGTTCAGCATTAAAGAAATAATTGATTGAAATGTCAGCTTTAGCACTTAAGGGGTTAAAGCTCCCTATTTTGCTTGGTGTAACATTCAGAAGGCCTATAAACAAAAAAACCTTGCAAGTTAAGAACATCATTTTTTTTCCACAGCTGGGCACAGAACAATCTGCTACATAAAGAATCCGGTTTAACCTTTTCACTGCCAAAGGAGTCCGCTGTGCATCTACTAGGTTTCAGTTGGAAGTATTTTCAGAAGTTAATGAGTTAAAGCACTAACCTTATCATGATCTTACCTTTATTAATCTCTTTTTATTAGTACTTCTGAACAAACCATCGGTTGCCCCAGGCTCTAGAAATGCTGCTATATTTATTTCTGCTGTTTTATGGAGAACAATGAGGATACATTTACATTTTTTTTATTTTTTAATATTTGTACTTCTTGTGCTTGCCACCCATAATATCATAAATGCTTTGCCCCTTTCCCCCCTGTAGTGGCAGCTGTACCCCTATTAGCTGTGGGGTCTGTTCCTTGTCAAGGACACCTCAGTAAAGCCACATGTTGGATTGTATCAGTTCACTCAGATACAGGATGCAGACTGGAGGCAGATGCAAGAGATTGAAGCCCACTGTAGGCTTATTACAAGAAAAGACTCAATAAAACCCACATAAAGAGTGCCCACTCTCCTACTGACACCAACACATGCAGACAAGAAGGTGTGAGTTTATGACAGACCTTTCAACTCATTTAAATACACACAATGTCAGTATTAGGGACAAAAGCATAGATTCGGAGGGGTCCCTTCTTCTTTAAAATGGCTTTCAAGTAAATATAAAAAGCCCAGCAGTGCTTAAAAAACTATTTTTAGAATAATTGTAACAGGTTTTGTGTTATCTTCTCGTGTGCATCTGATTCATGTAACATACATTGATACACAGGTCTATTTCTCTGATGTCACCACCAATGTTTAGACCATTTGCAATCGTCAGATGCTTAAAGGGACATGAAAGACAATATTTTTATTTTATGATTCAGATAGAGCATACATTTTTAACAGCTTTCCAGTTCACTTCTATTATCAGTTGTGCTTCATTCTCTTTGTATACTTTATTGAAGTAGCAGCAATTCACTAATGGGAACAAGCTAAACACACCAGTGAGTCAATGAGAAGAGGCCACCGATCAGCAGCTAGCTCCCAGCTCCTGAGCCTACCTAGGTATGCTTTTCAACAAATATACCAAGAGAACTAATCACATTAAATAATAGCAGTAAAATGAGAAGTTATTTAAAATTATAATCTCTATCTGAATCATGAAATAAAAAAATGGGTTTAATGTCCCTTTAAGCACACAGGATCACCCTTAGCATTTGCAGGGTGCTGGGAAAGATACATTTGTAAGACCCCTCAGACCAGCCC
Source organism: Bombina bombina (assembly GCF_027579735.1). Classification (NCBI taxonomy): domain Eukaryota; kingdom Metazoa; phylum Chordata; class Amphibia; order Anura; family Bombinatoridae; genus Bombina; species Bombina bombina. The sequence continues at coordinate 629,699,038 of NC_069499.1, read as the reverse complement.
CCTTATTTCCTTTCCCCTGTATGGCCAAAACCTGTCCAACCATTCCTGATACCATAAAGACTTCTTCATAAACAAAATACAGGATGCACATTGCACCTTCTCATACCCTCAACCATAATGACATTGCGGCGCCCCTTGCTGCGGGCGCCAGTCTCACTCTTCCCAAAGGGCAGGCCTGGCTGTACATTTTCAGATTCACTTTTATGTCCCTTATATACTTTTATAATAGATATTTACTTGTATGCCCCTTTAGGACCAGATTACAAGTGGAGAGCTAAATATTGCTTTAGTGAAAGCGATATGAGCGTTCCACTGAGTAATACCAGGGAATGCTAATATGCGCTTGACACTTGTATTACAAGTTGAGCGCAACGATTATACAGGTATACCCCGCTCATACAGCGGGTTAGGGACCGGAGCGCTGCTGTAAAGTGAAAACCGCCTTAAAGTGAAACAAGGCAGTTATAGCTTTCTTTTCAGTGTTTAAAATCTTGAAAACATGTTTGAACTGACATATATTAGGGGTGCAATAGTGCTACGTTAAGTTTAACACTAGCACAGCAAGTATTCAATTAGTATTCAATAAATACTGTACCTGTAAAATAGTGACAATTACTGTAGTAACATTTGCCAGACTGTAGCACTGAGACAAAGATTGCACTGCAATGCTGTTAACAGAGTGAACTAAGCATAACAAAATAGTGCCAGTCACTTTTCTCACAATCTCACAATGATTACAGCACTGTTTCAAAATCCTTGGAGGTTGAACTTCAGCTCCACAAAGCGCTATATTAGCGAATCGCTGTAAAGTGAAGCGCTGTAAAGTGAGGTATACCTGTATACATATATATTTATGTGTTAACATGTGTATATAAACATATTAACACATACATATATATGTATATAAGAATATACTTATTTATTTGCTGGGAACACACAGTTCCCATAGATCGCAATCTAAAGGCACTTTTCATTGACTTTTTTTTCTAAAACCCCACTCCCGCCAACTTTAACCCCTTAAAACTGCCTAGTGCAGTTGTTTTTTTAATAAAAAAAAAATGCTATATATTTTTTTTTTTAAATAAAAAAACTATAATACCCTCTATTTTAAAGGTGTTTGGGGCACTTTTAGAAAATTAACTAGAGATCTGGGGGTCGATCCGATATAAATCGTCGCCCGCAAAAGCCGGCGACGCCAATATTTGCGCGGGTTTGGTATCACATATACGGCGTAACCTAGAAGTTACGCCCGTATATTTCTGCCGTCGCCCGCAGTTTTTTGGGCCATAGGCAGGTATACCAAACCCGCGCAGTTTGGTATCCAATATGCAGCGTAAGGACTTACGTGGCGAAAATGGAGAAAACTTACTCCATTTTCACCTCGCCACAAAAAGCAGCCGTAAGAAGCCTTACGCTGACTATTGGAGCCCCGTAACTCCCTAAACTAACTAGAAAATAAACCTAACACCTAACGCATGCGCAATGTCTATCTCCCTGTCAACCGCGATCTGCTAAAATAAACCTAACACCTAACGCATGCTCAATGTCTATCTCCCTGTCAACCGCGATCCCCCCCCCCCACCCGAAATCCCTAATAAAGTTATTACCCCCTAAACCGCCGCTCCCGGACCCCGCCGCCATCTACATAAACTAACCCCCTACTGTGAGCCTCTAAAACCGCCGCCATCTACCTTATCTATCCCCTAATCTGACCCCTTACACCGCCGCCACCTATATAAAAATTATTAACCCCTAATCTAATCCCCCTATACCGCCGCCAGCTATATTAATATTATTAACCCCTAATGTAAGCCCCTTACACCGCCGCCATCTCTATTAAAATGATTAACCCCTAATTTAATCTACCTACCCCGCCGCCAGCTATATTATCTATATTAACCCTAAGTATATTATAGTTAATATAGTTATTACATTATATATATTAACTATATTAACCCTAATTATATTAGGGTTAATATAGTTAATATAGTTACTATAGTATTTATATTAACTATATTAACTCTATCTAACCCTAACACCCCTAACTAAATTTATATTAAATTAATCTAATTCATTTATAAACTAAAATATTCCTATTTAAATCTAAATACTTACCTATAAAATAAACCCTAAGATAGCTACAATATAATTAATAATTACATTGTAGCTATGTTAGGGTTAATATTTATTTTACAGGTAAATTGTTAATTATTGTAACTAGGTATAATAGATATTAAATAGTTATTAACTATTTAATATCTACCTAGTTAAAATAATTACCCAATTACCTGTAAAATAAATCCTAACCTAAGTTACAAATACACCTACACTATCAATACATTTAATAAACTACAAACATCTATCTAAAAATACAATTAAATTAACTAAACTAAATTACAAAAAAAAACAAACACTAAATTACAAAAAATAAAAAAAAGATTACAAGATATTTAAGCTAATTACACCTATTCTAAGCCCCCTAATAAAATAATAAACCCCCAAAATAAAAAAAATTCCCTGCCCTATTCTAAATTCAACAAATTTCAAAGCTCTTTACCTTACCAGCCCTTAAAAGGGCCTTTTGTGGGGCATGCCCCAAATAATTCAGCTCTTTTGCATACAACAAATACAATACCCCCCCCCCCCATTACAACCCACCACCCACATACCCCTATTCTAAACCCACCCAAACCCCCCTTAAAAAAGCCTAACGCTACCCCCTGAAGATCTCCCTACCTTGTCTTCACCACACCGGGCCGAACTCCTGATCCGATCCAGGCGATGTCTTCCTCCAAGCGGCAAAGAAGAATTCTTCCTCCGGCGACGTCTTCCTCCAAGCGGCAGCAAAGTCTTCATTCTTCCGGCGGCATCTTCAATCTTCTTTCTTCGCTCCGCCGCCGCGGAGCATCCATCCCGGCCGACTGCTGAACTTGGAATGAGGTACCTTTAAATGACGTCATCCAAGATGGCGTCCGCCGAATTCCGATTGGCTGATAGGATTCTATCAGCCAATCGGAATTAAGTTAAAAAAATCTGATTGGCTGATTGAATCAGCCAATCAGATTCAAGTTCAATCCGATTGGCTGATCCAATCAGCCAATCAGATTGAGCTCGCATTCTATTGGCTGTTCCGATCAGCCAATAGAATGCGAGCTCAATCTGATTGGCTGATTGGATCAGCCAATCGGATTGAACTTGAATCTGATTGGCTGATTCAATCAGCCAATCAGATTTTTTTAACTTAATTCCGATTGACTGATAGAATCCTATCAGCCAATCGGAATTCGGCGGACGCCATCTTGGATGACGTCATTTAAAGGTACCTCATTCCAAGTTCAGCAGTCGGCCGGGATGGATGCTCCGCGGCGGCGGAGCGAAGAAAGAAGATTGAAGATGCCACCGGAAGAATGAAGACTTTGCTGCCGCTTGGAGGAAGACGTCGCCGGAGGAAGAATTCTTCTTTGCCGCTTGGAGGAAGACATCGCCCGGATCGGATCAGGAGTTCGGCCCGGTGTGGTGAAGACAAGGTAGGGAGATCTTCAGGGGGGTAGTGTTAGGCTTTTTTAAGGGGGGTTTGGGTGGGTTTAGAATAGGGGTATGTGGGTGGTGGGTTGTAATGGGGGGGGGTATTGTATTTGTTGTATGCAAAAGAGCTGAATTATTTGGGGCATGCCCCACAAAAGGCCCTTTTAAGGGCTGGTAAGGTAAAGAGCTTTGAAATTTGTTGAATTTAGAATAGGGCAGGGAATTTTTTTTATTTTGGGGGTTTATTATTTTATTAGGGGGCTTAGAATAGGTGTAATTAGCTTAAAAATCTTGTAATCTTTTTTTATTTTTTGTAATTTAGTGTTTGTTTTTTTTTGTAATTTAGTTTAGTTAATTTAATTGTATTTTTAGATAGATGTTTGTAGTTTCTTTAATTTATTGATAGTGTAGGTGTATTTGTAACTTAGGTTAGGATTTATTTTACAGGTAATTGGGTAATTATTTTAACTAGGTAGATATTAAATAGTTAATAACTATTTAATAGCTATTATACCTAGTTAAAATAATTAACAATTTACCTGTAAAATAAATATTAACCCTAACATAGCTACAATGTAATTATTAATTATATTGTAGCTATCTTAGGGTTTATTTTATAGGTAAGTATTTAGATTTAAATAGGAATATTTTAGTTTATAAATGAATTAGATTAATTTAATATAAATTTAGTTAGGGTTAGATAGAGTTACTATAGTTAATATAAATACTATAGTAACTATATTAACTATATTAACCCTAATATAATTAGAGTTAATATAGTTAATATATATAATGTAATACCTATATTAACTATAATATACTTAGGGTTAATATAGATAATATAGCTGGCGGCGGGGTAGGTAGATTAAATTAGGGGTTAATCATTTTAATAGAGATGGCGGCGGTGTAAGGGGCTCACTTTAGGGGGTTATAGATATAATATAGCTGGCGGCGGGGTACGGGAGCGACGGTTTAGGGGTTAATAACTTTATTAGGTTGCGGCGGGGTAAAGGAGCGGCGGTTTAGGGGTTAATAACCTTTTTATTGTTAGGCTAGTGAGGGGGGATAGCGGATAGAGGGTTAGACAGTGCGGGCTATGTTAGGGAGGCGTGTTAGACTTGTCGGGCTATGTTAGGGAGGCGTGTTAGACAGTGCGGGTGTTTTAAACTTTAGTCAGGTTTTATAGGCGCCGGCAGTTTCTAACGTGCCGCAAGTCACTGGCGACGCCAGAAATTTGTACTTACGCAGATTTCTGGACATCGCTGGTTTGTGAGACTTACGGCACGTTAGCATCTGACGGCGACTTATATGGGATGGCTCGAGTTGCGAGCTGAAACTGCGGGCGACGCCGGTTCCCTCGCTTGCGCCGCAAACTGCGATCGATATCGGATCGCGCCCCTTATCTCTGATTCATTTTCTGAGCGCTAATTAATACTTCGAGCTTGCGGTAGCAATAACCAGCCACTTGTAATGGCTGGTTATTTATCGGGCGCCCGTTTGCGGGCGGGCTATAAATTATCATTTTACATGTAATCTAGCCCTCAATAGGCAAACAGATAAGTAATATTTCTATTAATTTAAAATGTATTATGAGCTTGAGAAGATAATGGTTTTAGGGTCATATTACTTTGGCTTCAAAAGAAAGTAGCTTAAACTGTTAGTATATCTTTAAATAGTTGCTTTCCAGATAAAATGGTGAATTTGAAGCACAAATCCACAATCCTAAAAGATAAAAAAGATGCACCTCTTGGTGTAAAACTCCCAGGACTTTAACAACAGCGGTAAGTATATAAACGGTTCACTCACATTTAGAGATAGCACAATTATTGTTGTAACCACAAGGCGAAACCTCAGAGTCGCTCGGCAGACTCCCTCCCATTAGAACAGGATCCTCAGCAGATGCGGATGTCAGTGTCTACGTCACCACCATGGGCGGGCTATTATAGAACCTGCCCCATATAATATCTTTCCAAATAGGGTATGAAGGGATGGGCAATCCAGCAAGTAAACTGGATCAGGAGAAGGAATGTTTGGAGAGATATTGTTTGGAGCAGGTTCCATAATAACCCCGCCAATTCTATTGGGCCCATACTCAGGAGCAGCTGGCTTTTCTCTCACAGGGTTAGATACCTGTTAGATTCCCTGTGGAAAAGGAATGGTGTGTGGGTTAAGCAGGAGTAAAAAGGCTGTATACCCTCTGACCTCAGGTAATGGTGACCTCTAATCTACCTCTGGTAGTGATGACGTCTAAGCCCTGGTGATAATACTAGTATGCCTTCAGTTTTATACGATGAGCAGTGCTAACACCAGTCTGGCCTCAGACTGCCAGACTCTGGCCTTAGACTGCCAGCTAATGTGCTTGCCAACCCCAGGAACCCATACAATGAGTTACAGATACCCATATATGATGTAGTGTGTGTTTCTATCTGTATCTATAAGTGTGTATCTGCATGTATAAGTGTATGCTATGTAGTGTGTGTATCTGCATGTATAAGTGTAGTGTGTGTGTGTATCTGCATGTGTAAGTGTATGCTATGTAGTGTGTGTGTATCTGCATGTGTAAGTGTATGCTATGTAGTGTGTGTGTATCTGCATGTGCAAGTGTATGCTATGTAGTGTGTGTATCTGCATGTATAAGTGTAAGTTATGTAGTGTGTGTGTTCGTCTTTTGAATTTTGAAATGTTGGGAGGTGTGTGTGTGCGTGTGCCAGTGTATGTGTGCATGCAAGTGTTTTACTAGTCCCGGTGAACATTTACTTTAGAAATTCCATGAAAAGAAAAAACACATTACTCCCTGAGCAAAAAATATTATGGCCAAAAATGGAATGGCCTAAAATGGGGGGGCAGCCTAGGGCAGTACAAAACCTAAAAATATGCCACTGATTTTATATATATATATATATATACAGGGAGTGCAGAATTATTAGGCAAGTTGTATTTTTGAGGATTAATTTTATTATTGAACAACAACGATGTTCTCAATGAACCCAAAAAACTCATTAATATCAAAGCTGAATAGTTTTGGAAGTAGTTTTTAGTTTGTTTTTAGTTATAGCTATTTTAGGGGGATATCTGTGTGTGCAGGTGACTATTACTGTGCATAATTATTAGGCAACTTAACAAAAAACAAATATATACCCATTTCAATTATTTATTTTTACCAGTGAAACCAATATAACATCTCAACATTCAAAAATATACATTTCTGACATTCAAAAAAACAAAAAAAAAACAAATCAGTGACCAATATAGCCACCTTTCTTTGCAAGGACACTCAAAAGCCTGCCATCCATGGATTCTGTCAGTGTTTTGATCTGTTCACCATCAACATTGCGTGCAGCAGCAACCACAGCCTCCCAGACACTGTTCAGAGAGGTGTACTGTTTTCCCTCCTTGTAAATCTCACATTTGATGATGGACCACAGGTTCTCAATGGGGTTCAGATCAGGTGAACAAGGAGGCCATGTCATTAGATTGTCTTCTTTTATACCCTTTCTTGCCAGCCACGCTGTGGAGTACTTGGACGCATGTGATGGAGCATTGTCCTGCATGAAAATCATGTTTTTCTTGAAGGATGCAGACTTCTTCCTGTACCACTGCTTGAAGAAAGTGTCTTCCAGAAACTGGCAGTAGGACTGGGAGTTGAGCTTGACGCCATCCTCAACCCGAAAAGGCCCCACAAGCTCATCTTTGATGATACAGCCCAAACCAATACTCCAACTCCACCTTGCTGGTGTCTGAGTCGGACTGGAGCTCTCTGCCCTTTACCAATCCAGCCACGGGCCCATCCATCTGGCCCATCAAGACTCACTCTCATTTCATCAGTCCATAAAACCTTAGAAAAATCAGTCTTGAGATATTTCTTGGCCCAGTCTTGACGTTTCAGCTTGTGTGTCTTGTTCAGTGGTGGTCGTCTTTCAGCCTTTCTTACCTTGGCCATGTCTCTGAGTATTGCACACCTTGTGCTTTTGGGCACTCCAGTGATGTTGCAACTCTGAAATATGGCCAAACTGGTGGCAAGTGGCATCTTGGCAGCTGCACGCTTGACTTTTCTCAGTTCATGGGCAGTTATTTTGCGCCTTGGTTTTTCCACACGCTTCTTGCGACCCTGTTGACAATTTTGAATGAAACGCTTGATTGTTCGATGATCACGCTTCAGAAGCTTTGCAATTTTAAGAGTGCTGCATCCCTCTGCAAGATATCTCACTATTTTTGACTTTTCTGAGCCTGTCAAGTCCTTCTTTTGACCCATTTTGCCAAAGGAAAGGAAGTTGCCTAATAATTATGCACACCTGATATAGGGTGTTGATGTCATTAGACCACACCCCTTCTCATTACAGAGATGCACATCACCTAATATGCTTAATTGGTAGTAGGCTTTCGAGCCTATACAGCTTGGAGTAAGACAACATGCATAAAGAGGATGATGTGGTCAAAATACTCATTTGCCTAATAATTCTGCACTCCCTGTATATATACACACAGCAAGATTAAACCATTAAGGATTGGGCATTTCAGACAAAAGCGTGACCAAAATACTAGATCATTTTTAGCATTTTTGTCATCACTCCATTTAAGCAGAAATAGAGCCTTGTTTTTTTTTTAATTTACCTATCAAAACTATATATATATATTTTAGTCGACAACCCAAGTTATTGAACTAAGCCCATTTTGGTATTTTTCATGCCACCATTTCACTGCAAAATGCAATCATATAAAAAAATGTAGGGTTCTCACTAAAATTATTTACATACCACTTGTATAGTCATAACACAAATGGATATAAAAGCTTCTATGGGATCCCATAGTTCAGAAATAGCAGACATACATGGCATTGCCATTGCTTTGTGGTAATTAGAAGGCAATTACAGCTGTGCACCACACTTCTGAAATTCCCGGCAGTGAAGGGGTTAATCAGGTAGTTTGTAAGGTTAAAGGGACAGTCTAGTCAAAATTAAACTTTCATGATTCACAAAGGGCATGCAATTTTAAACACTTTTCCATAATACTTTTATCAATACATTTTCTTTGTTCTTTCTGTATTCTTCGTTGAAAGCTAAACTTAGGAAGACTCATATGCTAATTTCTAAGCCCTTGAAGGACACCTCCTATCTCAGTATATTTTGACTTTTTTTTTTTTTTACAGCAAGACAGCTCTAGTTCATGTGTGACATATAGATACAATTGTGCTCACTCCCATGGAGTTACTTCTGAGCCAGCACTGATTGGCTAAAATGTCAGCCTGTCAAAAGAACTGAAAGAAGGGGGCAGTCTGCAGAAGCTTAGATACAAGGTGATCACAGAGGTAAAAAGTATATTAATATAACAGTGTTGGTAATGCAAATCTGGAGAATGTGTAATAAAGGGATGACCCTCCTAGTGTTCACTCCCGCTTCAATAAATAATTACCACTGACACAGAAAGATGGGTTGAAAAGGCAGCAGCCCAACTTTTATTAACATTTTTTAAAATAAATAAATAACCAATTTATATAACCATAAAACCCAGGGTGCTTGCCCACCTAAAACCACGTGTCGGCGAGCTCCGCCAAGCACACCCACAAACCACACCTCTCCCGCTTTCCCAGCATCCCCAAAATTAGCAAACACTGCCCCCTCAGCTGCGACATTTACTTAAAAATAAAAGGGAGGGAGATTCCTTCTACCCTGATGTTAACCACTAACTGCTGCCACTTCCTGTTGCCACCCCCTTATCAAACCTCCTACTGTCCACCTCTTCACCTAAGTTTGACCCCTTACTTTTCACGGGCCCACAGGAGGGTCACCCCTCCCCTCCTTCCATTCTGTCATCCAGGGTTCATTGACCCTCCTAGTGTTCACTCCCGCTTCAATAAATAATTACCACAGACACGGAAAGATGGGTTGAAAAGGCCGCAGCCCAACTTTTATTAACATTTTTTAAAATAAATAAATAACCAATTTACATAACCATAAAACCCAGGGTGCTTGCCCACCTAAAACCACATGTCAGCGATCTCCGCCAAGCATGCCCACAAACCACACTTCTCCCACTTTCCCAGCAGGAGGAACCCCCAAAACTTACAGCCTCCCCAAAATTAGCAAACACCCGCCACAGCAAGGCCTACTACCGAGCCCCACCCAACAGGGCTAGCGCCTTTTCAACCCCATCTTTTAAGTTAAAATTAAATAACTGTAGCCCCACCGCGTTAAGATGCACACCATCCTCCCTAAAAAAACAACGACCAGATTCCCCTTTTAATTCAACATGGCGACTGCCAACCCCCCTAATCTGGCAACAAAACTTGAAACTACCCTATTCACTTTTCTTCTGGACGATTCTAAAACCTTGATACTCCAGGCCGCCTTCCACACAACCCGAGGAGCAATTTTGGACCATACTGCCACCAAACCAGGAAACAACAGCTGAACTAGCCTACTGAAATCCCTTTTAATTCTATCAATTAGGTCCTTTTTGGGAAATGAATCCCAAATCATTCCCCCCAACATGCACTACCAGAATGGAAGGCGGCCTGAACAGCCGGCATAATCCACCACTAAGCCCACAAGCTGGTCCCACCGTATGCCTCTCACCCCAAACCATTTAAACTTCACCTCTGCTTCATACCAACCCAGTTGCACTCCTTTTCCTGTAGTTCCAGCTGCCCTCCGGGCCCAATAAATGAAAGAATGGCCGACTATCCAGCAAGTTGCTGCACCTGCCAAAGGAACCATAAACAAACTAAACAATGTAATTAGGGCTAACATACCTCCTAAAACACTCAGACTTCCATCTCCCAATCTACTTTATCACATCCTCCCCCAAGCCTCTCTCATGCGCTTCTGTTGCTGCGCCAATTCTAAATGAGTGGGAGCTAAATGCCTCTTCTGGCAACTCCAATGCCCTTAGAGCCCTACGAAATACCGTTACATATTGGAAACGTGTCAGGGCCCTCCAGTCTTTGTGAATCAGGAACGTGCCCTGTATTCCAGCCCGTATCCCTAAAAATTCTTTCACCGCCCCCACTGGGCAACACTCTTCTCCTTTTTCAAACAATCTTATTAGTTTTCCAGGACCCTGCCTATCCGTCTTTGATCTGCGCAGCCAAACTTCAACCACGTTTCCTAGCACACTCACGTCTCCAAACTGTAACCCCCCTCCACCGTCTCTACTCTTCGGCACTAACTCAGAAATCCTAAAGGCTCTGAAAAAAAGCCAAAACAAATGCCGTACGGAACAGCGTCACTTCAAAACTTGATAGGCAATTGCCTGGTAACCAACAAACAATATCTGACAACAGTGAAAACCCCATAGGTCTCCTCCCATCTGTCAATTGTTTTCCCATACTCACGCTCCTAATTGCCATTCTAACTGCAAAAACTTTAGTCAAATCCTCCTGTCCCAGCAGCTTAAATAAAAAGGCTAATGCTGCCACCCTTTTCTTAATCACCGCTTTTGATGCCCTGCTTTTGCACCAGTCCTCAATCCATTTCAATAGCACCCACAGCCCATCTCCTTCTGCAAATTCCCACCACTTCTGTAATGTTGCTAACCACTGACTCCATACTAACTTGTAACCTTTCCAGGTAGTCTGAGCTAAAGCTCCCCTCACCAATTCTAACAATCCTGGGTATCTAAACACCACAGCTCAGACACCCCTATTTCGTCTACCTCCGGAGCCACCATCCGGAAATGGTCCCACTGTGAACGAGACAAGGCATCTGCTATAACATTGGAATGACCGGGGATGCACCCTTTAAACAACACATTGAAGCACAAGCACTCTGGAACAAACACTCTGAGGAGCCTGACTACCAGAACAGAACCTGTTCAATGCGTGAACTACCCCCAAATTATCTGAATGGAATGTCACCCTCCTGTCTCGCAATTCTACATGCCATATCTTCACTGCTACCATGAGAGGAAAAATCTCCAGGAACACCAAGTTCCGAGTTAGCCCAGATTCCACCCATGATAGCGGTCAAGAATCAACGCACCATTTTCGGAGCATGAAAGCACCAAAACCGTGTGCTCCGGATGTGTCAGTAAACAGATGAATATCCTCCCCAGCCACCATGTCCCTCTGAATTACCGTAATCCTATTAAATTCCCGTAGGAACCTGGCCCAAACTACCAAGTCTGCTTTGAGCTCCTTCGTCAGCCTAAGTCTATGTTCCTCCAATTTCACCCCTGCCGTTGCTAACGACAATCTTCTACTGAAGATCCTGCCCACCAGAAACACCCTGCATGCGAAATTAAGCTTGCCAAGCAGAGACTGCATTTCTCTCAACTTGACTTTATGCCTTTGGAGAAAATGCTCAATAACCCCCATCGACCACTTTCTCCTCCGGCAGTCTGCACTCCATGGCTACTGAGTCAATCTGGATCCCCAAGAAGCTCAGTGCTGTCACCGGACCCTCTGTCTTGTTTGCCACGACTGGGATACCAAAGTCACTGGCCACAGACTGAAAGGCCTCCATGAGACGCCTACAGCTGTCTGTCCCGGGTGGGCCAACAAAAAGGAAATCATCCAGATAATGGATGACCGATGTCAACCCTGACTACTTTCTCACCACCCATTCGACGAAGCTACTGAACTTTTCGAAGTAAGCACACAATATGGAACAACCCATGGGTAAGTACAGGTTCTACAAAGAATGCCCCCTCGAAAAAACACCTCAGGAGATGATGTGACACCGGGTGCGCCGGTTACAGCCTAAATGCCGCTTCGATATCCACTTTGACCAAAAGCACCCCACACCCTGCTCCCCGAACCAATGCAATCGCCTTATCAAAGGAAGCATAGTGAACTGCAGACAGCATTGGATCAATTCCGTCATTCACCGATTCCCCCTTGGGGTATGAGAGATGGTAAATCATACCGAATTGGCCTGGAACTTTTTTGGGGTCCACCCCAAGCGGAGAAATCCACAAACCTGGTTACGGAGGTGAATGAAAGGGTCTTGCCATCCTCCCTAATTCAAGTTTTTTCTGATTTTTTCCCTCACCACCCCAGGAAATTCCACCACCCTCGTTTTTAAATTGCCAGAATTGGCCCCACTACCTTGTCCCTAGCACGGAATACGGAAACCAGAGCCAAAAAACAGTGAGCAAGAGTTCAGCATCCCCTGCCTTCCCCTTTACCCTACCATACTGCTCTAGCCATGGGACCATTCTTCCTACTCTCACCGGGGTCCGTGCCCTGAGCAACTGTTTCCCCAGCTTTCCCAAGGACTCTACCCTGCTTAAAACATTTTGACCCTGCGTGTGCTCCTCCACACACCGAACACTCATGTTTGTATTTACATGCAGATCCAAACTTACACAACCCCTCATTGAATTGAAAACACAGCCCTTTTCTGATGACAACGGCCGCGCTGTTGCCTTCCGCATTTCCTGCTGCCCCGCCGGTCTGAAAGGACTGCCCCAATCTCAAAGGCGTCATGATCTCGAGCCATATCCCCATGCCCCTATCAACCCACCGCATCTCCGGGCGTACTGCAATGCGCCGGCGAAATTGTTCACCATAGCGCCAACATGCCATGCCCCCATATGTACGGTAAGCCCCAGCCACCTCATCCAATTAGCAAAAAAAAGAAGCTCCCTGCTCCGGTAACTTTTCGCAAATAACGCTAGCCATTATACAAAATGCTTTGGACCAGTTGCCAAATGTTTTGGGTAACTTCCTATAACGTTTTTTCCTTTCGTCCTCCTCTTTTTTTTTGTCTGATCCCCCTTAGCATCCTCCTTCACCTCCCAAACTTGATCTAAAGGAAGGAATGAAAACAATTCCAGGTACTCCCTCTTCCAGATTCCTTAACCTCTACAGCTAGATGAATCCCCAATGGCCCGATGGAACACAAACAGGGACGTCTAAATGCCTGTTCAGACACCTTGAGGTTCCCCCCAGCCTGTGCCGTTGTTTTCTTTGAAGGCCCCACAACCGCTACAGTTGTGTTCACTGGGCCTGGTATGCTTGCAACCCCCCCACTGGCCGCTGGCGGAACCCACGTGGTCTCCACTACGGACCCTGCTGCTCCGATTGCTGTCCCAGATTGCCTCGCCACTAGCTGAAGAAGATCCTGCAGCCCCGTTACCACCATTCCTGTAAGCCCTTTGCCACTCATACCCACAGGCACACTGCATACAGCCATATTAACAGACACCTCACCTTGCTGAGGAGGTGTCATGCTCCCTTCCATTTGTGCATTGTTCTGGCCTCCCGCTGTCTTCAATGGAGTGGGCACTGCCGCGCTACCCCTTCTTTGAGACTCCTGGCCTGCACGTGGACTCTCCTGCCTTGCTGATCTCCGGTAACGTGGGGATTGGGACCTCCCTCACCTGTTCCTGTCCCCATACCTCTCCAACCACCCCCAAGTGGGCAATGTATGCTCGTCCTGCCTTCTCCTCTCCCTAACTGGCGACCTAGACCGCTCTCTAGGCCGTGACCATCCAGTCTGACCTGTAGACCCTGTACATCTTGCCTGTTGAAGCAAAGGCATCAGATTTCTGCCCCTCAAACCACGTCCACCCCTTAACCCCTCTCTAACTTCCTGCCTGGTCCCTGCACCTGTCCTATCCAGCCCCCTTTCCCCTGTGCCCCTGACAGGTGATAAAGTGTGCAGTAAGTGTGCCAATGCAACCAAGTTCCTACCTAGCTCGCCATGTCTGGTCCTGCCGATGTACCCTCTCCAGGGTTGTCCTCCTCCAGATCGCTGTAGGCTGTGTTCACCCATAATGAACCACCGTCTGGGTCCAGCACTGCAGTAGTTGAATTAGCATCCCTTGCAGAGTTAGGGGTACCTCCCAAACACCTGAAGAGAAGCACAATACATCAGCACAATACATCAGCAACATCACACTCAATATCTTCAGTCTCAAAGCAATATCCAAACCCAGGCCCTTCAGGAACTCCCTCTTCTGCTATCAACTTCAGTGCATCTCTACCTCCTGTGCCTACCTTGCCCCTAAATCCCTTGACTCTTGCCCCACTGGCTGCCTTTTTAGTGCCATACACCCTCCCTGTGTCCCTATCTTGGGCAACCCCTGCCCTATTTGTGCTCTCATCTGCTCCTCTAATCCTGCTGCCTACTCTATCCCCTGAGGCAATAAGACCAGGTGCAGCTACCAACAGCTCTGCCCCATGGCCCTGTCTCCTCATTTTTTGGGCCTGCGCTAACGTCCGCTGCCTATCCCTGCCCCCTCCACTGTTACCTCCTGCTTCCCCTACCCTGACTCACCTTGCTTCGGACCTGAGGTTATCAGTGCTATCACTTCCAAGGCCCCCCTGCCGTCTCTGCTCCTCCCAGCTACCATGGCCTCCTCCGGAGCCAGAGGGCCCTCCACTGAGGACCCCCCTGGCATGACCGCTCTTGCCTCCCTGCTCCCTGCTCCCTCCTGGCTCCCGACAATGGCTGGGCCACTGATGCAGCATTAGGCCTCCTCCTCCCAGCCACCGTACCTGCTCCGGTCCATCCCTGATGACGTCATCCCTGCGGGCATCAGCGCGCGTACCTCTCTGGCTGCTCCGGAACTGCATCCTCCCTCTGTCCGCCTGAACTCCACCTGCCTGAGCCACCTTCCTACTGTCGCCTCCACTGCTGCTCCTGGCAGCTTCCCGGATGGGCCTCCTGACCTCCCGCCATTCCAGAGTGAGCCTCTCAGGGGGGCGTGATCTCCTAACCGGCCTGACTCTCCTCGGTGCTGCCTCCGCTCCTGGGTCTCCAGCTCCATTCTGCTCCTCTCCTTCCTTCAGACATGCCTGGATCCACTCTGCGCCTCTATGCTCTGCCAACTCTGCTGCCCTTCTCAGCAAAGCCTGAACATCCATCCTGGTAAGTAGTAAAATTCCTTCTACCCTTATGTTAACCACTAACTGCTGCCACTTCCTGTTGCCACCCCCCTTATCAAACCTCCTACTCTCCATCTCTTCACCTAAGTTTGACCCCTTACTTTTCACGGGCCCACAGAAGGGTCACCCCTCCCCTCCTTCCATCCTGTAATCCAGGGTGCATTTATCTATCTTTTTAAACAATAACAATTCTGGAGAAGACTGTCCATTTAAGTTTACCTTTAGTGTAGAGATTACCCTACCACCTATACCTCCCACACTTTTTCCCTACCTGATCTCTTCTAAACAGCTCTCTTCCCTCCCTCACCCCCCACTGGCCACCACCATCTTAAGTACTGGGAGCCTGCCAATGTGAAGATTTAGTGGGGGGTTTCTTTCTAATTAATTTTTATTAAAATGCTTTTTCTGCAGTGTAGGATTACCCCTTTACCCTCCCACCTCCCTGATCCCTCCCAAACAGCTCTCTAACCCTCCCTCTTTAACAAGTGTCTGCAATCTTAGGTACCAGCAGCTTTCTGTTTTGATTTTTTTTAAACTTTTTTTTCTGTAGTGTTCCGGCCACCCTTAACCTCTCTATATATCCCCTCCAAACAATCCTTTTCTATGTCCCCTTTCTCCCCTCTAATAACAATTTTCTCCTCCCTCACTGCCTCCCGCTGTCAGTGGAGACATCTTTCTGCAGTGTAGTTGTCAAGCCTGTTCCCGCCCCCTCCCTCCTGCTCCCTCCAGTGTTGAGCCGCCAACCTGCCTCCCTTCTGACCCTCCCAGAGCACCAATGATTGGCACCACCACTACCCTATGCAGAGAAGGACACAGAGTGCCCCACTCGTGTGGCATGCATAAATAGTGTGATCTTGCCACTGTTAGCGAGATTGGGACAGAAAGAGGCACAGGACAGGGTACGGCACCGGTCCTTAAGGGCTAATGATCAGCACCATACATGGTGTGGCACTGGTCATTAATGAGTTAAAAGCGGAAATGGAAGCGTTAGAGCATTTGGCCAAACAATTTAATCCCAGGACCACATCAAGGTCTCTTCCTTTATTACTATTATTATTATCAGGTATTTATAAAGCGCCAGCAGATTACGCAGCGCCATACAAGTAATAGTAAAACATTACAAGGATGCATTACATACACAAACAAACAGGTACAGTAATGGGGTACATTACAGTTGTAGGTGCAATAATGAGTTATACAAAAGGAGAGGAATGCCCTGCCCTTGAGCACAATCAGAAGTAGTTCACTTTAAATACAAACGCCTACATTTAGAGTTTTGTCGGTAAAGACCCGCGTAGCTAACGCTGCTTTTTTTTTCCAGCGCACCCTTCCAACAACGCTGGTTTTTAAAGTTGTCTGAGGGGCTGCGTTAGGCTCAAAAAAGGGTGCGTTGAGCCTAACTTAGCTCCACTTCAACCCTGAATACCAGCGTTGCTTACGGTAGCGGTAAGCTGGAAAAAAATGTGCTTGTGCACGATATCCCCATAGGAAACAATGGGGCTGAGCTGGCTGAAAAAAAACCTAACACCTGCAAAAAAGCAGCGTTCAGCTCCTAACGCAGCCCCATTGTTTCCTATGGGGAAACACTATCTAAGTCTGCACCTAACACCCTAACATGAACCCCGAGTCTAAACACCCCTACCTTACACGTATTAACCTCTAATCTGCCGCCCCCACTATCGCTGACACCTGCATATTATTATTAACCCCTAATCTTCCGCTCCGGACACCCCCACAACCTACATTATCCCTATGAACCCCTAATCTGCTGCCCCTAACACCGCCGACCCCTATATTATATTTATTAACCCCTAATCTGCCCCCCCAACGTCGCCGCTACCTTACCTACACTTATTAACCCCTAATCTGCCGACCGGACCTCGCCGCCACGATAATAAATGTATTAACCCCTAAACCACCGCACTCCCGCCTCGCAAACATTGTAATAAATTGTATTAACCCCTAATCTGCCCTCCCTAACATCGCCGCCACTTACCTACAATTATTAACCCTAATCTGCCGCCTGCACCATCGTCGCTACTATAATAAATGTATTAACCCCTAAACCTAACTCTAACCCTAACCCTAACACCCCCTAACATAAATATAATTTAAATTAAACAAAATAATATTCCTAAAATTAACTAAATTATTCCTATTTAAAACTAAATACTTACCTATAAAATAAACCCTAGTATAGCTACAATATAACTAATAGTTACATTGTAGCTATTTTAAGATTTATATTTATTTTACAGGCAACTTTGTATTTATTTTAACTAGGTACAATAGCTATTAAATAGTTAATAACTATTTAATAGCTACCTAGTTAAAATAACTACAAAATTACCTGTAAAATAAATCCTAACCTAAGTTACAATTAAACCTAACACTACACTATCATTGCATTAATTAAATAAATTACCTACAATTACATAAAATAAAATACAATAAAATAAACTATTCTATAATACAAAAAAAAACACTAAATTACAAAAAATAAAAAAGAATTACAAGCAGTTTAAACTAATTACACCTAATCTAAGCCCCCTAATAAAATAAAAAAGCCCCCCAAAATAAAAAATTCCCTACCCTATTCTAAAATACAAAAGTAATCAGCTCTTTTACCAGCCCTTAAAAGGACTTTTTGCGGGGCCTTGCCCCAAAGTAATCAGCTGTTTTGCATGAATATAAAAATACAATACCCCCCCCAACATTACAATCCACCACCCACATACCCCTACTCTAACCCACCCAAATCCCCCTTAAAAAAACCCTATTGCTAACCCCCTGAAGATCTCCCTACCTTGAGTCGTCTTCACTCAGCCGAGCCGAATTCTTCATCCAAGGTGCGCAGAGGAGGTCCTTGATCCGGTAGAAGTCTTCATCCAAGCGGGGCAAGAAGAGGTCCTCCATCCAGTAGAAGTGTTCATCCAGACGGCGTCTTCAATCTTCATCCATCCGGAGTGGAGCCATCTTCAAAGGAGCCGACGTAGAGCCATCCTCTTCTACCGACGGACTAACGACGAATGAAGGTTCCTTTAAGGGACATCATCCAAAATGACGTCCCTTCAATTCCGATTGGCTGATAGAATTCTATCAGCCAATCGGAATTAAGGTAGAAAAAAATCTGATTGGCTGATGCAATCAGCCAATCAGATTGAAATTCAATCCGATTGGCTGATCCAATCAGCCAATTGTATTGAACTCGCATTCTATTGGCTGATTGGAACTGATTGGCTTAATTCCGATTAGCTGATAGAATTTTATCAGCCAATCGGAATTGAAGGGACGCCATCTTGGATGACGTCCCTTAAAGGAACTTTAATTCGCCGTTAGTCCGTCGTAGAAGAGGATGGCTCCGTGTCGGCTACTTTGAAGATGGCTCTACCTGATGGAGGACCTCTTCTTGCCCCGCTTGGATGAAGACTTCTACCGGATGATGGACCTCCTCTGCGAACCTTGGATGAAGAATTCGGCTCGGCTGAGTGAAGACGACTCAAGGTAGGGAGATCTTCAGGGGGTTAGCAATAGTTTTTTTAAGGGGGGTTTGGGTGGGTTAGAGTAGGGTTATGTGGGTGGTGGGTTGTAATGTTGGGGGGTATTGTATTTTTATATTCATGCAAAACAGCTGATTACTTTGGGGCAAGGCCCCGCAAAAAGTCCTTTTAAGGGCTGGTAAAAGAGCTGATTACTTTTGTATTTTAGAATAGGGTAGGGAATTTTTTATTTGGGGGGGCTTTTTTATTTTATTAGGGGGCTTAGATTAGGTGTAATTAGTTTAAACTGCTTGTAATTCTTTTTTATTTTTTGTAATTTAGTGTTTGTTTGTTTTTGTTTTTTAGAATAGTTTATTTTATTGTATTTTATTTTATGTAATTGTAGTTAATTTATTTAATTAATGTAATGATAGTGTAGTGTTAGGTTTAATTGTAACTTAGGATAGGATTTATTTTACAGGTAATTTTTTAGTTATTTTAACTAGGTAGCTATTAAAAAGTTATTAACTATTTAATAGCTATTGTACCTAGTTACAATAAATACAAAGTTGCCTGTAAAATAAATATAAATCCTAAAATAGCTACAATGTAACTATTAGTTATATTGTAGCTATATTAGGGTTTATTTTATAGGTAAGTATTTAGTTTTAAATAGGATTAATTTAGTTAATTTTAGGAATATTATTTCATTTAATTTAAATTATATTTATGTTAGGGGGGGTTAGGGTTAGGGTTAGAGTTAGGTTTAGGGGTTAATAAATTTATTATAGTAGCGGTGACGGTGCGGGCGGGCGGCAGATTAGGGGTTAATAATTGTAGGTAAGTGGCGGCGATGTTAGGGAGGGCAGATTAGGGGTTAATACAATTTATTATAGTGTTTGCAAGGCGGGAGTGCGGTGATTTAGGGGTTAATACATTTATTATAGTGGCAGCGAGGTCCGGTCGGCAGATTAGGGGTTAATAAATATAATATAGGAGTCGGCGATGTTAGGGGCAGCAGATTAGGGGTTCATAGGGATACTGTAGGTGGCGGCGGTGTCCGGTCGGCAGATTAGAGGTTAAAAAAATTTATTAGAGTGGCGGCGATGTGGGGGGGGCCTCGGTTTAGGGGTACATAGGTAATTTATGGGTGTTAGTGTACTTTAGAGCACAGTAGTTAAGAGCTTTATATTCCGGCGTTAGCCCATTAAGCTTTTAACTAGTGATTTATTTTTTGCGGTTGGAGTCTTGTCGGTAGAGGGTCTACCGCTCACTTCTCCCAAGACTCCAAATACCAGCGTTAGGCAGATCCCATTGAAAAGATAGGATACGCAATTGGCGTAAGGGGATCTGCGGTAGCCTGGAATCGCGGTAGGGAAGTGAGCGGTAGACCTGTACCTGCCTGACTCTAAATACCAGCGGGCGGCCAAAAGCAGCGTTAGGAGCCCTTAACGCTGCTTTTGATGGCTAACGCAGAACTCTAAATCTAGGTGAAAGTGTCCTGCAGGTAGAAAGGCTCTCAAGCTTACAATCTAAGGGAGAGATAATGGACATGAAAGGTAAGGGAAATAAGTCTGTTATAAGGCAGGGTAAACTGAGAGTGGGTGAAGTGTGTGGCAAATGAGGGTTGGGAGAGTGTAACAGAATATGGTAAAGTGTCAGTACTGAGGCTGTGAGTGTGAATTATTGTCTCTAACCTGGTTCGTTAGTGACAGCTGCATCTTCCCTGGTCACTACCTACAGCCACACAATACATAAACCAGGGCTGTGAGTTTTATAGTGATATAGGATGTGTACTCAGTCCAGTCCAGTACAGTATATTTCCATGTTTTGTTTGTGTCTCGGGAAATTACATAGGGCAAGTGCACCCTTGTGTGTATTTCATTTGTTTGAAAGCAAGCATTGTGTGGCTGTAGGTAGCGATAAACATATATATAGTTCATTAGCTAGAAGACAAAGGTTTCTAGTCCAGAGAGAAAAAGTTACTAGTCCACTCAATGTTAAAGAGAGGTAAAAAGTCCACTTTTTTATTTGGCTACTGCAATCTGTTAGTCATCCAGAACTAGTAGACTAATTGAGATTCTCAGATGTGTAGCCCTACGCACATACACACACATATACACACACACACATATAGACAGGCACACAAATACACACGCACACATATACAAAAACCATATACACACAAACACACATACGCACACACACATACATACACACACATATACACACACACATATACACACGCACACATATACAAACGCACACACATATACACACACATATACACACGCACACATATACACACAAGCACACATACACACACAAACATACATACACACACACATACATACACACATACATACACACATACATACACACACACACACACACACATACATACACATACATACATACACAGGCACATACACACATATACACACAAGCACACATACACACACAAACATACATACACTCACATACATAAACACACACACATACATACACACATACACACACATATACACACACACATACACACACATACATACATATACACACGCACACATATACACACGCACACATATACACATGCACACATATACACACGCACACATATACACAAACATATACCGATGCACACATACATACACAAACACACACACTCGCATACATACACATATACACACGCACACATATACACATGCACACATATACACATATACACACGCACACATATACAGATGCACACATATACACAAACATATACCGATGCACACATACATACACACACAAACACACACACTCGCATACATACACATATACACACGCACACATATACACATGCACACATATACACATATACACACGCACACATATACAGATGCACACATATACACAAACATATACCGATGCACACATACATACACACACATATCCACACACAAACACACACACTCGCATACATACACATATACACACGCACACATATACACACGCACACATACATACATACTCACATTTACACACACATATATAAACACACACACAATCTCTCTGATTCTGAGCTTTTTTTAGTGTGCAATAACTAAATCAGATTAGCTCTAATTTGTTTGCTGATATATACAGCCTTGAGTTAGATGTAAATATGCTTATTTATAGCTCTTCTGTCCCTGTCACCACTCGACCATGGCATACTGAGAAGCTTCATCTGCCATTGTGTATATCCATGTAAAATACAGTCTGGGGTCATTAGTACCCCTCCTTGACTGGTTACAGTAGATTTTGTCACTGCCACAGATCAGAAAGCAGGATTATGTCACTAATGTGAATTCCATTATCAGCATCTGGGGCACAGATGTTTACAGTTTAACTCCAACAGACGCATGAAGCAGAATGAGTAAGATTAGGGGATAGCTGTACCACAGTGCACGATTAGGAATTAATGGGTTAAATCCCATTTTAACAAATTCCAAATAGTCTGCATTCTGTGTGCAATATTCCCTGTAGAAATCAAACATTTGATCCCAAAACAAACTCTAGACCATTCACTTTTATTTATTTATTATTTTTTAGTGGATTGAAACTTTAATAATAATATAGCAAATACTAACAGGAAAACATAGCTTCTCTCACTTGTCACTTTTAAACTAAATAACCAGCACAAGGCAAGATCTTAGTTCTGTTGCAATAATGAACACAACATTCTTAAAGCAGTTGTGACTTGCGCACAAACAAAATTGTGGGGTCAATTTATTTACTGCTAGAAGCATTGTGATAATATAAATGTAATAGTGGCAAAGATTGCTTTTTATGAAAGACACAAAAACATAAATTTTGCTTACCAGATAATTTCCTTTCCTTCTGTATGAGGAGAGTCCACGGCTTCATTCCTTGCTTGTGGGAATACAGAACCTGGCCATTAGGAGGAGGCAAAGACACCCCAGCCAAAGTCTTAAATACCTCCCCCACTTCCCTCATCCTCCAGTCATTCTGCCAAGGGAACAAGGAACAGCAGGAGGAATATCAGGGTATAAACGGTGCCAGAAGAATAAACCCAAATTTATGTCTGCCCCCCGTAGAATTCGGACGGGGGCCGTGGACTCTCCTCATACAGAAGGAAAGGAAATTATATGGTTAGCATAATTTATGTTTTCCTTCTTAATATGAGGAGAGTCCATGGCTTCATTCCTTACTTGTGGGAAAGATATACCCAAGCTCTAGAGGACACTGAATGAAAAACGGGAGGATAAAAAGAGATGTGGACCCTGTTCTGAGGGCACCACAGCCTGAAAAATCTCCCAAATATGTAAAATCCTGAATAAAACAATTGCCTAGATTACGAGTTCTGCGTTAGCCTTAAAAAGCAGCGTTAATGGGTCCTAATGCTGCTTTTTATCTAACGCTGGTATTACGAGTATGGCAGGTACAGGTGTACCGCTCACTTTTCTTCCGCGACTTTTGGCTACCGCAAATCCCCTTACGTCAATTGCGTATCCTATCTTTTTAATGGGATTTGCCTAACGCTGGTATTATGAGTCTTGGAAGAAGTGAGCGGTAGACCCTCTCCTGTCAAGACTTCAACCGCATGAAAAAGTCAGTTGTTAAGAGTTTTATGGGCTAACGCCGGAAAATAAAGCTCTTAACTACAGTGCTACAAAATACACTAACACCCAAACTTTGTACTATAGCTTAGTTAATTTAATTGTATTTTAGTTTAGATCATGGTAGTTAATTTATTTAATTAATTTATTGATAGTGTAGTGTTAGGTGTATTTGTAACTTAGGTTAGGATTTATTTTACAGGTAGTTTTGTAATTATTTTAACTAGGTAGCTATTAAATAGTTATTAACTATTTAATAGCTATTGTACCTAGTTAAAATAAATATAAAGTTGCCTGTAAAATAAATAAAAAACCTAAAATAGCTACAATGTAACTAATAGTTATATTGTAGCTATATTAGGGTTTATTTTATAGGTAAGTATTTATTTTTAAATAGGAATAATTTATTTAATTAGAGTAAATTTATTTCGTTTTATTTAAAATTATATTTAATTTAGGGGGGTTTTGGGGTTAGACTTAGGTTTAGGGGTTAATAACTTTATTATAGTAGCGGCGATGTTGGGGGCGGCAGATTAGGGGTTAATAATTGTAGGTAGGTGGCAGCGACGTTGGGGGGGGCAGATTAGGGGTTAATACAATTTATTATAGTGTTTGCGAGGCGGGATTGCGGTGGTTTAGGGGTTAATACATTTATTATAGTGGCGGCGATGTCCAGTCAACAGATTAGGGGTTAATAAGTGTAGGTAGGTGGCGGCAATGTTGGGGGGGCAGATTAGGGGTTAATAAATATAATATATGTGTCGGCGATGTTGGGGGCTGCAGATTAGGGGTTCATAAGGATAATGTAGGTGGCGGCGGTGTCCGGAGCGGCAGATTAGGGGTTAATAGTATAATGCAGGTGTCAGCGATAGTGGGGGCGGCAGATTAGGGGTTAATAAGTGTAAGATTAGGGGTGTTTAGACTCGGGGTTCATGTTAGGGTGTTAGGTGTTGACTTAGAAAGTGTTACCCCTATGGAAACAATGGGGATGCGTTAGGAGCTGAACGCTGCTTTTTTACAGGTGTTAGTTTTTTTTTACAGCCAGCTCAGCCCCATTGCATCCTATGGGGAAACCGTGCACAAGCACATTTTTCCAGCTTACCGCTGTCGTAAGCAACACTGGTATTGAGGGTTGAAGTGGAGCTAAATTTGACTCAGCGCTCACTTTTCTGAGGCTAACGCAGCCATTCAGAAAACTCGTAATACCAGGGTTGGCTTAAGGGAGCGCTGAAAAAAAAGGCTCATTAGCCCACGCAAGTTTTCCTAAGAAGGAAACCTAGGATCAGAACAAGGATTACCATAAGATACAATTCCTAAGAACCAGATTAACTCAAAAAAGATGAATCAGGAAAGACATCCTTCCTTCTAACAAAAGGAAGGGAGAACCATACATTCTCCAACAAAAGAAGAACTAGGACGGGAAGACCACCCCCCAACTAGGGTATTCACCAACAGTGGAGGAAAATAATTCCCACAGTGCGAAAGATACCGGGACAATTACTCCAAAGGTCACTTGAAAAACTTCTCTTCTCTGAGGAGACAATATCCTGGCAGAAACTTAGTTCCGGCCTCTAGGACAAGATCCATATTATCCAGTATCAAGTACCCACCTCAAATAATACCCAAATAGGTCCAGCCTGTTAACTAGGATAGATGGATCTTGTATATAAAGAAGGAGCAACCCCAACTAGTATCCACAACAGGTCCTGCCTGTCATCTAGGATACAACATATATGCCGTTAAAAGGAAAAAACTAAACTTCTTAAGTTCCAGCAAGGCTAGAACAACTAAATAATCAAAATAAAGAAATTAAGCTCTGAGGCTTAAAATTTTCTCGGAATCATCAGGGAATCTATCACCCCAAACAGAGATCTATAAGCTTCCACCGGAAGTCTCCAACAATCTTGACCAAGTCGATAGAATCAAAAATCCCATGTGACGAAACATCTTTGTAAGAAGAGTTTCTATAACAACCCAGTGCTCTTAAAGAAAACAAAAAAATATCCGGACCGGAATAGTAAAGTAAATGAAACCAGGCAAACACCCTGAGCGTGCAATCAATAACAGGTCCTGCCTGTCATACGACACAATCCCCCATAGAGCTCAGAACTGGGATTTTAAATAACATAAAACAAAAAGTAAAATAAGACGACAAGGAATAGGATTCCACCCCCACCCCTCTTCTAGATAAGATCAATATCAGATTTAAAGGACTAAGATTCAACTGACGGATCAGTACTGGGAACCTCTAACATCGCCAAAACCTCTCTCAGGAATAAACACAGACGTGCCAATCTAAATCTAAATGCCAAGCCCTTTCGCAGTCGGAGGACCCAGGTCAGCAGACTCCGACCCTGGAGGTTCTCCCTCTGAGGTCTCAGAGGGAACCGCATCCCCAGAGGACTGATCGGACACAATCATTATTTTACACAAATGTCCAGGGGCAGGTGAGCCTGAATTACTCCTTCACTTACGTGTAGAAGGAATAGGTAACCTCGCTAAGGTCACGGAGATGGCCATGCAGAACTGTGTAGTAACCTCTGATGGAAACAAACCCCTTACAGGCAAAGGAGGATTGGAACTCGGGAAAACTGCATATTTAGGAACAGAATCTAGGGAACACACCTCACTGGACGAAGAATCCTCAGAGGCGGATGTCTCAGTGGCCTCTAACATCTCAACACTGGTTGATGAGAACACCCTATTGCGGCATATGGAACATAATTGAGAGGGCTGGATTACCCGGGCCTCCTCACAATATACACAGGTATCAAATTCTGTATCGGAGGGACCCCCCTCTAAACTAACAGAATCCTCCATAACTTGTCTATATCAAATTATAGAAAAGGAAAAACAACTGACACCTTATATCCCCAATGGCTGGGGCACTCACCACCTCCTATGACCCAGACAGATAGAGAAGATGCTCCTCTCCACAGACACCCGGTCAGGAATCATAAGCAGGAAAAAAACATGACCACTCCCGGTCACATGGTGCTCATGCAGGACCTGGCCCTGCTAAGGAAAAAGCGCGCCATCTTCATATAAAGAAACTGCGCAGCTCCCAAAAAGAAAATAACCTGTACGTTCTGTAGCAGCCTAAGAGCCCAAATGTTCTTACACCTAATAAATATGATTAAAGTCCCCTACTGTTCCCTTCAGGAGATATTAACCCATGATTCCATAAAGATAAATTTATCCCACTGTGACCCTGTCTTCTATCGTTATACATATGTGTAAAATAATGAAACGATCTTACCGGAATCTATGCCGTGGAACAATGATACAGTCCTTCAAGTTTGAAAGATTGTAGCAGCGCTTCTGACATGGACTTGAGTGAAGAAAGCAGGCAGCGAAACTCATCAACTGATTGCTTAAGGAGCTGTTAATATGAGTCTGGATGGGTTCGCAGAAAGACTCGCTCTGCATCTCCAGACTCTAACTTTCATCAATGCTCTCACTGAGAGGCTGAAAAGACTACTTAATACTCCAGTCCCATCGCGAAGAGTACTACCCTCCATAAGGAACTACTCCGAAATTT
The DNA here is from genome assembly GCF_027579735.1 of Bombina bombina. Lineage (NCBI taxonomy): Eukaryota > Metazoa > Chordata > Amphibia > Anura > Bombinatoridae > Bombina > Bombina bombina. Next base: position 629,672,059 of record NC_069499.1, on the reverse strand, counting down.
TATGACACCTCTCTGCTAACCTTCTGTTGCAAAAGGCAAAGAATGACTGGGGTATGAGGGAAGTGGGAGAGGTATTTAAGCCTTTTGCTGGGGTGTCTTTGCCTCCTCCTGGTGGCCAGGTTCTGTATTCCCACAAGTAAGGAATGAAGCCGTGGACTCTCCTCATATTAAGAAGGAAATACTATCTGCATTTCTCTCAACATTTCACTTATGGGGACTGGAACTGGGGCAGTAGAGTCAGTGAGGTTTGTTGTCATGACTTGATGGTAAGAGGACTGTCAGCCGGCAGAGTTGGACACACTGCTGGTGGTAGTGTCAGTGCTGCCTGTGTGCATGACTGGATTATCTGGGGCAGTTTGTGGTCATGAGAGCAAGTTTTAGATGTCCCAACTAGCACTTGTGAATCTGGATAATAACAGTGTATAGAAAGTGGCAGGATTAACAGGGGGGTGGGGCTACAAAACCCTGACAGACCTGTATTCATGACAGTATTTCTATACTGCCTCTATTAATATACTTTTTTTGTACTGTGTACTAATTCCTAGTGCAGTTTGCAAGCAGTCTGCTCTATGGTTAGCTGTCTGTGTCATGGGATATTCACACGAGTATTGCCTAGAATATGGTATGCACTCCAGTCTGAGAGTGCAGTCCATTACAATATGTACTTTCTACGGTGATTATATCTAGCTAGAGAACCTTCACCAGTGATGAAATTAGCAAACATTATTAAAAGCCAGCAAGTAAGGCTGAGGTAAGAAGCTAAGCCAAGGAAAAAACAAACCAATTGTATGAACCTTGTATCATTATTTTATTTTTCTAATTAAGAAATATGATGCCGCATTCTAAGAAATAAAGACGTGAGCGGCTCTTAAATGATAGATGTGAGACCCTTGTTGAAAAATATAGAAAAAAGACAAACAAAGCCATTTTATAAGCTCTAACAAGTCACTGAATTTCTCCTTGTACCAGATGAGACAGATGAGACGGTAGTCTTGTCTCAGCAGACATTCATTATTCATTGCCTGCAAGTTTTATACACAGATCTCCGGACACCTCAGACGAAGCGTTTACTCACATTTCCATCTCACTTCCAGCGTGCTGCAAAGACATTAACCCTGACAGACACAAAGCGTCTCAAAGAGTCAGCTGTACAGTCCTTATGCCTTATTCCATTTATGTTCCTCTGATATTTCCCTGGCCATTGCTTTCACACTAAATCTAAAAGCCTGAATGAGCTGTTGGTGATTTCCTCTCTTACAGACCTTTTGACTCCATGTTAGAGTGCTGCATTTGTTTTTTGTTTTTTTAAATAGTAAAGATTGCATAGTGTGAACTATAGGATCCGTACTGCGGATCTAACAATAATATAATTAAAAGGCTTAAAAGCAAACTCTTATTACAGGTATACTGGTACGGAAAGAGAAGAAATATAACAATTAATGAGATATCTACGCAATTGTAGTGTTTCTTCTTCCATCTGTAAGGCTGCTCTGAAGGGGATGCAGTATGATGAGGAAGGTAAAAAGCCAACATGAAAGCAAGACCAGGTGCTCTCACTTCACACCAGCTGCTCTAATTTTACACCAGATGTATTCAATTCACACCCCATACAGTCTCTTCAGCTGAACCCACTTCAAACCAAGTTGTCTGATTGTAAACCAAATATACCCACATCAAACCGGAAGCACCCATGCACTCTGTACTATATTTCCAACTAGTTTTAGGCCAGTTGAATCATCACAACACACACACACCATAAATTGAATGCACTCACTTTAAGATAATTACACCAAATTCACACCCGCTACACACTATTTACACCCATCTATTAACAAATATAACAACTATCAAACATGACTCACTTCACACTAAGTACACTAGACAACAGTCTCATTTACTATCAAGTACACACACTACACCCTCTTCATTTCAAGTACACATACTTATTTCTCAACACTCCCACTTCAAACTGGGCTATATTATCATTGTGTTTTTCCTTCACAGTTTTATCAGGGTTACATTTATATCCACTCAGCTTTAGTAGCTATGGTCAAGAAGTGCTCCACTTGGTCCCTTTAGCAGAATGTATTGGATCTTCATGTTTTTAAAGATCAGTGTTTGGTGTTAAAGACATTTGACGCTCCACATATGATACACTATGTAGTAAAATATAGTAAATAAAGCACATAACACCACCTTTTGTCTCCAGCTAGCAGTTAGATTAAAACCTCATAGGGAGCAGGACCCTGTAAGCCTTCTGTCTTCCCTTTCTGGTCATAATTTATTGTACCGCAGTATAGTGCTGCAGAATCAGTTGGTGCATTACAAATAAAGATAACTATAAGCATAACATTACTTAACATAGGATGACATTTTAAATGTTGTTCAGCGCAATGTCAGATTTACCATTAGTCAACACGTGTTAGAGTTCTGTTATAATAGTTCTGTTATAATGCACTTGCTATTTTTTTCTTCCTGTCTATTAACTGCTATTACCAAGAAGGCACAAAAGCTATTTTTTCATCTAGGCCGTAATAGCCACCCATCTCTAAATGGATATTGCATTGAATGTTTTATTTTTCATGTGCTGAATAAAACAGATCTTTCTTGTAAGACTTGTGTTTTCTGGTGCCTTTCTTTCCCAGTAGTGCTGTTGGAATTCTCCCTATTGGTCATTGAGTATTAATATAGCAGCATTAGATGTGGACTAAATATGCATTTCTTGCTAATTTCAATGGGAACGTAATAAACTTTTAATCATACACTTCTAATGCACATACTTCTTGATTTTTCACGTGAGTGATATAAACTGTTTTAATGGACTTATAATTTAAAATATAAAAATAGGGAAACAGAGAGAGAGAGAACAATATTATTTGAGTGTATTATTCCTGCAGAAGCACTAAAATTTGGATTTTTTCCCTAGTAGCATAGAATGAACTTTAGTAAACAATAAGGGCTAGGTTACAAGTGGAGCGCTAAATTATCGCGCATCCGCCAACAGGAAAATTTGCATGTTTGCGGGTGCACAATAATTATCCAGCCATTACGAGCGGCTGGTTATTGCTACCGCAAGCTTGTGGTAGCAATTAGTGCTCAGAAAATTAACCATAGATCCAATGTGTGTTAATATGTGTATATACACACATTAACACATAAATATATATGTATATATTCATATACATATATATTTATATTTGCTGCCCATCACTGCGCTACTTACCCCCTTCGCTGTGCTTAGGCTCTGATGCCATCTGTGACACCATCAGAGCAAGGCTCCATTAGAGCCTATTGTAGCACGCTCTTGTGTGTGCAATGCTTCCTAGTAATACAAACGTGAGCTCGCATTCGCATTGCTGTTAACTTGCAATACCAGCGCACGTTAGCGTACACTGGTATTACACAGTGGAGCGCAAATATTGCTTTCATGAAAACAATATTTAGCACTCCACTTGTAATCTGGCACTAAGTTTTTATATATGTGTGTGTCGACAAATCCCATATTTACAAATCAGTGGCCAAACAGACTTCCTTTAATTACTTTATATTTATTTCTCTCCATTTGCAACAATAACAGATCCCTCTGTTTCACTCTATGCAATTGCAGTGCTAGCCGGAGCATTGTATCTTCAATTATTAATGAATCACTCACAAATTAAAAAGGTGTTAAAAGTCATAACTTTACAAGCCAGCAGCTTTTCTTTACATCTTTTGCTCTACCCAGAACAAAATGTAGATTTCAATATGAAAATCAGGAAAAAATAGTAGAAAAATTCCACCCAATGCCAACAATAACCTTTACTATTTACCATCCCTGCTTTCTGCAAACCTTCATTAGCTATATATATTTCCATGACAAGGCTGTGGAGTCTATAGATGTCTATAGGTTTTTATTCTTGTTAAATAAATTACCTTTGACGTTTGTCTTATGAAACTTATGTGAAACAGTTGGGCTCGCTGATATACACGTTTCTACAAAACTACTAGAAGGGATTATTTGGTATCTGAAACACAGTAACTTTCTAGTGAAAAATATTGATGCACTGTCAAGTTTCATTAAAGGGTCAGGAAAGTAAAAATTAAACTTGCATGATTCAGATAGAGCGTGTAAATTTAAGACACTTTTAAATTCAATTCTATTTTCAAAAGTGATTTGTTCTCTTGGTATCCCTTGTTGAAAAATAATACACACATATCCTACACTAGTGGGAGCTAGCTGCTGATTGGTGCCTGCACACATTTGTCTCTTATAATTGGCTAACTAGATGTGTTCATCTTGCTGCTAGTAGTGCGATGCTGTTCCTTAAGCAAAGGATAACAAGAGAACAAAGCAAATTCGATAATGGAAGTAAATTGGAAAGTTGTTAAAGATTGTATGTTCTATCCAAATCATAAAATAAAACTTTGGGGTTTCCTTTCCCTTTAACAAATGAATTTTATGAGGTTTATAACTGTATAAATGATGGTCACATTGTAACCAGTTTGTCTTTTAATTAGTATTTTGATGTGTGTTTAGATTGTAAATGTTGCTTATTCTACTGAAAAACATGTACACATGCCGTATTCCCACTTTTTCATGATAAACACAAGCTTTCTTAAAGGGACAATGTACTGTAAAATTGGTTTAATCTTTATGTGTTTCCAGTAATTTGTTATACCAGCAATAAATGTATAAATGTATAAGAAATTGTACTTTTAAATTTTGGTTTTATATATTAAAAGGATAGTCTAGTCAAAATTAAACTTTAGTGATTCAGATAGAGTATGTAATGTTAAGCAACTTCAGACATCCCAACCTGCAAAAACTCATTTCAGGGAGGTGGCTTCACCCGCTACTGCGCCGCCACCCCCCCCAGTTATATATTGGACACCTTGAAACCCTAAATAAGATAGAGATTTATCATTAAAGTAACTAACTTCCCACTAAAGTCACATTAATAAAGTAGCTTTATTGCACAACCACATACAACAAACCTATTCTCCAGTGATCGTACGCTTGTTGAATGCATAAATATTTTAGAATACGAAGTTTAATTACATGCAGTAAATAAGGTAGTATTTGTGTTTTATTTTATTAAAATCAGAAATCAGTGGGGGCTTATTGGTTACTGATGCATGCTTTAAGGGTTCTATAACATCTCAGCAACTAAAGGCATTCCTTAAAGAAACACTTTTCCGGATTTGGGCCACATCGGATCATGGAAGATTGCATTCCATTTGCTGGCATCAGGGAGTCGCTTTTACAATCAGGGAGACTCCCTGAATTTCAGGGAGAGTTGGGATGTCTGCAACTTTCTAATTTACTCATATTATCAATTTTTCTTTGTTCTATTGGTATCTTTATTTGAAAAAGCAATAATGTAAGCTTAGGAGCCGGACCATTTTTGCTACATTTAGACACCAATCAGCAAGCGCTACCCAGGTGTTGAACTAAAAATGTTCTGGCTCCTAAGCTTACATTCTTGCTTTTTCAAATAAAGAACAAAGAACAAAGAAATAGAGAACAAAAAAAATGATAATAGGAGTAAATTAGAAAGTTGCTTAAAATTGCCTGCTCTATCTGAATCATGGAATTTTAATTTTGACTTGACTATCCCTTTAAATAGCTGGTTTTGTTTTATGACGCCACAGTCCATTAAAATGGGCAGATCTTGAGAGGAAATCAGATCTCCTTATTTTTTCACTTTCTATACGCACGTGCTTCCTTACCTTATCACTGATGGTATACCAAAGCCCAATACTTAGAGATAACAATTGAAAATGAGCATTTTATTACTTATTTCAGCTATCAGCTGTTGCATGTGCCAAAATAAAGGTAAATTAACTACTTGTAAACAATTTAATTCACTCCAGAAGGAGAAAAGGATAATTTGGAACAAATTAAAGGAGATAACATTTTACAGTACAATGTTCCTTTAATGATTATAACATTCTGTAGAAGACAGAAAGATAGAATATAGGGTGAGGTAATTATCAGTGTAAATAATCTCAGTGTAAAGAATAAATATTGGTGTTTATATTTAATTTGATTATATTCACAAGGATGAATGTTTCTATTAGAACAATCTGTTCCCCTCAAATATGACAGTTCAGCCTCAGTATCTCAGACAAATCTCTTTTGAAGAAGTACAACAGGGATCTCTTGACAAGACAAAATCTGGTATAATTTATATAATCAGCACTGAATACCAAGTAATACTCTACTGAAGGAAAACAACTAACCCAAAATGAAGGACTTGACTTTCCTAGGTCTCATCATATGTAACCTCAGTAAGTCTCCAACATTTTCCTTCATTATAAAAATGGTTGTACTTTTTTCTTTTTAAGTTGAAATAACTACCAATTATCTTTGCATTAGATTCTAAGGAGGTCACCAGGTCAGGCTAAGGGTAGTGGAATTGCTCAATAAGATATCATTCCAGATGTGGGCTGCAAAAATTGCATCTGCTTGCCAGAGATAGTCTTTACTAAATGTAAAAATATCCACTAAATCAGTATTTAAAGAAGGGAATTTTCCTTCCTCTTTACATTTAAGAGTTAACCCAGGCATCAATGCAAGTTTTGTGCCTTTTCTTTTATTTTTAAGCCTTTATATAAATAAATGTGCTTAACATCTTTTGCTGCATAATGTCTTGCAATCATCTGTTACAGGTCTTACAGATATTTAATTATTTGGACCAGGAACTTTGTAAGCAAAAAAACAACAACCTATGTGCTCTAAAAGTTTTGTCATGCTGATCCATGCATGTATTTGGAGTGAATAGAGGTTGATGCATGGCTATAAAAATAATATATTCCATAGAGCTTGAATCAAAGACACTGCCTATAGGTATCTGCTACACTAGCCTCTAAGCTATCCATTCTTTTGAAAAACTGTGTAATAGTTTACTATTTCTTAATAATAGCAATAATGATTAGACAATGATACTTATTCTAGCCTTGGGGGCATAGTTATCAAGCACCTAAAGACCGCTGCTCCATAACTTGTCCAACTGCTCTGAGGTCATGGACAGAAATCAACCCGATCAAATACGATCGGGTTGATTGACACCTCCTGCTAGCGGCCAATCTGCAGGGGGCGGCATTGGACCAGCAGTTCACAAGAACTACTGGTGCAATGATAAATAAATGCTGTCGGCATTTATCGATGTGCAGCTGACATGATATGCTACTTTGTATCATATCTGCTCGCACATTAATAAATATGCCCCTTGGTGTAAAAATAAAATAGATTATTTTTAGAATCAGGAAGTACATATTGTGCTAGCTCTTCCACCTCCCACTGGGAGTGTAATTTCTTCTGCTAGCTGTGTGTGCATAGTTTGTCAATAGCCTATAACTAGGTATAGAAACTTCAGTATAGGTAGGGATACTACAGGTTAAATCAGCTATTTCAAATGCCAATATAAAGGCTAAGGAGCTATTTGTGAACAATTTAATACACTCCAGCAGGTAAAATGGATAACTTGTAATAAATTAAAGGAGAGAAGGTTTTGGGTAAACTGTCCCTTTAACATTTTTAAACAAATTATTAAACATTCTTTTTATTGCAGTAATATTTCAACAGCCAAACTCTACCCACCACCCACCTATTGCCTTATTTGGAGGAACCAATTTGGGCTTTAGTCCACAGACAGCAAGGTTAATCACTGTCATAAAGTTAGTATAAAGTAATTGTTTTGGAGTTGTTCTGTCCCTTTAATGAATTGAGTTTTAAGAAGGACTAATTTGCTTTGTTATAAAACAAATCATAACACACAAATACTTTATTTTGCTACTGTTCTGCATTGTTAGTATAGATGGGCCAAAATATGCCTTTAAATGGTAACTGTCTTTCTGACAAATATGAAGCAAACAACTTTGTCTCATAAAACTACAGAAATGTTCCCATTTCAAAGTACTTGCCAATCACTACTGAAATAATTAACTTTATCCAAAATTATTATAACGATCTAGAGATTGAAGCATATATAACATATAAATTATAATGAAAGCTTTTAAATAATGTAAACTATAACTAGATGATACTCAACACAACATTCAAGGGATGTAATTTTTGTCTGGTTATACTTTTCCTACTCAGCAACAAATACATGTTAGAAATACTTCACTAGCGCCTAGATTTAGAGTTTTGTCGGTAAAGACCTGCGGTGCTAACGCTCCTTTTTTTTCCAGCGCACCCTTAAGACAATGCTGGTATTTAGAGTTGTCTGAATGGCTGTGTTAGCCTCATAAAAGGGAGCGTTGAGCATAATTTAGCTCCACTTCAACCCTCAATACCAGCGCTGCTTACGGTAGCGGTAAGCTGGAAAAACTTGCTCGTGCACGATATCCCCATAGGAAACAATGGGGCTGAGCTGGCTGAAAAAAACCTAACACCTGCAAAAAAGCAGCGTTCAGCTCCTAACGCAGCCCCATTGTTTCCTATGGGTAAACACTCTTTAAGTCTGCACCTAACACCCTAACATGAACCCAGAGTCTAAACACCCCTAACCTTACACTTATTAACCCCTAATCTGCCGCCCCCGCTATTACTGACACCTACATTTTATTATTAACCCCTAATCTGCCGCTCCGGACACCGCCGCAACCTACATTATCGCTATGAACCCCTAATCTACTGCCCCTAACATCGCTGACACCTATATTATATTTATTACCCCCTAATCTGCCCCCCCAACGTCGCCGCCACCTACCTACACTTATTAACCCCTAATCTGCCGACCGGACCTTGCCGCCACTATAATAAATGTATTAACCCCTAAACCGCCGCACTCCCGCCTCGCAAACACTATAATAAATTGTATTAACCCCTAATCTGCCCTCCCTAACATCGCCGCCACCTACCTACAATTATTAACCCCTAATCTCACGCCCCCAACGTCGACTCTACTATAATAAAGTTATTAACCTCTAAACCTAAGTCTAACCCTAACCCTAACACCCCCCTAACTTAAATATAAATTAAATTTAAATAAATAATTTTACTATAATTAAATAAATTAATCCTATTTAAAACGAAATACTTACCTATAAAATAAACCCTAATATAGCTACAATATAACTAATAGTTACATTGTAGCTATTTTAGGATTTAAATTTATTTTACAGGCAACTTTGTATTTATTTTAACTAGGTACAATAGCTATTAAATAGTTAATAACTATTGAATAGCTACCTAGTTAAAATAATTACAAAATGACCTGTAAAATAAATCCTAACCTAAGTTACAAATACACCTAACACTACACTATCAATAAATTAATTAAATAAATTACCTACAATTAGCTAAACTAAAATACAATAAAATAAAATAAACTATAATACCAAAAAAACAAACACAAAATTACAGAAAATTTAAAAAATACAATAAGTTTAAACTAATTACACGTAATCTAAGCCCCCTAATAAAATAAAAAAGCCCCCAAAAATAATAAAATACCCTACCCTATTCTAAATTACAAAGTAATCAGCTCTTTTACCAGCCCTTAAAATTAGCTAAACTAAAATACAATTAAATATACTAAACTATAATACCAAAAAAACAAACAGTAAATTACAGAAAATAAAAAAAATACAAGAAGTTTAAACTAATTACACCTAATCTAAGCCCCCTAATAAAATAATAATAAAAAAATAATAATAAAATGCCCTACCCTATTCTAAATTATAAAGTAATCAGCTCTTTTACCAGCCCTTAAAAGGGCTTTTTGCGGGGCATTGCCCCAAAGTAATCAGCTCTTTTACCTGTAAAAAAAATACAACCCCCCCAACATTAAAACCCACCACCCACATACCCCTACTCTAACCCACCCAAACCCCCCTTAAAAAAACCTAACACTAACCCCCTGAAGATCTCCCTACCTTGAGTCGTCTTCACCCAGCCGAGCCGAATTCTTCATCCAAGCGGTCCTCCATCCAGTAGAAGTCTTCATCCAATCGGGGCAAAAATAGGTCCTCCATCCGGTAGAAGTCTTCATCCAAGCGGGGCAAGAAGAGGTCCTCCATCCGGTAGAAGTCCAAGCGGCGTCTTCTATCTTCATCCATCCGGAGCGGAGCCATCTTCCATCCAGCCGACGCGGAGCCATCCTCTTCAACCAACGGACTAACGACGAATGATGATTCCTTTAAGGGACGTCATCCAAGATCGCGTCCCTCGAATTCCGATTGGCTGATAGGATTCTATCAGCCAATCGGAATTAAGGTAGGAAAAATCTGATTGGCTGATTCAATCAGCCAATCAGATTGAAGTTCAATCCGATTGGCTGATACAATCAGCCAATCGGATTGACCTCGCATTCTATTGGCTGTTCCAATCAGAATCCTATCAACCAATCGGAATTCGAGTGACGCCATCTTGGATGACGTCCCTTAAAGAAACCATCATTCGTCGTTAGTCCGTCGGTTGAAGAGGATGGCTCCACGTCGGCTGGATGGAAGATGGCTCCGCTCCGGATGGATGAAGATAGAAGACGCCGCTTGGATGAAGACTTCTACCGGATGGAGGACCTCTTCTTGCCCCGCTTGGATGAAGACTTCTGCCGGATGGAGGACCTCTTCTTGCTCCGCTTGGATGAAGAATTCGGCTCAGCTGGGTGAAGACGACTCAAGGTAGGGAGATCTTCAGGGGGTTAGTGTTAGGTTTTATTAAGGGGGGTTTGGGTGGGTTAGAGTAGGGGTATGTGGGTGGTGGGTTCTAATGTTGGGGGGGGTTGTATTTTTTTTACAGGTAAAAGAGCTGATTACTTTGGGACAATGCCCTGCAAAAAGCCCTTTTAAGGGCTGGTAAAAGAGCTGATTACTTTGTAATTTAGAATAGGGTAGGGTATTTTATTATTTTTGGGGGCTTTTTTATTTTATTAGGGGGCTTAGATTACGTGTAATTAGTTTAAACTTATTGTATTTTTTTAATTTTCTGTAATTTTGTGTTTGTTTTTTTGGTATTATAGTTTATTTTATTTTATTGTATTTTAGTTTAGCTAATTGTAGGTAATTTATTTAATTAATTTATTGATAGTGTAGTGTTAGGTGTATTTGTAACTTAGGTTAGGATTTATTTTACAGGTCATTTTGTAATTATTTTAACTAGGTAGCTATTCAATAGTTTTTAACTATTTAATAGCTATTGTACCTAGTTAAAATAAATACAAAGTTGCCTGTAAAATAAATATAAATCCTAAAATAGCTACAATGTAAGTATTAGTTATATTGCAGCTATATTAGGGTTTATTTTATAGGTATGTATTTAGTTTTAAATAGGATTAATTTATTTAATTATAGTAAAATTATTTATTTAAATTTAATTTATATTTAAGTTAGGGGGGTGTTAGGATTAGACTTAGGTTTAGGGGTTATTAACTTTATTATAGTAGCGGTGGGGGCGGCAGATTAGGGGTTAATATTTGTAGGTAGGTGGCGGCGATGTTAGGGAGGGCAGATTAGGGGTTAATAAAATTTATTATAGTGTTTGTGAGGCGGGAGTGCGGCGGTTTAGGGGTTAATACATTTATTATAGTGGCGGCGATGTCCGGTCGGCAGATTAGGGGTAATAATTGTAGGTAGGTGGCGGCGACGTGGGGGGGGGCAGATTAGGGGTTAATAAATATAATGTATGTTAGGGGCAACAGGTTAGGAGTTCATAGGTATAATGTAGGTTGCGTCGGTGTCCGGAGTGGCAGATTAGGGGTTAAAAAAATTATTATAGGGTTTGCAATGTGGGGGGGCCTCGGTTTAGGGGTTCATAGGTAGTTTATGGGTGTTAGTGTACTTTATAGCACAGTAGTTAAGAGCTTTATGTTCCTGCGTTAGCCCATAACACTCTTAACTACTGACTTTTTTTGACGGTAGGAGTCTTGTCGGTAGAGGCTCTACCGCTCACTTCTTCCAAGACTCGTAATACCAGCGTTAGGCAAATCCCATTGAAAAGATAGGATACGCAATTGACGTAAGGGGATCTGCGGTAGCCTCGAGTCGCGGAAAGAAAGTGAGCGGTAGACCCTTTCCTGCCTGACTCTAAATACCAGCGGGCATTAAAAAGCAGCGTTAGGACCACTTAACGCTGCTTTTGACGGCTAACGCCAAACTCTATATCTAGGCGTAGGATTTTGAGAACTCAGTAGCAAAACAAATAACTCTAATTCCTATTAAGCAGAATTAAAAGTAAAACTGATTTCTATGAACCTTTCCATATATTTATAAAGACTTTCATGTGCAGATAATAAATATGCACATTCATTGGAGCTGAAGAAAAACAAAATATCCATTACCATAATTATTTTATATAATTGTATTGAAAAGTTTTCTTATACTAATAAAAAAAAAAAGATTGGTTTCATGTTGGTACAGCGATGGGTCATACCTTTAAATTACAGATTCTATCAGATGACAAATCGTTTTTATTATGAAAATACTTTTTTTTATTAGTTTTGCAGTCAAGTAGTAATTGTAAATTAACAAAAGAAATAACCGGAGGAAAGAATTAATTCTATACAAACTGAACATTTAAACATAAAAATGTGTGGGAAGTTGTGCTAATACCTATAATTATTGTTTGGTTTTTTTTTTTTTTAATTTTTAGTGTTTTAATATTTTACACTCAAGAATGTTGTAGGAAAGAATATGAGCAGTATAATCTTATATTTTGACACCTTATAATTTAGGAAGAACAAGTAAGTAATTTTAATTTACAAGATGCCTTATGCTTTTTTTTTTTTTTTTTTGCTCCCGATTTTTTGTAAGTTTAACTCATTCTTTTTATTTTATGCACTTGGTTTTGGATATACAAACAAATAATAATAATAAGTTTAAATGGTGGAAAACAAGTGGCTATATATGAGCAATATGGAAGGTATCACAGCATTAGAACGAAGCTCCCATTGGAGCCTATAGAAACACGATCTTGTGAGTGCAATGCTTCCCAGCAATGCGAACCCGAGCTCACATTCGCATTGCTGTTAATTTGTAATACCATATACATTAGCGTGTGCTGGTATTACACAGTGGAGCACAAATATTGCTGTCATAAAAGTGATATTTAGCGCTCCACTTGTAATTTGGCCCATTATGTTTTTTTGCCATTCTAGACCATCAGAGCTTACAGTTCTTCCTTCAAATGCAGGATATAGTGCACAACATGGGTAGCGCTTGCTGATTGGTGTCTAAATGTAGCCATTAATCAACAAGCGCTACCCAAGTGCTGAACCAAAAATGGGTCTGCATCTAAGCTTACATTCTAGCTTTTTCAAATAAAGATATCAAGATAATGAAGAAAAATTGATAATAGGAGTAAATTAGAAGGTTGCGTAAAATTGCTTGCTCTATATGAATCATGAAAGTTTTAATGTAACCTCTGGTATGCATTGTAGGGTAGACAATAGTGGAAGAGATGATGAGGTCAAGCAAAATGTTCTTGCAGTAACAACCATTTACATTTTATAGGTTCCCCTTTCTACACATTGTCTCTGCATTATATGTTAGTTTGGGGTTTGGCCATTGGTTTAGACTCAAGATTTGATAGAATATTTTCTTCCTATCCTGCTTTGCTTGCTGAGTTTTACTCTTAGCATTCACCAATAACTTGTTTCAGCCTTGCAGTACCTCTTCTTGCAGCTACCATGTTTGTCATATACGTGACCACAGCTTTGGGCTGCAAGTATCCAGTTTCCAGCTGATGTGTTTTTCATTCAATGCTATATTCACTGCTACAGGTATGCAAATATATGTGAAAGGTTGCAAAGCAAATTGCTGGACAATTAAAAGGTAGTTCTTTATTTTGGTAATTAGCAGATCACAGTCAGTCCCCACATTTCATAACACATTGAGAATATGCGGAAATCCCTTAAATTCACTGATACATGTACTGTGTGCTTTATATTTGGGTCTAGCTTCTTTACTTAACCATTGGGTTAAATACAAATATAATACATGTTCATAATACATATGTGACAAAATGCATGTATACATTTTTGGGAAAATAGAGTTATAAGTGTAGGAACATATCACCAACATTAAAAACATACTATAAAATTGATGGTTGCTAGCTTAGAGAATCAATCAGTATCTGGGATGGATTTTTATTCTTCATTTCTGGGTTAATTCTCCTAAATGAGGAATTAACCACTGAGAGGTCTTAAAGGTAAGATAAATAACAGAAGTTTGTAATCTTGATGACCCATTGTTAACATCAGGGGCAAAACTACAGGGGGTGCAGAGGTCGCCATTGCGACTGTGCTGCTACAGTACGACTATATACAGTACGGGGGGCTGGACTATGTTACAGACTACTATGGTCACTTTATAGAGTACCGGGGTGGGTAGGGTCAGGCCAGCCATCTCACCGGCAGATTACAGACTGTGTCACTGACTCACTAAATACAGTATTGGTGGGTTAAACAGTGTCACTATATACAGTAATAGGGGGTCAGGCCATCTCACAGACTGTGGGCACAGGGTACCTCCTTTTGCAGACATGTAATCTGATTAACATTTTTTTCTGTGTTAAATGTTAAAAAAGAAGATATGTATCAAATTCACTTTTTTTTGGGGGGGGGGACCCTTCTTAGATTCTTGCACCTGGGCCCTGTGGTTTCTAGTTACGCCTCTGGTTAGGAGACCCATTAACAAGCTGAAAGCTTAAAAGGTCACTGTACTGTAATTTTCCCCCCTTTAAAGGGACATTGCACACTAAATTTTTCTTTGCATAAATATTTTGTAAATGATCCATTTATATAACCCTTACAGGATTGTTTTTGTATCGTTGCATAGTTTTGCTTATTTTTTAATAACATTATGCTTATTTTCAGACTCCTAACCAAGCCCCAAAGTAACAGGTGTAGACTGAAGTCTACAGATTCCTGCTTTCTCCTGTTTGTGTAATGGGTCTTTTTATATGCAGGGGAGGGGGGAAGGGAGGAACTGTCCGTTCTTCTTGCTTTCCCAGCCCAGTTCAGTGGATTTCCCCGCCTAACCTCATCAACAGTGCTAAACTGTGAGCTTCTAAGTCAATCTTTAACAGGTTTTATACTGGATTTTTAGATCAGTATCTGTGGATATTCTTCTTAAAAGTAGTGTCTATTACATGCAGTTATATGATAATTGGTGTATACTGTCCCTTTAAAGAATTGTTATTGTTTAGAAATATAGATAATACCTTTATTACCCATTCCCCAGTTTTGTACAACCTACAAAGCTATATTAATATGCATTTTACCTCTGTGATTACCTTCTATCTAAGCAGACTGGCCTCTTATTTCAGTTCTTTTGACAGACTTGCATTTTAGCCAATCAGTGCTGACTAATACAAAACTCTGCAGGAGTGAGCACAATATTGTCTATATGGCACACATGAACTATCAGTGTCTAGCTGTGAAAAACTGTCACATTGAGATAAGAGGCATCCTTTTATGGTCTTAGAAATTAGCATATGAGCCTATTTAGGATTAGCTTTCAACAAAGAATACCCAGAGGACAAAGCAAATTTGATGATAAAAGTAAATTGGAAAGTTGTTTAAAATTTCATGCCGTATCTGAATCATGGAAGTTTAATTTCGACTAGACTGTCCCTATAATGTCTTCTTATTGATTTGTTATACCATCAGTAGTATGTCAAAAGTATTGCAAACTTCCTTTACGTTTATTCTTACAGTTGGGATAGTTTGTTTTGTTCACTGAAACCCCCACACATAATAAAAATGTGATTAAAGCAAATTATGCTACACTCTAATAATAAGATGGCCAAAATTTTTAATGAGTAATTACTATGGATTTTCACTTACAGGAATGGTGAGAGATTAAAAAACATTGTTCAATAACAATTTAGCAATATTCTTGTCAGTTGATTGATTCCTGTGTCAGTCAATAAGTATATAAATTTCACTTTCATTCTTGGAAAGTCCTGACCCATAAAAAAAATAAAAATAAAGCACTAGCTACTACTTTATACAAAACACTATTTTATGATGATCGATTCTTCCTAATAATCATTTTGTGAATATATCCAGCAAGTCCCATTATCGGATGTCATGCTTTTGATGATGTCCTTCACAAAGGCTAGGGGGCCGATTTAATATGGTGCGAGCGGACATGATCCGATATTGCAGATCATGTCCGCTGCACATCGATAAATGCCGACAGCATATGATGTCTGCATTTATCATTGCACAAGCAGTTCTGGTGAACTGCTGGTGCAATGCCGCCCCCTGCAGATTCGCGGCCAATCGGCCACTAGCAGGGGGTGTCAATCATCCTGATCATATCTGATTGGGATGATTGCAACCCGCTACCTCAGAGGTGGTGGATGAGTTAAGGAGCAGTGGTCTTACAACTGCTGTTTCTTAACTCCTGATTCCGGCGACCCAGAAGACTTGCACGGACTGAGCAGCATATGCTGTTTAATAAATTGGCCCCTATGTCTGAGATATAGGGGAGGGCAGTGCAGTTGAGGGCCTTGTATGAGTCAGAATTTAGTGTTTAATCCTGGAGGCAAGAGGAAGCCAGTGAAAGGATTGGCAGAGAGGTGCAGCAGATGAAGAGCGACGTGTAAGGAAGATGAGCCTGGCAGAGGCATTCATTATGGATTGTAAAGGAGCTAGGTGGCTGCTAGGGAGACCAGAGAAGACAGAGTTGGAGTAGTCGAGGGGGGAAAGGATGAGAGCGTGGTTTAAAATCTTAGTTGTGTCTTGTGTAAGGAAATGTCCAATTTTAGAGATGTTTTTAAGGTGGAAGTGGCAGGATTTAGCCAAGGACTGAATGTGAGGAGTGAAAGAAAGATCTGAGTCAAATGTGACTCCAAGACATTGGATATGTGGTGTAGGGTAATGGTGGAGTTGTTGACAGTTATAGAGAGATGTGGGGTGGAGAATTTAGATGAAGGGGAAAAATAAGGAGCTCAATTTTGGAGAGATTTAGCTTAAGGTATTGAGAGGACATCAAGGATGAGATGTGAGAAAGACAGTAAGTGACACAGGTTAGCAAGGAAGGAACTAGATCTGGTGCAGAGAGGTAGATTTGGGTATCATCGGCATACAAATAATATTGAAACCCGTGGAACTTTATTAAGGAACCTTATGATGACATGTAGTTTGAGAAGAGAAGGGGACCGAGGACAGAGCCTTACGGTACTCCAACAGAAAGTGGTAACGGGGCAGTGGTACCCCAACAGAAAGTGGTAACGGGGCAGAGGATGCCCCAGAGAAGGCTACACTAAAGGTACGGTTAGACAGGTAGGAAGAGCACCACCAGAGGGCTGTGTCACAAATGCTGAAGGATTGGAGGGTTTGGAGCAAAAGAGGGTGGTCAACAGTATCAAAGGCTTCAGACAGATTAAGGAGGATAAGCAGAGAGAAGTGGCCTTTGGATTTTGCTGTAAGTAGGTCATTGGTAACCCTAATGATTGGTGTCTCTGTGGAGTGATGGGGGCAAAATTCAGATTGCAGTGGGTCAAAGAGGGAGTTTAATGTAAGGAAATGGGATAGGCGTGAGTATACTAGCTTTTCAAGAAGCTTTGAGGCAAGAGGGAGTAGGAAAATAGGGCAGAAGTTGGCTGGGTGGTTGAATCGAGAGAAGGGTTTTTGAGGATAGGTGTGACCAGTGCTTGTTTTCGATTTGAGGGAAATATACCGGTGCTGAGGGAGAGATTGAAAATGTGTGTGAGTATAGGGGTAAGGGTAGAAGAGAGGGAGGGGAGTAGATGTGAGGGGACAGGTAGTGAGGTGAGAGCACAGTATAAGTGCAGAAGCCTGTTTTAAGAAGCCTTTCTTTGGGGTTTTCATAAATGCATAGTTGCTAACTAACCTGTTTTCCCGGAACAGTCCCATATTTTGCTTCCTGTCCCTGCCTTTTAAGCCTGTCCCTGGTTAATGTCGTCTGTCTTTAGTTTAATAATATTATGAGCAGTGCAGTACTCCCACCACAGAGGTCAATTAGTTTTTTTTATTTACTCTATTACTAGTCTAATTGCTTACAGCATGTATTTTTTCTGTACTTTTCTTTATCTGTGGTTTTCTGTTGCACTGAAGGTTAGCAGTGTGTAGTCAGGTGCAGGTAAGGGGAAGCCATGCTATATAATACCAGTGTGGGTTGGAGTCACGGGGTGAGGAAGCAAGGCATCTCAATAGTGTTGCACAAATTGGAACATGTTTAATTGCCCCATTTATATACTGAGGTTTTACTAGAAGGAGCTTAAGATGGGCTCTTTCATGGAACTGGAATTCAGTGAAGATACCAAAAAATACAGATTTATTTTTTCCCATTTTTATTTGCTTTTGTAAAGTTATGTGGGTTTTTATTTTATTAGGGGGATTAGATTAGGTGTAATTAGTTTTAACATTTTTTAATTATTTTATTTTTTTCTGTAATTTAGTGTTTGTTTTTTTCCGTAATTTAGTTTATTTAATTTAATTGTAGTTAATTTAGGTAATTTATTTGAAGGGACACTGTACCCAAAAATTTTCTTTCATGATTCAGATTGAGCATGAAATTTTAAGCAACTTTCTAATTTACTCCTATTATCAAATTTTCTTCATTCTCTTGGTATCTTTATTTAAAATGCAAGAATGTAAGTTTAGATGCCGGCCCATTTTTGGTGAACAACCTGGGTTGTCCTTGCTGATTGGTGGATAAATTCATCCACCAATAAAAAATTGCTGTCCAGAGTACTGAACCCTCAAAAAACATAGATGCCTTCTTTTTTAAATAAAGATAGCAAGAGAACAAAGAAAAATTGATAAAAGGAGTAAATTAGAAAGTTGCTTAAAATTGCATGCTCTTTCTGAATTACAAAACAACATTTTTGGGTTCAGTGTCCCTTTAATGATAGTGTAGTGTTAGGTGTAATTGTAACTTAGGTTAGGATTTATTTTACAGGTATATTTGTATTTATTTTAACAAGGAAGTTATTAAATAATTAATAACTATGTAATAACTATTCTACCTAGTTAAAATAAATACAAAGTTGCCTGTAAAATAAAAATACCCTAAGATAGCTACAATGTAACTATTAGTTATATTGTAGCTATCTTAGGGTTTATTTTATCGGTAAGTATTTAGTTTTCAATAGGAATAACTTAGTTAATTGTAGTAATTTTATTTAGATTATTTTAAATTATATTTAAATTAGGGGGGGTGTTAGGGTTAGGGTTAGACTTAGGTTTAGGGGGTAATACATTTAATATAGTTGCTGCGACGTTGGGGGCGGCAGATTAGGGGTTAATAAATGTAGGTAGGTGTCAGCGATGTTAGGGACGGCAGATTAAGGGTTAATAAAATGTAACTAGTGTTTGCGAGGCAGGAGTGCGGCGGTTTAGGGGTTAATACATTTATTGAAGTGGCGGCGATGTCCGGTGGGCAGATTAGGGGTTAAAACATTTATTTAAGTGTTTGCAATGTGGGGGGGGGGGGGCTCGGTTTAGGGGTTAATAGGTAGTTTATGGGTGTTAGTGTACTTTTTAGCACTTTAGTTAAGTTAAACTCTTAACTACTGACTTTTAAATGCGGTAGGAGTCTTGACAGGAGAGGGTTTACCGCTCACTTTTTCCAAGACTCGTAATACCGGCGTTAGGCAAATCCCATTAAAAAGATAGGTTACATAATTTACGTAAGTGGATTTGCGGTATGCTCGAGTCGCGGAAAAAAAGTGAGCTGTACACCTGTACCTGCCAGACTCGTAATACCAGCGGGCGTTAAAAAGCAGCGTTGGGACCTCTCAATGCTGCTTTTTAAGGCTAACGCAAGACTCGTAATCTAGGCATATGAAAAGCCTGTTTCTTATAGTGTCCATATGTTAAAATTGTTCTTTTTTTTTTTTTTTTCAAATTTAGATGGAAGCTTTCCAACTGGATTGGGACACAAAATATAAAATTCCCCTGAAATTGCATACAAAATATTTAAATGAAAATTGTTATGGATTTAAAAAGGGTACAAGGAACATTTTGAACAGATTCAATACATACATTATTTTATTGATATTTACTACTATACCTAAAGGGACATTAAACATTAAATAAATAATTGATAGAATGATGTATTCAGAGCAAATATTAACATGAGAATAATATATACATGTACTTTTTTATTATATTAGTTGTTTAAATATTGAAAAATAAGAGTAACTTTTTAATGTCTATAAATCACTGGGCATAGCCATATTGCAAGATTTCTTTTTCTACTAAGGCTAGTTAGGGCCAATTACAAATGGCTTACTAGAGTATGCAACCAATTTTAACAGTAAGTTTGGAAGCCCACAATATTTAGAATTAAATTACAGGAAAAGGGAACAAAATAAATAATTAAAGTGTATTGCAAAGTTGTTTTACTACACACAATTAAACATTTTGGGCCAGATTGCAAGTGGAGGGCAAAATATTGCTTTCACTAAAAAGCGATATTTGCGCTCCACTTTGTAATACCAAGGCATGCAAATGTCCACTGGTATTACGAGTTAGGTCATTGCGCTCACAAAAGCGTGCTTCCATAGGCTCTAATTGGAGCCTCATTCTGATGCCGTCCTACACGGCATGAGAACTAGCACAGTGAAGAGGGTAAGTCGTCCAGCGATGGGCAGCAAAGTATAAATATATATTGTATATGCTGATATACATATATATTTATGTGTTAATATGTGTATATACACATATATACACATACATATATATGTATATAAGCATATACATATATATTTACAGGGAACACACAGTTCCTAAAGACTGCAATGTAAAGGCACTTTTCAGTGCACTCAACACCCCACACCCACCACATTTAACCCCATAAAACCGCTTCATGCAGTTTTCTTAAAGAAAAATGCTATTATTATTTTTTTAATAATAGAAACAAACACTAAAGTTTAGGGTACTTTTTTTAAAATTAACTAGAGGTCTGACATCTGCCATAAATTAGTGCTCCACTTGTAATCTAGCCCTTTATATCTCTAAATGTTTAGCGTCCCTTTAAAGGGATGTTAAATAGTCTATTTTATTGCTGTAATAAAAAAGCACTAAGTTGTGTCTTATACTTAATAAAAACAATTGCAATATGTATTATTCATCTATTTAAAGGGACAGAACACACCCATTTTCATATATATGCATGCAGGGCCGCCATCAGGGGGTGACAGGGGTGACTCCTGTCAGGGGCCCCATGAGGCAAGAACTAAAAAAAAAAATATTTTTTTTACATTTTGGCAGCCACCAGTGGGTACTACAGCAGAGTGCTAATTTAGCATGGGAGATGTTAGTACAAGGAGTAAAGTATTAGCATTTGAGAGGATTGCTGAGTGTGCACTAAACCACTATGCACAGTGTGAGACAGACTTGGCACTTTGTTTGTACAGTGTGTGCGTACCACAGCTTATGGTTCCACCAAGACCATATAGAGTAAAGCATTTTCAAAATCCATAAGTACAGCTGACAGATGGGAACATTTGTACACTATATTTGAAGTGGTGCTCTTGGTTGGGGAAAATGGGGAAAAATCAAACAAACATATGTCAACCTTTTAAAAGTACTTTTCTTCATCTAGCCATCTACCCAGATCATTAAAGGGACACTGAACCCAAATTTTTTCTTTTGTAATTCAGAAAGAGCATGCAACTTTCTAATTTGCTCCTATTATCAATTTTTCTTCATTCTCTTGCTATCTTTATTTAAAAAAGAAGGCATCTAAGCTTTTTTTGGTTTCAGTACTCTGGACAGCACTTTTTTTATTGATGGATGAATTTATCCACCAATCAGCAAGGACAACCCAGGTTGTTCACCAAAAATGGGCCGGCATCTAAACTTACATTTGTGCATTTCAAATAATGATACCAAGAGAATGAAGAAAATTTGATAATATGAGTAAATTAGAAAGTTGCTTAAAATTTCATGCTCAATCTGAATCACGAAAGAAAAAATTTGGGTACAGTGTCCCTTTAATGTACAATTTTGAATTCACAGAATTATTTTTGTTTGCACATTTACAAATATGATTATTTAAAAAGTGATCTCTTAATTTCTGCAATTTTTTTTATCATGCATGTCACACACTGTTGATTTAGGGGATGCAATGTGCATAAATGTTTCCTCCTGTGAGTGTTTCTGTGGGTGTCTGTGTTTATGTCTTTGTGCTTTGGTTTGTGCCTCTATGAGTGTGTATGTATTTTTTTTCTGTGGGTCTCTCTGTGAGGGTGGGTGTGTATGTCTTTGTGCATTTTCTGTGGATGTCTGTGAGGGTGTGTGCATGCATATGTCTTTAAGCTTTTTCTATGGGTGTCTCTGTGAGGGTGTGTGTATGTTTGTCTTTGTGTATTTTCTCTGGATGCCTCTGTGAGGGTGGGTGTGTATGCCTGTGTTTTCTGTAGATGTCTCTGTGAGGGTGTGTGTTTTCTGTGGGTGTCTCTGTGAGGGTGCGTGTATGTCTTTGTGTGTTTTCTGTGGATGTCTCAGTGAGTGCGTGTGTATGTATGTCTTTATGTGTTTTATGTGGTTGTCTCTCTGTGTGTGTATGTCTTTGTGTGTTTTTCTGTGGGGTGTCTCTGTGTGTGAGTATGTCTTTGTGTGTTTTCTGAGGCTGTCTCTGTCAGTGTTTCCTTGGGTGTATGTGCAAGTTTGAGTTTGTGTGTGTGTGTGTCCATTGTCTGTTCCTTTTTAGGACATTTTGACCTTTCTACTGATTATTCACATCTTTCTACAGACTTTAAGACTAATTAGACCTTTCTGGAAGTTACCAATCTACCATTTAACCTTTAAAATTATTGTTTAGGCAGTTCAGGGCCCTTCCTTTCAGCCAATGCATGCTGTTGTCATCATTTAGTTGGCATCTTCCTTTACAAAAAGATAATCAGAAATCCATATTTTGTTTTCTAAATCTCCTTTTTTTACAAAATTGTAGTTTACCTCATTACTTGTCAGGTCAATGTAAACAAGTGCTGAGTGTCTGTTTGGGTGTCTGAGTGTGTTTCTTTGCGTGTCTGCTAGAGTGTCTATATGTGAATCCTTATGTCTGAGTTTGTGTGTGTGTTTCAGTGTATGAGTGTGTCTGTGTGTTTGTATGTTACTACCTTTACAACATTTCCAAGTTTAAATAGACAATTAAGAATAAAGTGCATATACATTTTAGTCACTTGGTCAAAAATTGCACATGTCAAAGGAGGGGGGGCCCTGATCAATGGTTAAGTCAGGGGCCCCAAAATTTCTAGTGGCGGCCCTGTCTGCATGTAATAGACACTACTATAAAAAAGAATATGCACAGCTCTAAATATCCAGTAAAAAACCTTTTAAAGCTTACTTAGAAGCTACCAGTTTAGCACTGTTGATGAGGTAGTCTGGGACACCCAGTGAAAGGGGCTGGGTAAACAAAAATAGCACACACTCCCCTCCACCCCCCTTCTCTGCATATGAAAAGACAGATAACATAAACAGGAGCAAGCAAACAGTAACGTCCCCCTCTGCAGCTCCAGACAGTACACGGCAACAGTTCAAGGTAGACAAACTCACCCGGCAGGCTGTATAATAGTTGCATGTGCAAGGCTCCACAATGCGGTTGCGGGTCAGTCCCCTAACAATCCAGAATTTCCTCTGCTCCAGCCAGGGTCGTCGCTCCGCCAGCCTCCTAAGCACCAACCAAAATCCAAACTCCAAGGCCGGGTGAGCGTACTACCGACGCTCGATAGCAGCACAGGCTGCCAGCACAACACGCTCTTCTCTGATTAGTGTCAGGCGGTGACGTTGACCAATCGTAGCCAACAGTAGGTCCGGGATTACGCCGAGGCTCCCCTGGAAGGTAAATGGGTAATAGAACAACAAAAGAACCCAGCAAGCCTCAAGGCGTAGAAATAATAAAAGTTCTTTATTGGAGATTAGTTAAAACAGCATAAAAGCTATGGCCCAAGCATCTGGGGTAGGATAATAGGTCCTACGCGTTTCGGCAGCCCTCTGCCTTATTCATGGACTTACAAATTAAGATATCAAAGCTCCTTAAATACACCTGAGCCCCCAGGTGAAGGAAACTCCATAGATGCGTATTTAAAGGGACATTACCTATATTAAGCAAAAAAACAAAATCAACAGTGAAACATGGATAGTTTACAATTATGCATAAATAGAAAGTGGAAGAATAAAAATGATTCCCCAAAATATCAAAACTCATATCTAATAGCACATATCTACTCATATCAACATATTGGTTAATATAAGAAGGTTATATCACACTGAAAATAGCCTCAAGTTGTTAGAATCTAGTACAAATGTTTCATGAAAACTCTAATAAAAACCAACAAACAAATGCAAGAGCAAACATCAACCTGAGTATTGATATCATACTGTGGTAATGAGCAAGCAATTAGCCTAGATAACATAACTAACGCTTGTTATTTTCAATATAATTAGTGAAAAAGATGCGCTTACTCGTATACATATATATACTCTTAAATATGCGCTTATCAATATAAGTTCAGAAATGTTAATTCTGGGACTTTCTCAACTAATAAAAGGAGAAAAACACCATACATAGTGTAAAAGGTAGTTAATACTCATTACAACAGACTCCATGTAGCAACATAAACAGGAGCCTGCAGGAGTCTGTAAACGTGTGTATACATCTGACACTGTGGGGCTTGGTTAGGAGTCTGAAAATCAGCACAATATTATTAAAAAATAAGCAAAACTATAAATTGTTACAAAAACACTCCCAGATGGGCTGTATAAATGGATCATCTATAACACATTTATACAAAGAAAAATCTATGGATTTTACCATTTATTTATTTTTTTCCTACATTTGTGCAGTGTCCTTTACTTCCAGTCACAGCCTTACGAGGAGGAGGGGGCCTGTGCACAAAGGTTTATCTTAGCCTGATGTCATAAAACTCCTAGGCTGGTTACTATTAAAATAGACTAGATAACAGGGAGTCAGCCTTGCTCATGTGTAGATTAGTCATAATGTAACCTAAGTTTCCAAGATGGCAGCTCCCATATCCCACTGGGGGAAGGGAGGACTACACTGAGAATTTCTAAGTGCTCATTATGCAAGAAAACAAGTAAGTTGTTTGCTGTTTTTTGCACAAACTGTTTCTTTTTAGGTTTAACTTTAACATATTTGTTTTTACTGAAGGAGCACTGTTTAATAGCCCTTTAAGTATAATTTTTTGCAGACAACTCTGTTCATGTCTGTTGATTGACTGTATAATTTGATTTTTGTGCACAGGGACAGCATGTGACCTGGCTAAGGTCAAACAGAACTGGAATCATGCTTTATATTCAATTTCATGTTTTGGAACATGTTTGTAGGAAAGAATCTATATAAATGGATGATGGATAATGTTTAAATTGAAGTATTAGCTAAGAACGTCAGCCTAATTCCTCATTGTGGTTTCCAGTAGATGGACATGAAGATTGTCTGACATAAATAGATTTCAATTGAAAAATCTTTCCTGTTTGTTCAAATAAATTTGAGGTTTAAAATAATTAAATCTGATTGCAAAAGAATAAAAGAAAAGCTCTTATTCAATGAAGCAATTTTAAATTTTTGAGATAGGACATCAGAAAGGTTACAGGAAAAATATGCTGCGTGCTCTCTGTGGTTGCCACTTGAATAAATAATAACCTCTTGTGTGCTTTTTGGACACATTATTTGATTCTACTTAGGTTAAAGGGGCATGGAAGTTAAAATTATGATTTTATTTGTACTGTAAATTTTTCTCCGCCGTAATGTATTTCCCAGTTATCAGTTTTACTTGCTGGACTGTTTTGAATTGTCTACGAATAACATTTCATTTACGTTTACTATGTTGCTTGAAATTGCTGTTTTTCTTTTTTCTGCTACCTATATTGAAAATGTTAATATTGTAGTAATAGGTACAGAAAAGATATGTGAACGAGAGCCAGCAGAAGAAATCACAGTTCTAGTGAGGGTGGGTGAGATAGGTATTTTTAATTATTCTCTCTAAGGGGCCCATTTATCAAAGGGTTTGCGGACCTGATCCGACACTGCGGATCAGGTCCGCAAGACCTCGCTAAATGCGGAGAGCAATACGCTCTCCGCATTTAACATTGCACCAGCAGCTCACAAGAGCTGCTGGTGCAACGCTGCCCCCTGCTGACTCGCGGCCGCCAGCACGGAGGTGTCAATCAACCCGATCGTATTCGATCGGGTTGCTTTCCAGCGATTCCTGTCCACCTGCTCAGAGCAGGCGGACAGGGTTATGAAGCAGCGGGTTATGAAGCAGCGGTCTTTAGAAACACGGCCCTTCAAGCTCCGTACGGAGCTTGATAAATGGGCCTGTGTGGGTCTGATAAAAACAAACTCACAGGCATGGAGAGAAATTTCAGAAAATCTTTGGGGGCTTTTTTGAGAATATAATAATGTACGTGTCTCACACATCCAGAACCCTGCATAGCAAGATAAACAGCTCTCACACTAATATGTATTGGTAAAAGCTTTTAGGGACCTCACAGTACTAATGTGACTTCTTAGAAAACCTTGCCACAGCAGACAGCTTTATATAATTGGGACCTAAGTATTAAGTATTTGGGTTTCATGCATACAGAAATAAATAATATAAGGAACCCTTTGTGTGCATGAACTTCTAAGATAAGAATTTCATTTTATTGGGTTTTATTGAGCAAGAGCAACTATTTCATATACAAAAATAAACTTAAACAGGTAACATTTCATACATTTTATATTCCGCAGCTTGTATAACAAGTCATTGGAAACACATTAAAGGGACAGTCTAGTAAAAAAAATAGATAGGGCATGTCATTTTAAACAACTTTCTAATTTACTTTCAGCATTGATTTTGCTTTGTTCTCTTGGTATTCTTAGTTGAAAGCTAAACCTAGGTACGCTCATATGCTAGTTTCTTAGCCCTTGAATGCTGCCTCTTACCTTTTTTACAGCTAGATAGTGTTAGTTCATGTGTGCTATATAAATAACATTGTGCTCATGCTCTTGGAGTTACTTATGAGAGGGTACTGATTGGCTAAAATTCAAGTCTGTCAAAAGAACTGAAATAAGGGGGCAGGCTGCAGAGGCTTAGATACAAGGTAATCACAGAGGTAAAAAGTGTATTAATATAAGCGTGTTGGTTATGCAAAACTGGGGAATGGGTAATAAAAGGATTATCTTTCTTTTTAAACAATTAAAATTCTGGTGTAGACTGTCCCTTTTACAGTACACTTTCCCCCTTTAAGTTGGCTCAGGAGTGTGCATGTATCTTGAGCACTATATAGCAGCAGTTTTTGTAACAATGTTTGTAACAATATTATACAAATAGTGCTCACGTGAGCACATTCCTAAATTAAACTTAGTATGCTCTAACATGCAAAGGAGCTTTAACAAAGGATACCACAATAAAGAGGTACATTTGATAACCAAAGTATATTGATAATACCTTTTCTTTAAAAAGTGTATGGTCTATATAAAACATGAACAATGATTTCCATTTCCCTTTAAGAATAGCTTTAGTAGCTATATCTATTAGTCAGTCAATTTATGTAATTTAAGACAATTTTTCACAGAAGCTGCAGTTCTTTAAATGATTTGCTTTGTGACACCCATTGCTCTTTGTAAATTTCAGTTGACAACTATAATCAGTTTTCGGAATGCCATTAGGACCTCATCAGTGCCATAAATATCATATAACTGAATATTATGATAACCAAACTAAATAGCAGAGATATAGAAATAGTGGATTGTGCCACTTTGTAATTTTTTTTTTTCTGAAAACAATTTTACAACCATTACATTATGTTGAAATGAGCTATTTTTCATTCAGTACTAATTTCTATATAGTATCAGGAGTCCCATTTGAGATTATTAATAATGTATTCATTTCCTGAAATACTTTCTGCTAAAAATACAAAACTTTCACTTCTTTCAACGTATCCCCCATATATCCCCTTTGTATCCACTTTTAAATTGTAATGCGTATAAACGTATATTCCAAATCTATGCAAAAATGTAACTCTACCTTAATTCATGAATTTCAATCAAGGATGTGTTCCAATATTGTTTTATTTTGATAATCATTATAGTCCATAAACCCCATCTGGCCGCCCACTGCAAAACTTTTTTTTTTTATGAGGTGACGTTTCACCTCTTATCCAATAGCTGTGCTAGCTACACGGCACTGCATACAGAAAAGAAAAAAAGCTGCTTCAGAGCTGCGCTGTGCTGTATGCAGAGAAGAGGTGAAATGTCACCTCATAAAAAAAAAAAGAGTTTTGCCGTGGATGGCATTATGGACTATATTGATTATCAAAATAAAATAATGTTGGAACACATCCTTGATTGCAACTTATGAATGAAGGTAGAGTTACATTTTTGAATAGATTTGGACTATATGGTCATGCAATTTAGCATCACTTCAATACACAGGGCAAGATTACAAGTGATATGCAACGGACTTTGCGTTAGCGCAACAGTGATTTTGTGATCCATTTTTCTTCCACTGATATTATAAGTCATGAGAAATCGCCATTGTGCTTCTGCAATAGTCCTTTCCGCATCAATCTATACTGTGATCTAAGAGCTCTCGTAAAGTGTTTTCCGAAACTAAAAAGTTACACAAAACACAACAAAAATACATTACAAAGTACACGTACATTATAAAAAGGAGACACTACTTAGTGGTATAACAGGATTAGGGTATAACTTAGAAATGACAGCGGGATATAGATAATTCCTCCTGGTGCTACCCACTCCATATAAATTTCAACATGAATAAAGGGGAGTAAGGTTAAGGAGCTCAGAGGGTGCAACTATTTCTAAAACTTGTAATTTAATTTATATAGATTAAAATCTACTTTTAAAGTGGCATTTAAAGTGGGGAAAAAGGGGGAGTAGAAAAATCTTTAAGCTTTTCCCCTCCAGTTGGCAAAAAGGGCCTTGTTTAGGAGGGCAACTTATCCAGTCCACAGAGAAGTGCCAGCGGAGCTGATATCCAAAAAACTGCTGAAGATGTTAGAGTAAAATGCCCCCAAGATTCCCAGCCAATAGCTGATTACCTCAGCGTCAGGTGGGGACACCCCTTACACACCTCCAAACAGATAGAAAAAATTTAACAGGACTTCTGGAGTAAAGGCGACGCGTTTCGGCCCATAAACAGGCCTTTATCAAACCAAAAAAAGTCTGTATCATACTGTTTGGAGGTGTATGAGGGGTGTCCCCACCTGACGCTGAGGTATCCAGCTATCGGCCAGGAATCTTGGGGGCATTTTACTCTTACATCTTTAGCAGTTTTTTAGATATCAGCTCTGCTGGCACTTCTCTGTGAACTCGATAAGTCGCCCTCCTAAACAAGACCTTTTTTTGCCAACTTTAGGTAAGAAGTTTACAGCTTTTTTTAGAACAGATTTTTTTGCTCCCCCTTTTGTTCCACACTTTATATGCCACTTTAAAAGTAGATTTTAATCTATGTAAATAAAATTACAACTTTTAGAAATAGTTGCACCCTCTGAGCTCCTTTTTCATTACTCCCCTTTAAACATGTTGAAAGTACACTTACAACCATAAACTACGCTGTTAACCCCTAAACCACCATCCCCCCACATCGCAAACCCTAAATAATACTATATCACCTAAACTGCCATCCCCCCACATTGCAAAGTACTTAAAAAAATATTAACCCCTAAATCGCCATCCCCCCATATCACAAATTACCTAAATAATTTATTAACCTCTAAACCACGATCCCCCACAATGCATACTACATTAAATAAACTATTAACACCCTAAACCGCCATCCCCCACATTGCAAAGTAATTAAAATTTAAACCCCCCTAACCTAACCCCAATTAATATACCAATAAATTAATGTCTACCTTTAAATAAATAAAAACTTACCTGTAAATTTAAATTAAAACCTAGGCTTACCCAAACAAAAACAAAAAAACTAACATTACAAAAAAATTAAAAAAACCTAACATTTACACAACCCCCCCAACTATTACAAAAAATAACAAAAGATTCCCTTACAAAAAATAACAAATGAAATTACCAAAAATAAAAAATAAATATTCCTATTCTAATACCCCCCAAAATAAAAAAAACTATTCTAAAAATAAACTACCAATAGCCCTTAAAAGGAACTTTTGTAGGGCCTTGCCCTAAAGTTAACAGCTATTTTGCATAAAATAAAACAATTACCCCCTAACATTAAACCCCCCCAAAAAAAACTTACTCCAAAACACCTAAACTACCCATTGTCCCATAAAAAAATCCCTAATCTTAAAAAAAAACACCCCGCAAAAAAAAACTAACACTAACCCCAAAATTGGTACTCACCAATGATGATGGACGGCGCTCCATCTTCATCCATCTTCTTCCATTGGCAGTCCATCTTCTATATTCATCCCATGGCAGCTGTGAAGTCTTAGGGCGAGGTCAGCAGTGATGTCAGTGGTCTTCTTCAGAGCATTGACAGGGAGCTCCTCTTCATGCGATCTCCAGCCGCACACT
Organism: Bombina bombina; assembly: GCF_027579735.1. NCBI lineage: Eukaryota > Metazoa > Chordata > Amphibia > Anura > Bombinatoridae > Bombina > Bombina bombina. The sequence continues at coordinate 629,641,630 of NC_069499.1, read as the reverse complement.
CAAGATTGAAGGCAAGGTACCCCTTGCATTCCTATTGACTGCTTTAATTCTTCAAATTCAAATCAGCCAATAGAATGAAAGCTTTCCTATTTATTTTTAAATAGATATTACTACATATATCTGTATATATCTATACCTACTGTATATATAATTATACAAAATAACATAATATAAATAAATATATATATAGAAATATGTATTTAAGAATGAATAGAATATATTCTGCTATATGAAGAACATTGGAATGTGAAATATTAATATTTCACGTCGGGTTAGTGCACTTGAGAAAATGTGATCAGGTTTGGGTGAGAGTAGGGTGTTCCCCCCCCCCCACACACACACACTTTTCACGCTCCATTTGAAGTCTAGGGGAATATGTTAGCGCGGGTCACAATATTTAACTTCAGTTTTTTACTTTGAACGCGCTAAAAAAAGCTTACTTTTAGTGCAGTTAACACACGAGCAGGAGTGATAAATAGTGCTTTACTCATAATCTGGCCTAAAGTGTTTTGATTCATTAGTTGAGAAGAACTATGATAAAATATAAAGATAAAAGTCCCGATAAAATATGAATCTAAATTTTTACACGTTTGTGAGTCTAGTCTAACAACTGCATAACATGTGACTGTGCCCTCATATCCTCACTCTCTCCCCAAACATAAAGCATCATTATTCCAGTGTGTCTAGTACAGCAAATTACATAGCTTGGCATCATCTTAAAAATATATATTTCTGTTTCTGTGTCCTTTGTGTGGGAATATTAGCAGTAAATACAAACATCAATTTTATGCATTGACACTATTTGTAGGGATACAGATGTTTTATCCAACTGCACATCTGTAGAGTTGCAATAGTGAAATCTGGCTGGACCAGACCCGATCAGTCACCTGCAGCTTTGACTTCATCTCTAAGGCCATTCCATATCTTCATCACTTCTTTAACTTGCCTTTGATCAGATCCTGTTGAAACCCTACATTCCTGCATGCTCCAACCCCCTGCCATGACACCATCAAATGGTGCAGGACTCAAGAGAGGCAGCAGGGATTTGGCCTGTCACAATTTATTGTATGAATAGACTTGAAAAATGTGACAGCTCCAAGATGGGAGTGAGCAACAGGCGGACATTAAATAAGACATGTACCATATGTGAGTGAGAGAAGCAAATGCCAGAGCAATAGGACTAAATAGAGTTTGTATGCAATAATGTGCACTTTCACTGCCACAGTTTACCAGTTAGGTCTTAGAATTCTTTGAAAAATAAATATAATGTTTGATAAATAATAGATATCCTATCAATAAAAATAATTCCAACCTAAACTAAGGGGTAGATTTACCAATGTCTGTCTGACATGATGCTGTAGCGTATCATGTCCGACAGACATCACTGAATTTATCATTGCACAAGCAGTTCACCAGAACTGCTTGTGCAATGCCGCCCCCTGCAGGTTTGCGGCCAAACGGCCGCTTGCAGGGGTATCATTGTCAATCAGCCCGATCGTATAAGATCGGGCGGATTGAAGACTGCAGCAGGGGGTGTCATTGTCAATCAGCCCGATCGTCTAAGATCGGGCGGATTGAAGACCGCAGCCTCAGTGGCAGCGGACAAGTTATGGAGCAGTGGTCTTTAGACCTGAAGGCTTGCGCAGGAACAATGGCCATTCAGTCCCTTGTTAAATATACCCCCGTGTCTTAACTGTGTTATCCATTTTGCATGAGATGTTGCTCTAAGCAAGTTAATTTTTCTAAGTTGGATTGTCTGTTAAAAGTCTCTTTTTTATATTTATATAATGCAATGGCTGTTATATAAATATAACAGTAAACAAATAGTAATTAAAACATTTTTCTGCAGTCTACCAATAAATTAACATATCAGCAGAGTATGATCATTTATAGAACAGATTAACACCATGTTTGCTTCAGCTGTTTTTTACTGATCAAACTCTACCCAACAATTTTATTATTTTGATGAGCAAATCCAGACTTGAATGTTTAAATGAAAGGACTTGATGCAGTGTACACAAAACCTCCATTATCTGGCTTCAATAAAAAAAAAACAAAAAAAACTATTTCAAATTAAGGAGAAATGTGTGGCAATGAAAGGGCTTATGTTAACAAAATCTGCATTATTTGGATCCAGCTGAAATGATAAGATAACACATTGGAAGAAAATATGGAGAGATGTGTAGCAAATTTATGCTTGTAGGGCCTGCCATGTGCTTTATCATTTTTCAGGACTGGAAAGTCTACAATTTTCAGACTTAAATTACAGGGAAAGAGGGCAAAATAAATAATGAAAGTATATTGTGAAGTTGTTTTACTATGCATAATTTTATATTACAGTATTTACTGTCCCTTTAAGACACAGAAAGCGCAATGGTCACTGATCAGAAACATTGTGCTCATATCACTGAATGGCATGAGTATTATTAAAGTTTGTTTATTCAGTGTCCAGGATTCACCACATTTAGAGCACATGCTGACTGCAAGTACAAAAACAAACGTTGATACATGAGTTTATATTTTGTCTGAGGCGAACCAAACAGATCTTGTCTGTTAAAATAATTAAACTTACAATATGGCACAAAAATATTGAAATAGAATCTGGTTTATCAAGTAAGAGGAACGTGCAAACACATCCATGTGATGTATCTAGTTTTAGATGCTACCGCCAACCCGTTGGGTCTAAACCTGTATTTTGTGCCTGTGGTAGTCTCGTTTGCAGCTTTGCATGTCCCATGCTGTGTATAGCTATATATCTGACGGCAAGACCCTGCAGTGTTGAGTGACAAATTGCTCCAAGTCTCAGACTAAACATGTTTTAAAAATGGAAGCCCTGTGAAGGCTGAGAGCAGATCCATCACTCAGCTTCCCCCCTGAACATCATCCCAGCAGTAATCTATCCTTCAGTATAATACTGACTTGTGCCTCATCTATGTATTGAGGGCTGGGGAAAAACGGATGGTTACAAGATGATAGATTAACTATTTGTTTTCAAGAAAAAAGGAATGCAACAGCAGTTTAAAAGAAAGGTGGCACATCTCAGTATACAGTAACTTGGATTTAATTTAGAAACTGACCAAAACATTTGTTTCCTTGTATGTCCCACTGTTCAGTAGCTCCATTTCGGACAAAATTTCATTTTGCATTATCATAATAAATAAGAAATACCATTATTATCTTGAATTAAGCAGACTCGTGGGCTGTACCTGAATGAGGAAACATCCTGAACTAATCCCATTAGAGGAAAATTTATGGAGTACTGCTCTGGGCTACCACCATAGTACATGCCACTAGCACCACAATGAAGGTGAAATATCTTCTAGAAGAATATCATCAGTTTGGACACAATACATAATACCTGCCCAAGAGAAACACTAAGGCCTAGATTTAGAGTTGGGCGGTAGCCGTCAAAACCAGCGTTAGAGGCTCCTAACGCTGGTTTTTACCGCCCTCTGGTATTTGGAGCCAGTCATTAAAGGGTCTAACGCTCACTTTCCAGCCGCGACTTTTCCATACCGCAGATCCCCTTACGTCAATTGCGTATCCTATCTTTTCAATGGGATCTTTCTAACGCTGGTATTTAGAGTCGTGTCTGAAGTGAGCGTTAGAAATCTAACGACAAAACTCCAGCCGCAGAAAAAAGTCAGGAGTTAAGAGCTTTCTGGGCTAACGCCGGTTTATAAAGCTCTTAACTACTGTGCTCTAAAGTACACTAACACCCATAAACTACCTATGTACCCCTAAACCGAGGTCCCCCCACATCGCCGCCACTCTATTACATTTTTTAACCCCTAATCTGCCGCTCCGTACACCGCCGCCAGCTAAATTATCCCTATGTATCCCTAATCTGCTGCCCCTAATGCCGCCGACCCCTATATTATATTTATGAACCCCTAATCTGCCGCCCCCGCTATCGCTGACCCCTGCATATTATTATTAACCCCTAATCTGCCGACCTCACGCCGCTGCCACCTACGTTATCCCTATGAACCCCTAATCTGCTGCCCCTAATACCGCCGACCCCTATATTATATTTATTAACCCCTCAATGTCGCCTCCACCTGCCTACACTTATTAACCCCTAATCTGCCGACCGGACCGCACCGCTATTATCTGCCGACTGGAGCTCACCGCTATTCTAATAAATGTATTAACCCCTAAAGCTAAGTCTAACCCTAACCCTAACACCCCCCTAAGTTAAATATAATTTTTATCTAACAAAATAAATTAACTCTTATTAAATCAATTATTCCTATTTAAAGCTAAATACTTACCTGTAAAATAAACCCTAATATAGCTACAATATAAATTATAATTATATTATAGCTATTTTAGGATTAATATTTATTTTACAGGCAACTTTGTATTTATTTTAACCAGGTACAATAGCTATTAAATAGTTAAGAACTATTTAATAGCTTAAATAGTTAAAATAATTACAAAATTACCTGTAAAATAAATCCTAACCTAAGTTACAATTAAACCTAAACACTACACTATCAATAAATTAATTAAATACAATACTACAATTATCTACAATTAAACCTAACACTACACTATCAATAAATTAATTAAATAAAATACCTACAATTATCTACAATTAAACCTAACACTACACTATCAATAAATTAATTAAATAAAATACCTACAAATAAATACAATTAAATAAACTAACTAAAGTACAAAAAATAAAAAAGAACTAAGTTACAAAAATAAAAATATATTTACAAACATTAGAAAAATATTACAACAATTTTAAACTAATTATACCTACTCTAAGCCCCCTAATAAAATAACAAAGCCCCCCAAAATAAAAAAATGCCCTACCCTATTCTAAATTTAAAAAGTTCAAAGCTCTTTTACCTTACCAGCCCTGAAAAGGGCCATTTGCGGGGCATGCCCCAAAGAATTCAGCTCTTTTGCCTGTAAAAAAAAACATACAATACCCCCCCCCAACATTACAACCCACCACCCACATACCCCTAATCTAACTCAAACACCCCTTAAATAAACCTAACAATAAGCCCCTGAAGATCTCCCTACCTTGTCTTCACCTCACCGGGTCCCGATCTGTCCAGAAGAGGGTCCGAAGTCTTGATCCAAGCCCAAGCGGGGGGCTGAAGAGTGACGTTCATCCTCGGGCTGAAGTCTGGATCCAAGCGGCGGCTGAAGAAATCCATCATCGGGCTGAAGTCGGAAGTCCATCATCGGGATGAAGTCTTCTATGAAGCCGCATCTTCAATCTTCTTTGTTCCGGAGCGGAGCCATCTTCTTCCCTGCCAACGCGGATCCAACCTCTTCAAGTGACGCCTACTAGCCGAATGACGGTTCCTTTAAATGACGTCATCCAAGATGGTGTCCCTCGAATTCCGATTGGCTGATAGGATTCTATCAGCCAATTGGAATTAAGGTAGGAAAATTCTGATTGGCTGATGGAATCAGACAATCAGAATCAAGTTCAATCCGATTGGCTGATCCAATCAGCCAATCAGATTGAGCTCGCATTCTATTGGCTGTTCCGATAGCTTTGAACTTTTTTAATTTAGAATAGGGTAGGGCATTTTTTTATTTTGGGGGGCTTTGTTATTTTATTAGGGGGCTTAGAGTAGGTGTAATTAGTTTAAAATTGTTGTAATATTTTTCTAATGTTTGTAAATATTTTTTTATTTTTGTAACTTAGTTCTTTTTTATTTTTTGTACTTTAGTTAGTTTATTTAATTGTATTTATTTGTAGGTATTTTATTTAATTAATTTATTGATAGTGTGGTGTTAGGTTTAATTGTAGATAATTGTAGGTATTTTATTTAATTAATTTATTGATTGTGTAGTTTTAGGTTTAATTGTAGATAATTGTAGGTATTGTATTTAATTAATTTATTGATAGTGTAGTGTTAGGTTTAATTGTAACTTAGGTTAGGATTTATTTTACAGGTAATTTTGTAATTATTTTAACTATTTTAGCTATTAAATAGTTCTTAACTATTTAATAGCTATTGTACCTGGTTAAAATAAATACAAAGTTGCCTGTAAAATAAATATTAATCCTAAAATAGCTACAATATAATTATAATTTATATTGTAGCTATATAGGGTTTATTTACAGGTAAGTATTTACAGGTAAGTATTTAGCTTTAAATAGGAATAATTTATTTAATAAGAGTTAATTTATTTCGTTAGATAAAAATTATATTTAACTTGCACGAGCACGTTTTTGAAGCTGGCCGCGTCCATAAGCACCGCTGGTATCTAGAGTTGCAGTGGCGTTAAATTATGCTCTACGCTCCCTTTTTGGAGCCTAACGCACTTAAAACCCAGCCATTCTGTGAACTCTAAATACCAGCGGTATTTAAAAGGTGCGGGGGGAAAAAAGCACGCGTAGCTAACGCACCCCTTTGGCCGCCAAACTCTAAATCTAGCCGTAAGAATGGTCTGTTAAAAATAGGGCCATTTGCAGTTCTAGAGCTCAGAATTAGGGTTAGATGTATTTATTCTTTAAAACTCCATGCATGCACTAGGCCTGTGTGCAGAGTAAGGGCAACATGTGAAGGCAGAATCATTAATGTTAGTGCGTCGTGTGAGTTTAAGCAATTTGTGGGCAAACTTATACAGGCAGAGACATTAATGAAAATGAAACTAAGGACAATTTTCATCCATCCCCTTAGCCCAACTATCACCACACAACAGGGGTGCAGCTGAACAGATAGGGGTGCTTTTGCAACCTTGAAGCTTCTCAGAGTGGGCTAACACAATGCAATAAAACATATTAAAATTCAAAGGGCCAGATTACATGTGGTTACTATTTAGCGCTTTTGCTGGAGCTTAAACTTAGGTAGACGTAATCTTTTTAGCGCGTCAGATTGGACGCGTATTGCAAGTTGAAAGTAAAAAGATTGCGCACAAGCAAAACCCGATGTGCACTACCTTCTGGATTTAATGATATTGCATCCATGTTAATGTATTCTCCAAATACACGACAATGGAAAGCACAGAAGAAAAAGCCTTACATCTATTACTTGCACTTAACCCGACAAGTTATGAATATTTCACATTCAAATGTTCTTCATTACAGAACAATTTTATTTTTATTGTAAATACATCTATCTCTCTTTCTCTCTCTCTCTCTCTCTCTCTCTCTCTCTCTCTCTATATATATATATATATATATATATATATATATATATATATATATATATATATATACCTGTATATCTATTCCTATAGATTTATAGGTATAGACATTTATTTTACACTAATGTTATCAGATATATATAATATATATATATATATATATATATATATATATATATATAATATATATATATATATATATATATATATAGAAATATATAATAATAATAATAATAATAATAATAAAAATGACATTGTTTTCTATGAGAAGAATATAGGAATGTAAAATATGCCGAAACGTGACTAATGTTTTGCACTTTAGGCCTAACTCTGTGTCGTGTTAGCGAAAATGAAGAATTACTCATCTCAAAGCGTGTTTCTGAAATATTAAATATAAAAATGATGATTATACATACTGAAAAAAACTATATATTCAATGGATTATTTAGAATTCTTTACAATATGTATAATAATTTTTTATAATTATAAATATTTTTAATATTTAATCATTCAAAAACACGCTTTGAGATGAGTTATTCTTCATATGCACTAATCCGACACCAAATCATTAATCATGTTACGCATATTTTACATTCCTATGTTCTTCACATAGAAAAAACTAATTTTTATTTTTAAATATATATCGGATAATGTTAATGTAAAATTATATCTTTACATACATATCTATAGTTATAGTCAAATACTGTGTGAGCACCTGTAATCTACTGCACAGTCTTATGATATGAAGTAAGGTAACAAATGTCCCGGTATGTTGAAAACGACAGGGCAAAGTTATCCTGTAAAAAGACTCGCCCCAGCTGAAGGATAATTCCGGATTGCTGCCGTATACCGCTGCTATGAAGAGAGAGGCCCGTCCACAGAGAGCGTATTTACAGATCTAGGTATACCTGAAGGGCAATGGTTGAACCCGGTCAGAGCCCTTCTTTTGCGCCTCCGGCTTCTCCACTGCTCTCCTCCTGGTCCTCCTCCAATCGCGGTAACTCGGCGTCTGACATCACCGGCACCTCCGCTTGCGGCTTCTAGTTCCTTCAGCTGTTCAATCCAATCAGCGGGTGCTGGCTTGTTGGAAATAGCGGTTACAAGCTGTTGATGTGCACGCTCAGTTTCAATAGATTCCAGGTAATAAAGTGATGAGCTGCACCAAAGTGCTTGATAAAACTTTATTGTGAGTCACAGAAACTTACCTAAGGAAGCAATTCACAACAAAATGGGGGCATAGTGGTGTGTGAGGATTACACCCAAAGATCTTATCGCTGACGCGTTTCAGCCTATCTGGCCGTAGTCGTAGCATAAAGCTCATAATCCAATTACCTTTAAATACCTTGTGCTTAATTGTGATTCGATAAAAGAATTATCCTGGGCGTATTCTCAAAACACACCTATTATTACAGCTTCCACAAAACTCTGATTCTTAATAGAAACAATTGTTGTATACTGTATAGATAATAAGAAAATATATATAAAATTTCAAACTTACATAAATGAACAAATAGTAAGTGTAAATACATAAGGCATAATACCTAAATAGAATATTTTGGAAACTCTAAAACTTTAATGAGCATGACAGCAATATCTGCCAATATATCTATAGTGCTCTAACTTGGTCGCTAGAGTTAAGCCTGCTCCATTCAGAGTAAAAATGCCTTCTAATAATGTAATATAACACCCACTATAATATTTATGGTTATTACTGTTTGAAGATGAAAATTTAAAAATTAGAAAAACTGGAAAAGATATGAAAAAATTGGGCTATCAATAAGGCCCAACCATAAAGAGGCCTTCCGGCCATACACAGACTGAAACGTTTTATTCCCAGAAATTGATTATATCAAATTCCGAATTTAATCCTGTGGGGATTCTTGTTTTCAGTTTGTGTATCCAGAAGGCCTCCCTCTTAGCTAGGAGTTTGTCCCTATCTCCACCTCTTGCCTTACATGTCACTTTCTCAATGATGGTCCACCTTAATGTGTCAGCTTTTTTGTTATGCTTCTGATTGAAATGCTGCACTAGTGGAGTGGTTCATTTTCCTGCCTTGATGTTGTTTATATGTTCACGGATTCTGTCACGTGTTTCTCTAGAGGTGAGACCTGTGTACTGGACTCCACATTGTACACAGGTCAGCAAATAAACCACATAAGTGGCTCTACAATTCAAGCATGAATAATGTTTGACTTGTTTCCCTGTTACTGTGCTCAGAAAACCTTCTCCACTTTGGAGATAGCTACATGCTATACATGATACATAGCTACATTTAAAGACTCCCTTGAACCTTAGCCATGATGAATTGTCCGGTTTTGTAGAATATAACTGTGTGGGAGCTAGAATATTGCCCAATGTCTTTCCTCTCTTGAAGGCATATCTACATCCCTTAGTGACTATATCTTTTAGGTCATCATCAGCTGATAACATACGGAAATGTTTCCGTATGATATTACAGACCTGATGGTACTGATTACTATATCTAGTGATAAACGAAACACCCTTTGAAGCATCCTGTTTTATCGGTTTATCTGTTCTTAAAAATTGCGACCTACTTCTCTTGGCTATATCCATCCTGGCAAGGGACACCTCTTTTCTCTTGTAACCTCTATGACATAAACGATTCTCCAAAGCTTGTTTGTCATATTCCTCTTGTGTAGTACAATTGCGTCTTAAGCGTATAAACTGCCCTTTTGTTACAGAGCGAAAAACCCTTTTTGGGTGATTGCTATCAAGTGCAGCTCATCACTTTATTACCTGGAATATATATCTATAGGAATAGCAATACAGGTATGTGTGTGTGTATATATATATATATATATATAATATATATATATATATATATATATATATATATATATATATATATATATATATATATATATATATATAAAAATATGTAAATAGACAGTTAAATACAAACACATAAATACATATGTACACATCTATATACATACACATATTTAGACCTGTATACTATATAGCACTTTGCTGTCAAACACCTTGTCATATACCTTTTAACCCTTAGAACTTTATGAATCTTTTATAAGATAGTGTTTATATGAGTGTAACTGTAAATTTCAATGTATTTATGTTGTGTTTAGTGCAAAATAAAATTATGCACTACCCTCAGTCTCGCTAACCGGACCAGCGTAAAATGTGATTGCGGTCTCGCCTTCGCGTTTACTTTCAACTTGTAATACAAACGCTTTTTCCGTTGCATGCAAAAAGACGACATTGCTCGTGCACAACAGTTAGTGCACCACTTGTAATCTAGCCCTAAGCCTTTTACCCCATCAGAAAAACAGGTTTTCAAATGACTCATTAAAACCGTCACCAACCTTATTCCAATGTACCTGGAGATACATTTTCTAAGCATTTTCTACATAGGTTTTCCAAAATAGAACCTTTCCTCTGATGAAATCACATTTATCATGTATAGCATGCCACCATCCAGACTTTACACACGCAGGGAGAATGAGTTTAAATAGCATTATAATATAACTTCACAAATTGTGGGTGTTTCTTTTCCCTCAAGAAGAAAATGTGTTGCTTTTTAACAGAAGTGACAAAATATTCAACTAACCTTGTTGACGACAATAATTTAGAACAACAAATTTTAAGATACTGGCATATACTCAATAGCAGGTTGAAATAACTTTTATTTACTTTAGCTTACATACTAATGTTTCTAACAGAAATATAATTATCATTGCTGTTAACTGATCTTCCTTCATGTTTGGCAAAATTTTAAAATGTCCAGGGTCCCTTTTGCAGAAGAGTATTGTGTGGAGTATTAGTTATTGATGTAAACTGTAAACTGCGTGTGATTCATTTATGCCAGGTTCTTGTAATTAAAGGGACATAATTGATATTTTTTTAAAGATAGATTATCCATTTATTACCCATTCCCCAGTTTTGCATAACCAACATGTTATATTAATATACTTTTTACCTCTGTGATTACCTTGTATCTAAGCCTTCGCAGACTGCCCCCTTATTTCAGTTCTTTTGACAGACATGCATTTTAGCCAATCAGTGCTGAGTCTTAGGTAACTCCATGTGTGTGGCACACAGAACTAACTCCCTCTAGCTTGTGAAAAAATGTCAGAATGTCCCTGAGATAAGAGGCGGCCTTGAAGAGCTTAGAAATTAGCATATGAGCCTGGTATGCCAAGACATTGATGCCAAGCCTAAATTCTTACTGCTAGGGTATCATGCGCGATGTGGCAGCCAGAATATAAAAATATATGTATATAAATATATATAGATTTGTGTTAATGTGTGTATTTACACATATTAACTCATAAATATATATGTACAGTATATAATCAATATAATATATATATATATATATATATATATATATCTATATATATATATATATATACTATAAATATATATACTCGGGACCACACAGATCCCCATAGTCATCGACCGCAATTGTATAGGCATTTTTCAGCGCCTTTTTTTTTCTAACATCCCAACACCCGCACACTTTCAGCTCTCATAACTGCTTCCTCCAGTTATTTTATGAAAAAATAGAAATGCTCCCACTGTGTGTATTTATTACCTATGGGCCAATTGGGGGGACATTTATAAATTAACCAGAGATCTGATTTCTGGTTAATTTTGTAAGCGCTGATGTGCTACCGTGAGCTAGCAGTAGCAATAACCAGGTCACTTGTAATGGCTGGTTATTTCTTGCGTGCCTGTAAATGCCCATTGCCAGTATTTTAAAGTTTATGTCAAAGTTGAAATTACAGATTAAAAATAGAAATAAAGATGCTATCATGGTCAATTTTCTTCAAAGTGTGTTCAAATCTAATTATAAACAGATGATCATTTAAAATCAGTCCTAGCAGCTTTAGTCCCCTATGTATGCAGTAAAATTATGTAAGCAAATGTTTGCTAACGAGCATGGCCAGTATTTTGTTCCAGAAAAGGTGGCAACCCTACTCATCGCAGATTGTTACAATACAAGCCTGTCCCAGAAGAGTTGGAGAGTAGTTACTTTCCCTTTAAGAGGACTAATACTATGCTTTATAGTTGTGTAATGGTATCATGTTTTAATCCATAATTAGATTGCAGAGTTCTGCTAAATGAGAGATGTCACCCCTTTAATATCAATATAAAATGTAAGAAACAATCCTGAGGATTTCAAACATCAAATTTACGTCTGAATAAAAATAACTAGCAAACACCAATATGTCTTGTAACTATGCTCTTCATTGTGGTGATGTCATCTGTTTAAACTCTTTGTGGTCTCGGGAAGAACCACAACACTCTCAGGGGGACACTAGAGCCAAAGGCAAACAGATTATGCATCCGGCTTCTCTTGTTTTTTTATATCGTAAGACCCTTAACACGTAGACTATGGGATTTGCTGATGTTTTCGTTTGGCTTTTGTGGTTTCTCTTCAAAAACCATATCAAACCAATCCAACAATCCTGTTTTTCATTGCTTCTGATAATTGTTTTTTAAAATAAAAAAAACCTCATAATGTACCCAGATATTTAATTAAAAAAGACTGATTCTAAAGAGTCTGCATACTAATCCACCCTGTAGAGAGAGCAAGAACTAAACAGGTAACTAGCATTTCTGACCTTTCCAGCACATGTATGGTTAACATGGGGGGGGGTATGGGGTAAAATAAAAAGCATATGGGAGACTCAGACTCAGCCTGAAATATTAAAAGTCTAAAGGGCATTTTTTTCCGGTTTCCTTTCACTTCAATTTCCCAAAAGCTGTTTCTGGACCCACAGCACGCCTTTTGGATAAAGATGTTTTGTTAACTCCTCCTCAGCCAGATGAGACATTAACTAACACAATATTTTCATTTTGTTTTGCAACATAAAAAGTCTGAGTTACCGGTCAGTGCGAATGATTATTAGTGGTAGCCTGCAACAGTATTAAGGTTATCTTTTAATATTTTGCTTCTCAGGCTGGACAAACAAAACATACAAATTTTTGTTGTTTAACTCATAAAAGGCTGGTCAGAAGATAGAGTTTAAAGGGACATTGTAGCTCACTAAATGACATGCTCTAAAGCATTAGAACAAGCCTACATGTCTATGTGTGTAACCCTTCTAAAGTGTTAAAGGGGATAGTAAAGTCCAAATGAATCTTTTATGATTCAGATAGGGCATTGCAATTTTAAACAACTTTCTAATTTACATTTATCATCAAATTTGCTTTGTTCTATTTGATATTCTTAGCTGAAAGCTAAACCTAGGTAGGGCTCATATGCTAATTTCTAAACCCTTGAAGACCACCTCTTATCTGAATGCATTTGACAGGTTTTCACAACTAGAGGGTGTTAGTTCATGTGATCAAGCACGTGGAGTTATTTAAGAGTCAGCATTAATTGCCTGAAAATGCAAGTCTGTCAAAAGATCTGAAATAAGCAGGCGCCTGCAGAATCTTAGATACAATGTAATTACAAAGGTGGTTATCAAAAACTTGGGGAATGGTAAATAAAGGGGATTATCTATCTTTTTAAACAATAAGTATTTTTTTATGTTTTACAATCCCTTTAAAATATTCAGAAAGCAAATAAAGCCCTTTGATAGCATTTCCATCAGGGTATCATTACTGAAATGATACTATATCCTTGGAAAAGGCCAGTCAGCAGAGTTAACAATGGGTCGAAAACTAAAAGGAATCAATGAGAGAAATAGTATTTATCTGCTTCAACATCTAATATTTTTAAGGTATTAAAAATGATATTAATTTAAAAGGCTAGAAAACTGTCCATAAGCATTTGAGGTACATCATCTTTGCATCATCGTAGATGCCAGCCCAGATGCTGTAGCAAATGTAGTGTATTAACAAATATAGTTTTCTATGCTATTCAGCCAAATCTACTGTTTTTGTGCCCAAATAATATCAACTTTGTCAGAATGAGATCAGTTCTACTGATCAGTAGCTTTTATGTAGTCAGCTTTTGCAGTGATTATGTACTTTAAGAGTTGTATTTTGTGCAGCACAATTGAAACCTCAAATTGAGTAGTTTCCCATTCTGACATGTTAATGCTTCTATTTTTCAATCATTAATATTGAAAGACTAGCATCAGCCCTTTTATCATCTGCCAGTAACTCACTCTAAGGGCTGTAAAGATTCTCATCATCATGTTTTAGTTTGTTATGCTGTTACTACCTAATAAGTGTTTTGGTTATTCTATAATATAATGTAACATCACAGCCCAACTCATGTTTTTGTATATGTTCCTTTAGACGTATGTGCACATAATGGTCTAGATTACAGTGGAGCTCTAAATTATTGCGCTCCCCGCAAACGGGCAAATTTGCTTGCGGTAGCAATTGGTGCTCCGAAAATTAACCACAGATTAGCGCCCCAAATGCCCTCAAAATAGAGGACATTGTAGTTTTTAATAATAATAAAAAAGTAGCATTTTAAAAAAAATTAAAGACAACTACACTAGGCAATTTTAAAGTGCCTTTACATTGCAGTCTATGGAACTGTGTGTTCCCATAGACCGCAATGTAAATATAATTATATATTTATGTGCTAATATGTGTACACATATGAACACATATATATATATGTATATAATCATATATACGCATTCGCATTGCCATTTACTTGTAATTTCAGCTCACATTATCGTGCGCTGGTATTACAAAGTGGAGCACTAATATCGCTTGCTCGCAACAAATATTTAGCATTTCACTTGTAATCTGCCCCAATATCTCTCTAGATCTTCATGCACAGAACTTTTTTTTATAAAACAATCTGCAATTAATGTTTTTTTTTTTTCATTTTTAAAGGGACATGATAGTCAAAATTAAACTTTCCTGATTTAGAGCATTTAATTTTAACGGACCACTAAAAATTGTGGAATATCATAATTAATAAATGCACAATAGGTAAAAAATGCAAAGGCACTTAGTTTTAATTTCACATGAGAGAGTAGATTTTTCTGACAAATTCAAAGTTAATTTTATTTTCCTTCACTCCATATAGAGTCAAAACGTTGACCGTTTTAAAGAAGATTTGATTTTATTATTAAATAAAACTAAGTGAATCTTACGCCCTGTAAGTGCCCTCATCTTGTGAAAAACTGAATATTGGGCTTCAAGGAAGCATAAGGGTATTAAAGTTAAAGAGAATGTACATTTTTATGCTAAAGTGCCCGGTTTTTAAAAATTCGATTAAAAACAGGGGCACTTTAATTCAAAATTTATAACATTTTACAAAATTTACATTTCACTCGTTGTGAAAAAATACTTACCTTTTAAACTTGACAGCATCTCCAGCTTCCTCCAGTCGCAAGCCATTTCTGACATCAGAAATGATGGATAGGTCATCCTCCAATCACGGCTTCCCCCCCCCCCCAGAGAATCAGTGTCTGATTCAACGCTGTCATTGGAGGAAGCCGGATTCCTAATTTTAGACCCAGGAAGAGGTTTTGCGACGGGTGGAGGAAGCTGGAGCTGCTGTCAATATTAAAATGTAAGGTTTTTTTTTTTAGAGAGAGAGAGAGAGAGAGAGAGAGAGAGAGAGAGAGAGAGAGAGAGAGAGAGAGAGAGAGAGAGAGAGAGAGAGAGAGAATGAATGCTAATAGTGCTGTTGTGGTATACTAGAGAACGAATATTGAGGGTTTATCAAACTCAGCTGTGTTTGAGTTGAGAAGATTGTAAGAATTTTCATAAAATAAAAAAATAACAATATCTGATTCCACTTCTTCAATATTGGAAAATATTGAAATCAAGGTCATAGTTGTATGCAAGCAACAGTGTAATAAAAAATCAGAGCATTTTTGTTTTCATGTGTATGTCACTTAAAGTCCTTCTAGAGTCTGTTCATCTGTACAGTTATCTGCTTCCAATATCCCTTAAGATTTAAGTCAACATGTAGCTTTCTATCTATACTGTGCTTGTGTATCCTATCAATTATATGACCGCACTGTTTCTTTACATCTAGAAGACATGACCAATATTCCCTTAAATGTGTATGTTTTATTCTTTTTTCATATGCTAATGCTTTATTTTCAGATGTACCTCGAGTAATAGTTTCTTGAGATATTTGTTATCCTTAACACGCATGTTTTACCTTCAGGTTTATGGGCTCTCAGTTTTATGTGTAACTTACATAATATATATACATGAATGTCCTTTTTGATGCATGAGATCCCAAAAATGCCTTAAAAACTATAAGAATGTAATTGTGTTTAGATCTATGCACATTGGATATTACTTTAGAAGTTTGTGCTATACAAGTTTCTTCAAATGCATCTGGTTTTCTTTCAGATATAGGGCTAGTGGAGCATTAGTTTGTGCTCACCGTTTGAGCTCAGAGACTCCGCGCTCGCGTGCTGAGTGGCTGTGTCAGATTATAGCTTCCGCCATAGTAGAAAAGCTATTAAAAGTTGCCCTATCTGCATCCTAAGCTACCCAGGACAGTGTCTTTGTGGCTGGAAGAACATCTGGGTTGCCGCTGGAAGACCTGCAACATTGGTGCTTGGCTGTGGATGAGGGCTATTGTGACCGCTTCTATATTGGGCCTGAAAGTCGGACCGACCGGGTCAAATAGAGACACTCCCTGCACCTGACCCTCCGCCAGCACAGGGTGAGAGATATTAGCCTGTGGAGCTGCATGCGCACCAAGAAGACACGGTGGATGGAGCAGGGTGGAGGATTAAAGGTTAGTGGACCGATGACCATACCCTGCACGGCAGGACCGCACTTACCCCAAACAAGGTTTTGTGTGGTGTAGGCAGTTGTGTTCTGGGGGGGATCCCCTTCGGACCGCTCGCAGAGAAGCTCCTAGACCTGCACTGACTGAACAGCCTTGCTGCGACGGAGGCACAGAGTTCCGAGCGTCAGTTTAGAGGCCTGAGTGGCATCCAGCGCCCAATCTCTGGGGGGGGCGGCAGGTCCCCGGGACTAGTGATGTGAAGTTCGGTTCATCCTGATGAATCGGTTCATTTCGGACAGTTCGATTAACTGAACCGGTTCATGAACCGATTCATCAGTTCACCTACTGATCACATGATGCGCTTGAGGGGCAGAGCAGAAGAATTGCAGATTCAGTACAGACGCAGCGATTCTGAATCATTTAGAATGAGTCCTGAGTCACTGTGTCTGTACTGCTCTCTGCTGCTAGTTGCTTCAGTTCAGCTTGAGACTCTTAAGGATACTTAGAGAACAAAACTAGTATATATATATATATATATATATATATATATATATATATATATATATATATATATATATATATAAATTGTTTAAAATTGCATTGGTGTATCAAGATAGAATAAAGTATTGTTTAAGTTAAGTAAATATGTAAGTGCAATTTTTTCTTGTTATTACACTTATTTATGTTCTTTAAAATAAGTTGACACTTTTATTAAAGCATTATTTATTTTAAATCAAACCCTGTTTGTAACTGTCATTATTGTGTAGGAACCAAAAAAAACCTGGGGGGGTGGGATCGGGCAGTTAGCCATTTACACTCAGTGCTGTGCTTTTGAATCAGTGTACTGCATCAGTGTACTGTGTACTGTTAACTCAGTGATTCATTAGCAACTGAGTGATTCATAGCAGAACCAGAGTTATAACACAGTTGCTAATGAATCACTGAGTTAACAGTACACAGTACACTGATGCAGTACACTGATTCAACAGCATGTAATATGATCCTAGAGTGAGGTCTCAGTGATTCATAGCAGAACCAGAGTTATAACAGAGACCTCACTCTAGGATCATGTTACATGCTGCCTGTGGAACTGAACTGTTACAAACGAATCAGTTCAGTCTGGTGAAATGATTCATACAGTTCAGTAAAAAGAACCAGTTCAAATGAACGATTCGTTCATGAACTGCACATCACTACCCGGGACCACCCAAACAACAGAGAGGCCAGAATGAGCTGAGAACTGGAGCCCCTGATTGGAGACAGGTTAGTCCACTTTTAGCTATGTGATTGGGACTAACACTCCAGGAGCTGGTGACCCTTCCTCCCTACCTTGCTGGTACTTTGGACTGGCCTGATAGGATTCAGGTACTTGGTATGTCTTTAAAGAGCCAAATAGCCTGGGAGGTTAATTCGGCTGTAGCCCCTGACTGGAGACCAGCAAGCCCACATCTAGGGGTGACTTTGATGAGGTCTCTATGTGACTTTGAGTCTGTTTTCTGAAACTAACTTTTCCATTCGCAGGTACCCCAGATTTGACGGCTGGGTCTCATTTACTCAAGGTGTCTCCAAAATAGAAGTGGGCACATCCCACCGGGGTTAATGTTCATACTGCTTAATGTTTACTATATGTTATTTTTTATGTATGTTGCTATGTTTACATGTTCTCCCTGGGCCTTAGGTTGACTCGAAAGCCAGCTGGGGTAACAGAGGGTTTGTTATGCTGTTCATAGGCATTTTAGGGAGGTTCATGTTTATTAACAGGTACTGTGTGTGTAGTTAAAGCTAATTATGTTAGCACACCTAATCTACCATACTCTTTATGACTTAAGTGCTGGATCCCATCAAGTGACTGCTAGCTCCCTGTATCCAGAATGTAGGGATAAGTTGAAGCAGGCCCCTGTTTTCTATTTCTCATACAATAGATCCTAATTGTGCTGGGGGCCCGGGAGAGAGTGGATGCGGGAGGGTGGCACTTGCTTCTTGACTCTCATGTACTAATTTAAAGGTCATGGGTGAAGTGAAAAAGATGTGGGGTGCTTGGGGTGGGTTATATTGTTTCCCTAGGACAGGTTGTTGCTGCATATACTCCTTTCATGTTGGGTTGATATTGGGGTGGGTCCCTGCCCTGTGGGAAGCTCCCTAGGCAATTTTAATGTGTGTCTGTGGCCTTTGGGGGGGGGGGGGGGCTGCCCCTCCATGGTGGTCACTAACTGGTGGACAATAAGCCAGGGCTGTGCCGGGGGTCTGCTCGGGACAGACAGGGACATGTTCTTTAGAATAGATTGGCACCTCCTGTTTGTAATAACTACATAAATTGAAGGTATGTGTTCTCTATGTCTTACATTTTATTGTGGGGACTGTATATGTTAACCATGTTTTATTTTGTTAATTTGCACTGACGGGGGGGAGCTCTTGCTGCTGTTTTGCGGGCGCACTCCCCTTTATTTGGATTATTTGCGGACAGGGGTACTATCTACCCTCCGCAAGCTTAGGCTGAGTTAGGTAGTCTCTGCCCCATTTCGAACTCTTTCTACTCTACTCTTTCTTATCTTTTTCTACTCTCATTCTCACCCTCTATCTCCCTTCACCCCTTCTTTGCAACACTTATCTCTCTCCCCACCCCCCCCCCTTTTTTTTCTCCTTTCTTCAACGCAGAAATGAGGCTCTGTACTTTGAATGCAAGGGGCCTTAATTCCCCTACTAAAAGAAGTCTTCTCCTGAAATATTTGGCTAAGCAAAAGGTTGATATTGCCTACTTGCAAGAAACGCACTGGACTAGTGAGGGGGCAAATAGGTTTAGTACGCGTAGGTACCCCACCTCCATCTCCTCGGTATACCATAAAAGAGCAAGAGGGGTTACTATTTTAATAGGTAACCAACTAGCCTATGAACCATTATATGTAGAGCAAGATCCAGTGGGCCGCTACTTTATTTGTGTCTGCTGACTGGATAACATCCTTTATATTTTAGTGGCGCTATACTTGCCAAATGTGAATCAAACAAATTTCCTCAGGAGACTCCTGGGGAAAGTAGAAAAGGTTAAGCAGGGCCAGGTTTTAATGGGGGGGGGGGGACTTCAATATGCTTTGGGATCCTCAGAAAGATAGAAGGAGGCCCCAACCGCGGGGTAAAGATAATACTATAGAAGGTGTGTCTCTTGGTTTCAGAGGTCTGGCATCCCAGTTTGATATCTGGAGAGTTCTTCATCCATGACCATACTTTTTCTCCACACTGCACCAATCATTCTCCAGAATTGATTATTTTCTTTGTTATGCTGCGTCGTTAGACTCTGTCAAAGCGGCAGTGATAATGCCCTGCATGTGGTCTGACTACAATGCAGTCATTTCAGTTTGACCAATCACTCGAACGCAGCCCCAAGGGTAAAAGGTGCCTTCCAAATTTTCTGATGCAGGACATCCATTTTCCGGAGTGGGGTAGGGAGCTGACTGACTATCTCACTTTAAATGATACAGAGGATATATCTATTCTGACAATATGGGCCACCCTAAAGGCTTACATCAGGGGGTTATTTATAAAAAAAAAGGCTCTTAGCAGAAGGGAGAGGGGTAAGACATTGACTCAGCTGTAATGTGAGTACTTGACACATAGAGAGTGGCACAAGCAATCCCGCACGGTACAGCTTCAAGGGGAACTGAGCAACCTTAAGTCGCAGATTGAAAAACTTGAGGTGGAGAAAGTTCAGAGGAATTTGTATTATTTTAAATCTAAATATTATCATAAAGGGAACACATAAGCTTCACCAGAAAACTCTCACAAACAGAATAGCTTATATTCGGACAAATACTACTCACCCAAAGGCATAGGAGATGCTTTTGCCGACTACTACAAGTGCTTATACCAGATCGAATCGCATGATGGCAAAGCAGCTGCACCTTTAGAGGCTGTAACGCAGTTTCTAGATTCGCTCAATCTCCCTAAGGTCCCCGAAAACCTAATAGAGTCTCTATCAAGCTCAATTACTTTAGATGAAGTTGTGAACTCAATAAGAGTGTTACAGCCGCACAAAGCACAGGGACCCGATGGCTTCTTCTCGGTTTTCTACAAAAAACTCATGGATCTGATAAGCCTGGTCTTACTGAGAGTTTTCAACAGGGCATTTGAGCTGGACTCCTTCCCGAAGGAGTTTTTGGAAGCGGAAATTGTTACTATCCCCAAACAGGGGAAAGATCTGAGTCTGTGTGCAAGTTATCATCCAATCTCGCTAATCAATGTCGACATCAAGATCTTTGCAAATATCCTGGCCAATCGGTTAAACTTAGCTCTGTCATGGATCATACATCATGATCAAGTGTGCTTCTTGAAAGGCCATCAAGGCTCTGACAATACGCGCAGACTTCTAGACATAATCACTGAGACTGCCTCCTTGGGGCTCCCACTAATCGCCCTCTCACTCGATGCTGAGAAGGCATTTGACAGGGTGAGGTGGGACTACATGAGAGAGGTGATGGGATCCTTTGGATTCCCGGCCCCTTATATTGAGGCAGTTTTGGCTCTTTACTAGACTCCCTTTGCCAGGGTGAGAGGTATGGGGTTTTGGTCTGAACCATTTAACATCCTGAATGGCACACGGCAGGAGTGTCCCCTATCCCCTCTTCTATATATCCTGACCGTAGAGCCTCTGGCGGGAAAAAATTAGGCAGTGTGCCGGGGTCCAGGGCCTAGTGCTTTATGACACCTTGCATAAACTGGCCCTCTTCACGGACGATCTAACATTTTTTGTAGCTGAACCTGAGCAGTCCCTTACCATGGTTTTCGAGATCTTGGAAAACTTTGGGTCACTTACCTATTACAGACTAAACTACTCCAAAACTGAGGCCTTGGCTCTTAATATTCCTCCAGAAGAACTCCAATGTCCCTTTCAATGGTCAATCACACAATTTAAGAATCTGGGAGTGATCCTCTCCCCAGACCCTAAACTGGTAATCAGAGCAAATTATGAGAGCCTTCTGAAAGAATTTCATGCCACATTAGACAAGTGGGCAAACCTAGAGGTTTAATGGATGGGCAGGGTTCATTAATTGAAAATGATGTTACGCCCCAAATTGACGTATCTCTTTAGGTGTGTGCCACTGCCTGTCCCTGCCTATTTGTTGAATCATTTTCAGTCTCTCTTCAACAAGTTTATTTGGCAAAAGAAGCCGCCGAGAATTTCTATGCAGCAGCTCCAGCAGCCGATGCGCTGTGGAGGGCTGGCAGCACCAAATATCAATCTCTATTACAAGGCGGCAATGCTCTCCCACGTTTCGGCAAGGGGAGTGAAGGATGAGAGGGTGAGGTGGTTCCAGCTGGAGCAGGCAATGATTCCCCAGCACGCTGACATTCTGGTGGCAATTGACAACCCAGTCCTCAAAGCATTTCTTAGACTTTGGAGGGAGCTTAAACACATAGAACATGTTGCACCTCATCCCTCGCCGATATACCCAATTGCAGCCGTACTTTTTTGTCTCCCTGATTCCTACCCAGGATGCGGGGCATTCGGGGGCTGATAAGCATACAAGATCTATGCAACAGGGAGGGCCTGTGCAAAGGGAGAACTCCCACAGGCACTACATTTTGAGTACTTCAGGTTGATATCCCTAATTCTGGCGTGGGGGTTCCCGAAAGATAAACTTAGGGACCCGACACACTGGGAGTGGAGATGGCTTGCAGGCAAGCCTCTCTATAAAGCCCTGACCACCCATTACCAGCTACTCTTAAACTTCCCGGCTTTTGTCAAAATGCATCATATTTTGGAATGTAAGAGAGAGATGGATATTAGCCACTCAGAGGAAGTTTGGCAAAGAGCAGTGTTGTCCACAAATATGCGGTTCACTGTGTTAACATTTATGAATTGTTTGTTAAACTTTTGTTAAGATAGTACAGAGTCCCGACCAAGATTCATAGGATATTTGCCTTGCAGTCCGCACTTTGCTGGAGAGGGTGTGGACAAACAGGATCTTATATCCACATCTGGTGGAGCTGTAGAAACATCCAACATATGTGGCTCCAAGTAGAGAGTCTCCTGGGACAGTTGGGACTTGTCAATAGGTTTACTGTTAGTACGGCCTTCTTCCACCTGGATTTGGATGGACTGCAAAGACCTACATAGACCTGCTAGAACACTTTGTATTCTTTTGTATTCTTACTATTGGCATCTAAGCTGGCGATAGCTAGGCACTGGCTGAGAGACACACATATATCCCTGACAATGGTCCTAGAAATTGTGGCCTATCTACGCACTATGGAAGAATACTCATTGAAGATGGAAGGGAGGTTGGGGTTCCATTGCTTAGCTTGGATGGCATGGGAGGAGTTAGAGAGAGGTGATAGGGCTTTATCACAATAGAATAGCAGCCTTGGTGAGAGTCTCTTGGATGTATAGGATTGGACAGATTGCAAACCGCAGCCTCAGAAGCAGCGGACCAGTTATGGAGCAGGGGTTTTAAGATTGCTGCTTCATAACTGCTGTTTCGGAAACAGGGGCATCGGGGGCCATTCGGTTCTTGATAAATCGGCCCCCTGGTCTGAAACTCAGCGAGTGCGGTCTGTATACTTTCTATTTATCGCCCCTGCTGGCACCCTGCTTATTGTCATTTATGGTTAGTGAAAGTGCAGTTCCAATGATTTCTCTGTAGGTATATATATATATATATATATATATATATATATATATATATATATATATATATATATATATATATATATATATATATATATATATATATATATATATATATATACAGCAAATGAATGCACTCTCAGGGCTTCTTTGTAACAAGTCAAAAACAATTTTATTTAAATAAAATTGTTTTGTTGTTTTGACTTGTTACAAAGAAGCCCTGAGAGTGCATTCATTTGCTGAATATTTCCTACATTTTTGCACCCAGGCAGTCCACCCAGGAGGATGGATTCACTTTGAGGAGGTTTGAGATATATATATATATATATATATATATATATATATATATATATATATATATATATATATATATATATATATATATATATATATAGGGAGTGCAGAATTATTAGGCAAGTTGTATTTTTGAGGATTAATTTTATTATTGAACAACAACCATGTTCTCAATGAACCCAAACAACTCATTAATATCAAAGCTGAATAGTTTTGGAAGTAGTTTTTAGTTTGTCTTTAGTTATAGCTATTTTAGGGGGATATCTGTATGTGCAGGTGACTATTACTGTGCATAATTATTAGGCAACTTAACAAAAAACAAATATATACCCATTTCAATTATTTATTTTTACCAGTGAAACCAATATAACATCTCAACATTCACAAATATACATTTCTGACATTCAAAAACAAAACAAAAACAAATCAGTGACCAATATAGCCACCTTTCTTTGCAAGGACACTCAAAAGCCTGCCATCCATGGATTCTGTCAGTGTTTTGATCTGTTCACCATCAACATTGCGTGCAGCAGCAACCACAGCCTCCCAGACACTGTTCAGAGAGGTGTACTGTTTTCCCTCCTTGTAAATCTCACATTTGATGATGGACCACAGGTTCTCAATGGGGTTCAGATCAGGTGAACAAGGAGGCCATGTCATTAGATTTTCTTCTTTTATACCCTTTCTTGCCAGCCACGCTGTGGAGTACTTGGACGCGTGTGATGGAGCATTGTCCTGCATGAAAATCATGTTTTTCTTGAAGGATGCAGACTTCTTCCTGTACCACTGCTTGAAGAAGGTGTCTTCCAGAAACTGGCAGTAGGACTGGGAGTTGAGCTTGACTCCATCCTCAACCCGAAAAGGCCCCACAAGCTCATCTTTGATGATACCAGCCCAAACCAGTACTCCACCTCCACCTTGCTGGCGTCTGAGTCGGACTGGAGCTCTCTGCCCTTTACCAATCCAGCCACGGGCCCATCCATCTGGCCTCAAGACTCACTCTCATTTCATCAGTCCATAAAACCTTAGAAAAATCAGTCTTGAGATATTTCTTGGCCCAGTCTTGACGTTTCAGCTTGTGTGTCTTGTTCAGTGGTGGTCGTCTTTCAGCCTTTCTTACCTTGGCCATGTCTCTGAGTATTGCACACCTTGTGCTTTTGGGCACTCCAGTGATGTTGCAGCTCTGAAATATGGCCAAACTGGTGGCAAGTGGCATCTTGGCAGCTGCACGCTTGACTTTTCTCAGTTCATGGGCAGTTATTTTGCGCCTTGGTTTTTCCACACGCTTCTTGCGACCCTGTTGACTATTTTGAATGAAACGCTTTATTGTTCGATGATCACGCTTCAGAAGCTTTGCAATTTTAAGAGTGCTGCATCCCTCTGCAAGATATCTCACTATTTTTTACTTTTCTGAGCCTGTCAAGTCCTTCTTTTGACCCATTTTGCCAAAGGAAAGGAAGTTGCCTAATAATTATGCACACCTGATATAGGGTGTTGATGTCATTAGACCACACCCCTTCTCATTACAGAGATGCACATCACCTAATATGCTTAATTGGTAGTAGGCTTTCGAGCCTATACAGCTTGGAGTAAGACAACATGCATAAAGAGGATGATGTGGTCAAAATACTCATTTGCCTAATAATTCTGCACTCCCTGTATATGTATATATATATACATATATATATATATATATATATATATATATATATATATATATATATATATATATATATATATATATATATATATATATATATATATATATATATATACATATTTAGACATGTTTATGTATGTATCTCATGTTAAAGCCCTTTGCTGTCCTTTTTTTCCAACACCTGAGACCTCATATAGTTAAGCCCTTATAACCTTTTAATGTAATTTTTTTGGGACATAATTGTTATCAGACAGTGTTATTAAGAGTGTATCTTTATTTTTGGATGTTTATTGTCCACTTTTTTCAACTGAGCGTAACAGGTAATCAGAGCTCTGAAGTTGCGGTAATCATTTTAGAGTAAATCGCAATTGCGTTCATGTGTTCGTGTTTACTTTCAACTTGTAATATGAGCAGAATTTAACTTGAGCGCAAATGGGTACGGAAACACAATATTGCTTGCGTGCAAACGATAGCGCACCATTTGTAATTTAACCCATAGTCTTTTAGATTTATAGGTTCCCAATGTTACTTAAGATGTATGTGTATATATTTATATTTTTTTTATATATATATATATATATATATATGTGTGTGTGTGTGTGTGTGAGAGAGTGTAGTAAGTAAGTAAGTAAGAGTGTGTAATTTTTACTTTTACACTATGCACTAATATCTTCTTGAAGAAGTTTGCCCAATTGGCAAATTAAATGAGGCTTCCATACCCAACAATGGAGGACATCATACACATCTGGGACGAGATTATATATACGGTGCAGGCTTCATCGCAAGCACTGAAGTCAGCGCCGCCGTAATTTCACCTCGCACATCGGGGTATTACATAAACCCCGCTGGCAGTTCATAAAGTGCTGTAAGTTGGATAAACTAGCGATGTCCAGAAATGAGCGTAAATACAAATCCCTGGAGTTGCCAGTGACTTACGGCACTTTAGAAACTGCCGGTGCCTAAGAAATAAAAAAAAATAATAAAAAATCTCCCGTAAAAGTCTAACCCACTTCCCAAAAATAAACCTGACACGTAAAACCCCTATATCCGCTGATTTGAACAGCCAATTTGATTTCAGTAGCTCTCATCCTATTGGCTAATTTGAATTTCAAGAATCAAATCAGCCAATAGGAATTCAAGGGACGCCATTTTTAATCGCGTACCTTGAATTTACTATTCAGTGTACAGCGGCGATCGTACGAAGAGGATCCTACATGCTCCATGGCTCTGCAGTCGCCAGTCTTCAGTTCCGCGGTCCAGATGAAGATAGAAGAGGTCGCCGCTTGGAAGAAGACTTAATCGCCAGACTTCAGGAACCAGTCGCCGCTTGGAAGAAGACTTCGCCACCGGACTTCAGGAACCGTGAGTACCTATCTGGGGGTTAGAGTTAGGCTTTTTTTTTTTTTTTTTTTTAAATATTTTTTTATTTTTTAGTTTAGGGTTATGGACACTCTTAAAAGAGCTGAATGCCCTTTTAAGGGCAGAAAAAGAGCTGAATGCCCTTTTAAGGGCAATGCACATAAAAATGCCCCTTTAGGGGCAATGGGTAGTGTAGGTTTTTTTAGTGTTAGGTATTTTTTATTTTGGGGGGTTTGGTGGGTCGGGGTTTTACTGTTGGGGGGACTTTGTATTTTTTTTACAGGTAAAAGAGCTGTTTAACTTAGGGCAATGTCCTACAAAAGGCCCCTTTAAGGGCTATTGGTAGTTTGGAATTAGATTAGGGTTTTATTATTTTGGGGGGCTTTTTTATTTTGATAGGGATTAGGAATAATTTTTTTATTTTTGATAATTTTGTTTTTTATTTTCTGTAATTTTAGCTTTTTTATTTTCTATAATTTTAGCTTAATTTGAACTTAATATTTTTTATTTTTAAAGTAATGGTAAATTTTTTATTTTAATTGTAATTTAGTTGTATTTTAATTTATTTAATGGGGTTAATTTAGTGGGTGTTAGGTTAGGGGACTTAGTGATTAGTTATTTGCGTTGTGGGGTTTGGCAGTTTAGGGGTTAATAGATTTATTAGCATTATTGCGTTGTGTGGGTTTGACGGATTAGGGGTTAATAGTTTAATAGGTTTATTGTGTTGTGGGTTAATGGCGGATTAGGGGTTAATAGTTTTAATAGGTAGTTTGCGATGTTGGGGCTGGTGGATTTAGGGGTTAAAACTGTTATTAGGTAGTTTGCCATGTGTGTGAATTGCGGATTAGTGGTTAATAGTTTAATTAGGCATATTGCGATGTGGGGGGTTGTCGGTTTAGGGGTTATTACTTTTTTTATTAGTTCCGATGTGGGTTAATGGCGGATTAGGGGTAATATACTTTATTAGTTATTGCGGTGGGGGATTGCGGTTGATAGGTATAGATATTGTGCATGCGTTAGGTGTTAGTTATTTTCAGGAGGTACATAGATATTGCGCATGTATTAGGTGTTAGTTACTATTTTCAGGGAGTTAACGGCTTGTGCTGAATATGTGATACCGATTTGCAACACGGTTCTATGTTAGCTTATGGGAGTAAAAATAGCTGGCTGACGGGTGAAATATACATCCCGCATTTATATGCGGCACCGTATATGTAATACCAAAATGACGTAAAAACCGGCTGCGCCGGATTTTGTGGGCAGCGCTGCATATGTAATGGAGCCCCTGATTTCTAACTGTTCAGTTTAGAGTCGGTGCGGGTCAACAGCAATTCTGGAGTATTGGGAGGGAAATGTGAGAGGTCTATTTTGGGGGGTTGGTTGGCTGGTGGGTTTTACTGTTGGGGGGGACTCTGTATTTTTTTACAGGTAAAAGAGCTGATTTATTTAGGGCAATGCCTTACAAAAGGCCATTTTAAGGGCTATTGGTAGTTTATTGTAGGCTCGGGGGTGCTTTTATTTTAAGGGGGCTTTTTTATTTTCATAGGCCTATTACATTTGGTGTAATTGTTTTTATATTTAATAATTTCATTTCAGTTCTTAGTGTTTTTTATTTTATTTTTCGTGATTTTAGTGTTAATTATTTTTGGTAAACTTAGATTTTTTTTAAATTTTTCGTAGGATTTGTTTTTTTTTTAGCTGTAATTTAGATTTTTTATTTTTTTTCGTAGTGTTAGGTTTTTTTAAATTTGTAATTTAGATATTTTAATTAGTAGTTTTTTTTTATTTTATTACATTAGTTATGTTAGGTTAATTTATAGTTAGGTTTATTTTTATTTCACAGGTAAGTTTTTATTTATTTTAAATAGAGTTATATTGTAATCTTAATTTAAAGTTAGGGGGTGTTAGGTTTATGGGTTAATAGTTTAATTTAGTGTTTTGTGATGTGGGGGTCGGTTTAGGGGTTAATAGGTTTATTTAGTGGCGAAGATGTGGGAGGCCAAAGGTTTAAGGGTTAATAACTTTATTTTAGTGGCGGCGATGTTGGGGAGCGGCAGAATAAAGGTTAATAACTTTTATTAGTTGCGGCAATGTCGGGAGCTGCAGATTAGGGGTTAATAACTTTATTTAGGTGTCGGGGATGTCGGGAGCGGCGGGATAGGGGTTAATGCATTTATTAAAGTGGCGGCCATGTTGGGAGCTGCGGAATAGGGGTTAATAACTTTATTTAGGTGCCGGCGATGGCAGGGGCAGTGGATTTGTGGTTAATAACTTTATTTATTTAGATTAGGGATGTTTAGACTTGGGGTTTATGTTAGGGTGTTAGGTTTAAACTTAACTTTTTTTCCCCTTAGAAATCAATGGGGTTGCGTTACGGAGATTTTTCATTCCGCATTTCAGGTGTTAGGTTTTTTCTGACACTCTCTCCCCATTGATGTCTATGGGGGAAAGCGTGCACGAGTACATCAAATCAGCCCTTGGATTTTGTGCGGTATAGAGCTTAACGCCATCGTACAGAAACTCGTAATGGCAGCACTATGGAGGGTGAAATAAAGCAACTTTCGTTGCGTTCGTTTCACACCCTGTATAGTGCAAAACTCTTAATCTAGGTGATAATTAGTAAGACAACACAGAAAGTCTGGCATCATCTTTCAAGCACACCTAGATTAAAAGAAAAATTGGAGAGTTAGTTACAGCATTTGCCCAAATTGTGATAGGCCCAGGACCACTTAAAGGTCTCTTCCTCCCTGGGTACCTAACCTACAGCCGCACAATCCATGCCTTAAACTAAACACACTGAGATACAAATAAGGGTGACACAAGCAATTTGTAATTTCTCTAAGCATATACAAAACACAGTAATGGATTGCACTCTCAAACCTGACTGGGTACTCATCTATGAACTTGCAAAACTAAGACAGCTGCACAGCTTTCAGGGACTTAGGCAGTTAACCCCAAACTAGCCTGGGTGCAAAGACCATGGGAAAAATTTCAACAACAAAAAATGATTAACACAACACATAGAAAATCTGACCCACTCTTGCAAGCACACAGCTAAAATGAAAGCAAAATGGAAGAGTTAGTTAAAGCAATTGGCCAAAAGGTGATAGGTCCAGGAGAACGTCAAGGTATTGTCCTTCCTGGATCTCTAACCTACAGCCACACAATGCATGCCTATAACCTAACACACTGAAATACAATACAAACACGGGTGACACAGGCCCTTTGTAATTTACCTAGACACACAACACATACAAAACATATATATATATATATATATATATATATATAGTATATATATATATATATATAGTATATATATATATAGTATATATATATAGTATATATATATATATAGTATATATATATATATATATATATATATATATATACTTCCAAAAAAGGCAGGCACTCACCGGGTTTGAAGTGGCGAATAATTTTTAATCCAATAGACTGACGTTTCGGGGTTTCACCCCCATCTTCAGACTCATACAACAATAATAAAATGCAAAATTCCCCTCCTTAAGTACCCTACTCACCATACATGCGTAAGTGATAAGCGTTAATCACCTTGTGTGCAAAACGGCATTACCTGGTGCATAGCATACGTCATCCTTAAGTGTGATATGTTGCCTAGCAACCAACCGCTATATATTCTAAAGATCCATATCGTGACCATATATAATCAAAGATAAATGTGACAACATAAGTGCACATAATTACCTGGCCGTGTGCTACTCATTTAACCTAAAGATTAGCCGTGAATTATATTGAGTGTAGCGGTAATTACCCAGTGCCTAAGGTGACGTCACTAATGGATGCTGTGTGTAACTTAGCAACTAACCGCTATGGTGTAAACAAGTGCCTTAATGTGATACTATACCACTAGCCATAAACACGTCAGTATTAAAAACAAAAATGTTTAAAAAACACTAAATGTCCATATTTAATTGACTAAACAGAGCATCTTCTTACCCCTTGCACCTTTATCTTCCAAAGCAGATATATGCTTAACAAGCATATATCTGCTTTGGAAGATAAAGGTGCAAGGGGTAAGAAGATGGACAAAGCAAATACGGAGAAAATGACCATGGCCATGACATATTCAGCTGATAAAAATGAGTCTGGCATAATACTGAAGAATAATTGGGAGATACTCTGCAGTGATGAAACACTACCCTTCAAAAAGATGGAATCACCAGGAATAGGTTTCAGAAGAGGAACATCCCTCAAAGACATTCTACAGAAAATCGATCCGATACACTGTTACAAAACAAAGACGTGGTTGGAGAATACGAAACCTGGATGCTACAAATGTAGCGGATGCACTACATGCAATGAAATGCACCCTAACATAAACCCCTACATCCTTCTTTCATCACCCTAGGAACAGGGGAAAATACTTCCATAAACATAGAATGACATGCACCACTAAATGTTTTGTTATATCTACTACATTGTCCTTGTAGTTTATTCTATGTAGGTAAAACGAGTGATGATTTGAGGACTAGGATGGCAAATCATAGAAGCGCCATCCGTGCAGCTATCAAAAACAATGAGTCAGATCAACCAGTGGCATGCTACTCCTTTCAGAATAACCACAATTTAGCAGAGCTGAGGTATACCCTGATTGATCATGTCCCTCCCTTACCAAGAGGAGGGGATCGGAATAGGATATTGATACAGAGGGAGGTAAGATGGACTTTTGAATTGGATACGCTAATCCCAAAGGGCCTTAATACTAAAATTGAGTGGCATAGCTTCTTATAATTGTTCCGAATTTGCATATCCACTATTTGGGACAATTGGTCCTTTGCTGTTTAATTTAATATAATATAAGGTTTAACCCTTTAAGGACACAGCTTTCAGTTTGCTCAATTGTTTTATGACGGAATAATTCCGTCATATGTCCTTAAGAGGTTAAACCACTTTCCCTAACGCCTTTTTCACAAAGCTTCTGATAGACATCCCCGTTTGGTCTATCTGTGGGGAATAGCATTAAAAATACACTGGCTTCGGCCGATCTACAGGTATTAACTCCCTTTCACATACTATATTCCCTTTAGGATTACTTATTGAAATGTTTTAGAAGTAATATACTTCGGGTTGGCGTTCCCTGTTAGGATGTATAGTTCAAGACACCCGTGACTATTATAGTCGATACAGTAAAGTAGCTTCTTCTTGTTTGACATGCTCTGTTTAGTCAATTAAATATGGATATTTAGTGTTTTTTAAACATTTTTGTTTTTAATAC
Organism: Bombina bombina; assembly: GCF_027579735.1. Taxonomy (NCBI): domain Eukaryota; kingdom Metazoa; phylum Chordata; class Amphibia; order Anura; family Bombinatoridae; genus Bombina; species Bombina bombina. The sequence goes on along the minus strand of NC_069499.1, from coordinate 629,609,655 downwards.
GGACTTGTGTTTATGGCTAGTGGTATAGTATCACATTAAGGCACTTGTTCAAACCATAGCCGTTAGTTGTTAAGTTACACACAGTGTCCATTAGTGACGTCATCTTAGGTACTAGGCAATTACCGCTACACTCAATATTATTCACGGCTAATCTTTAGGTTAAATGAGTAGCACACGGGCAGGTGATTATGTGCACTTATGTTGTCACGTTTATGCTTGATTATATATGGTCACGATATGGATCTTTAGAATGTATAGCGGTTGGTTGCTAGGCAACATACGACGCTTAAGGATGATGTATGCTATGCGCCAGGTAACGCCGTTTTGCACACGAGGTGATTAACGCTTATCACTTACACATGTAGGGTGAGTAGGGTATTTAAGGAGAGGAATTTTGCATTGTATTATTGTTGTATGAGTCTGAAGACGGGGGTGAAACCCTGAAACGTCATTCTATTGGATTAAAAGTTATTTGCCACTTCAAACCCGGTGAGTGCCTGCCTTTTTTGGAAGTCTGTGGATCTTTTGCTGAGCACCCCGGTCAAAAGGATTGTATTGTGAGTGCTAAACGCGTATGTACTATTTATATATATAAATTTTTACCACTCTCCAAGGAATGAGGATTTGAAAGTTTCTGATACTGGATATTCCAAGGGGAAAAGGAAGTGATTTATTTCAAACAAGGGGCTTTTCAGACAGGGTGATTTGACAAGTGATTACGTTTTCAACTTACTTCATACTGATTGAGGTTTTCTCAAGTAAGTGCACAGCCATAGGGGGATTGGATGAAATAACATATCCGGATCCATTGGAACACGTTTTGCATTGTACCTTTACCTATGTGTTTAATGATACTGTTTTATACTTTCTATATATTTTAAATCTTGTATCAATTTATTGCATTGACTGACATTGTATATTTTTGAGACTTTGTGGTGGTTTATGCATTATTGTACACCGTGAATTCTTTTATGAATTTTTTCATTTGTATGCTTATTGATGCTAGGCAGCGCTAACCTTATATTTATTTTCTGATAGATATATATATATATATATATATATATATATATATATATATATATATATATATATATATATATATATATATATATATATATATATATTCCATACATATGTATTAGTAAATAATCCAGGGGTGTTTTAGCAGACTTAGATGGTTTGAAACCCTGAGTATCCTGTGAAGCAGAGATTTGTGTATAAGTATATATAAGAGTAGAACATAGCTATTCTGTGTGTGCATATACAGATACATTTGTGTCTGTTCTTGTGCACTGGAGGCAAATAGTTATCATGTGCTGATTTTTTTTACAGAATTCCAGACTCCAATCTGTTATGATCCTAGCAACATGTATATTAAATGTATCTACTAATTCCACAGGGATGTGCACCTAGAAACCCTGTGGATTGCTCTCATGTGTCTCTGTTAGTGGTCAGCATGCCATCTGTATGAGTATCACAGTCTCTTCCAATGAGTGGTGGAATCTCTGTTCTTCGGTCACCTGCAGATGGTTAGTCTTTGTGCATAGGGATTGTGTCTGAGGATAAATCACACACACTGACTGGTTCTTCTCTCTTCAAAGCTCTCTGGAACATAATTCAGATAATTTCAGTGTGTGATCACATAAAGGCCCAGCTGCAGTAAGGAGAATGTGCAGGGTCTGGAATTCCTAATGCCCTAACCGCTATTGTACACATTTATTTTTCCATACATAGTAGCATTTTCTTTATGTCTTCCAGAAAAGTATTAAAAATGAATGAATGGTAATCACTCTAAATTTATCCCTCATAATCTTATTGTGCACTTGCCTAGAATCTAAAGTCAGCTTCGCAATACAGAGCCAGCCATTATACTAAGACTGACAAGGTCATTTAGGGAAAGTGCTGTCTTTGAGTAACTCTGCTGGCCCTATGATTTCTGCTGTTGGGCATACAGATCTGCAGACTGGTAGTGATGACATCCTAAAAACATTTTGTTTGTCTGGTCTAAAAACTATTCTGTATGGTTACAGGATCAGAAATGTAATGTCTGCATTAGACATAAGTCAATATGAAAGCAATTATTACTTTGGTACAGAAAGAGTTACACTTTTCTTTCCAAACTGACATTAAGGATCCTGGAGCCATCTGGATGGATTTATTCAGGTCCCTCTCCACCTAATGAAAGAGCCTCTACAGCTGCCTCCTGCATCCCTGCCTGCTGCTGCCTCATGTACAGGGATAAATGTACATATATCTTATGTGTATACTGAGAAAAACTGAAATAAAAGATGTATTTTTTTTCCACTAGAGAAAAAGTTTAGGAGAAACAGGTGTTTGGAAGTATTTCTTCCCCTCTGAGTGCAGATCTGTTTAATAAAGTTTTCACATTCAGACCTGAAAATGTAGCTCACAGCAGCCTGGATCAAACTAAATTCTACAGAATGACTCTAGGGCAGATGAGGGGGGCTGAACAGAAAGGAAAAATGAAAATCTGGCTCACATAAGGCTAGCATGGTCAAAGGTCAAGCACATCTTGCAAATAGGTGACAAAACAAGACTGGCATAAATTGTCCTAATGCCGGAACATATTTAGCCTAGGCCAAATAAGCATGTGCCTTAGGCTCAGGGTTATATATTTTTTCAATAGTAAACATGTATTTTATATTAAATATGTTTATTTACGAGTGTAATGTCTCTCTAACCTTTCTAGCACTGAAATAGGTTGCGCTCAATTGCAACCTATAACTTTCAACTTGTAATGTGAAAGTGTAAGGCGCACCAAAAGGATGATGGGCGCGCTAAATATTCTGATCATTTAGTTTTCCTATGGACCCACTCCCCAAATGTTTTAATTATATATATATATATATATATATATATATATATATATATATATATATATATATATATATATATATATATATATATATATATATATATATATATACTTATATTATTATTTTTTTTCCTTAAAAAAAAAATAAAAAAAAAAATGAATTATTCTTAGTTGTCTAGTAGAGGTGTATAAAGAATTCACGTGTTTCTCACCTTCCGTTGTAAGAAATAAATGAGGCAAATATGAGCTAAACTGTTGGCGGTAGAGGTGTTTTGTGTGTGTGTGTGTGTGTGTGTGTATGATTTCGTCAATGCTTATGGCAGAAAAAGAATTAAACATGCCTTTGTCCCAATGATAAAAAGGTATCAATGTTTAGAGTTCACTTGGTAATCTTAGTAATCAATCAATCAAATGATCTATCTATTTATCTATCTACTTATTATCTGTCCTTCTGTAAGTCTGTCTATCTATATCTCAATACAATGCATACTCTTCCTCTGCCATTTATGCTTTTCTGTTTTGTTGTATTTTGTAATTGTTATTGTTTATTATTTTTCATCAATATTTGGAGAAAGTGCTATTTAAAATAATTTAAAAAAATTGTTACTTCTTTCTTTTAAATGATATTGAAGGAGATGGGGAGGTGGAAATGAGGCGCTAGAAATAGCACTAGGGGTTAAAAGTACTATGGATAAAGTGATATCTTACTATTATATTAGTGTGTATTTAGAGAGTTAAAGGCTTGTAGATGTTGAAATCACATCTGATTAGACAATTAGCGACAGGTGTAAAACATATAAAGGTCTGGTAAATGTTGAAATCACTAAAGAACTAGTGACAAGATGTAAAACATAAATAAACAACAATTTATTACAAATATAACCCTATTAATAGAGACGCACAAATCTTAGTGCTATAAAATGTGCATGTAAAATATACAATAACAAATTATAAAATACCTAAGTGTTGCAACACTGAATTTATAAATTCAAGTTATTTTGATTAGCACTAAAAACAGTAGGTGTTCTGAGTGCAGACTTTTCTAAAGTATACCAAGGGTTAAACCACAAAAACTGTTACAAAAGTTATATGAGCGGTGATACAATGTATCAGATAAAAGTCAGTCCTTGCAATGATGCCGTTAGGGATATATATCATGCAGTTATTTTCAGATTATAATCCCATATGCAGCAATATTAGCTGTGTAGTGGAGTAATAATGGCAAATATCAGATGACAGCGGTATTCATGTTTGTAAATGAACAGGAGTGTTTGTCATTTTAAGTCAGTTCACTGAATATTCCATTTCGGTAAGGGTTATTAGTATAAATGTTCTTACCTTTATTTGAAGATGAATCCAGCTAGCCTTATTTCCAGCGTTCTGCCTTATTCCCCAGCGCTTGACGCATTTACTTACTCCGTATTTCCGGCAGTCTCTCAGGTGGGGGAGTTCCGGGAGGTCAATTGCCCTATGACCTGAGTCCCCGTCTGGATCCTCTGTTCCCGTAAACGTAAGGGCAAACACCTCAAGCTGTAGTCTTTTTATATATACTTGCGCAAGTTATTCCTTAGAAGGTTCTTACTTGAAGTCTTTCCTGTACTTTAGTAAGCACTTCATCTGGAAAAAGCCAGAACACCTGGCGAAACATGTCGATGGGAGTGTGACTTTCTATTACACCAGAAGGAGACCGGAGAATTACCTGCGTACGTTCAGTACTAAAGCGAGCTGTGAATCGTGCATAAACCTTGCTTTAAAGGACCACTATATTGACAAATACACACACACACAAAATACAATTCAACAGAACTTACTTTGAATATGAAATGAGCAGTAGAATATTTTCTGGCAAATTTAAAATGTAGTCCAATTGTTCTTCTCCTTTGTATCATGTGACAGCCATCAGTCAATCACAAAATACATATACGTATAAAATGTGCACTTTTGCATTTGCTCAATAGAAACTGCAGCCTCAGAAAGTGTGCTTAAAAAAAATAATGTGCACCTTTTGATAATGGAAGTAATTGTAAAGTATATTTAAACTTTAATTTGAACTTAAGTGGCCCTAATATTTTTTACAAAAGAAAATAAGGAGCCTTAGATGCAAGATCATGAAATGTTTCGTATTTTACAGCTAATCTAAAGACCCATAACAGTTGTCACATTCTACTCTGTATTGCTTGTATATACTGTGTATATATAAAAATAGCTGTGACATCCCTTTACATTGGGTAGAGATGTTATCTTTTAGGTTCATTGGCAGGGGCCTAAATGTATCCTTTTTGAATATAGCTGTTGTAACTTAAAGTTTTTTTGCAAGAAGCCTTCAGTCCTGGTAGTTGAGGTGGGTTACAATGACCAGAGGTTTCTGGAATGTTTTTTTATGACAAATATTGAGTAGGTATGCAATATAGACAAACATTGGCAAAGAGTGATTTAAACAGATAGCTAGGTCTGTTGGAAAAAACTCTTGCTTTCAGGTCCAGCTCACCCCAGATAACATTATCTTATCTCATAGTAAAAATTCCCACGGCAACTTCTATTACCCAGCTTGTTCCTGATTGCATTTGGTCTCTGAAAGCCACATTGTATGCTAAGGAAAGCAGGCTCTACAAAGTGCTTTGTAACATATTTAACTGAAAAACATTCCTCCTGCTTTAAATCAATTGCAATATTTTTTTCCTCCCCGTATTTCACTAGACCTGTCTATTTTAATGCTGACAGAATAAAGAGAGAGAGAGAGAATTCCACACATTTCTGAGCAGCGCTGAGCTTTTCCTTTAGTCATGTCATTTCCTAATCTCCCCTAGAATGGACTAGTCCAGGGGGATTGGCACACTTGCCTGTCTCTGTCATTCCATAGCCTATCACTAAAGGGGACTTTGATCCCCCTTTGATTCAGGGTGCCAGCTTTGAGGTGATTGATTGACTCCTGGCTGGATATTAATAAGTTCTGCTTTTCCACGTTCCGCCCAGCTGGAAGCCCCTTGTACATCTGCAACTGAGGATGGATTACAGAGAGTGTTGGATTTGTGTCTGGGAAAGAGGGGGAGCTGCTGGTATCTGCAGACAGAAAGAGCATTTCCCAAAGTGTTGGATTTGTTTAGTGAGCAGATTGATGGTGTGATACACTGATAAGAGATTCTTTTATACTGTTTAGCTATTTTGTGTTCTCTCGCCATACCCAATCTGTTAGATATATACATATCACACCACATCTATACCTTTAAACACTATGCCCTCTCAGTATTACAGGATATTAGTACTTTCAAGTTTTAATAGCTTCAAGACTTTTAAAGGAAAAGGGGCCTTGATTAATTAAGTATAAGGAGATCTCTCAGGAAAAAGCAATTTATTATATTATGTTTGTTAAACACCATATTAAACAGCAGTTTTTGAGCTGTTTCCTACATTACTGAATATTCTTATCAATATCAGTTCTAGATCTCAAAAAATAGAGTTTAAAGGGATACTAAACTAATTTTTTTTTCTTTCATGATTCAGATAGAGCATGAGATTTTAAGCAACTTTCTAATTTACTCCTATTATCATTTTTTCTTTGTTCTCATGCTATCTTGATTTGAAAAAGCAGTACTGTAAGCTTTAGAGCCAGCCCATTTTTTGTTCAGCATCTGGGTAGCACTTGCTGATTTGTGGCTAAATGTAGCAAACCAATTAGCAAGCGCTACCCAGGTGCTGAACTAAAAATGGGCTGGCTCCTAACCTTTTATTACTGCTTTTTCAAATCAAGATAACATGAGAACAAAGAAAAATGGATAATAGGAGAAAATTAGAAAGTTGCTTAAATTGCATGCTCTATCTGAATCATGAAAGAAAAAATTTGGGGTTAGTATCCCTTTAAACAGGTTTGACACAAAGCAGCATATCAAGGAATTTACTGAAGGTGCCATAGTGTCCTACTAGTTATTCCTGTTTTTCTTATGTAAATTCCTTTTTGCCTCATTGACAACTTTCTTTATAGGTTGTAAAGCAAAAGACATAGAAATGAACCTTCCTTACAAATGTATAACTATTGCCACCACGGAGAACTATGGGTACTACAGCAACAAATGGGCAATTAGCGGCCTACAGCACCTCTGTAGAACCTCCGCTACATAAAAAGTGAAAGTGTTATTTAGTGGCTCTAGAGCACTATAGGTAAAGTGTGATTTAAAATACATTTTTCTTCTATAAATCTATTTAATTGCTTTAAAAAATGAAACTGTATTATAGGAGACTCTTTTATCAAAATAATTTCTTTGCTTCATGTTAATCCCAGAAAAAAACAGTAGAAAGTTTCAGGATTTGTTTAAACCCCCTATTGACTTCCTGGCTTAGATGATTATTATTATTATTAGCCTTATTTGTAATGCGCCAACATATTTCATAGCAATATACAAGGGGTACAGTAATGATGCGTTACTTATACATACGGAGTTAAACGGACATTAAACAGTTTGAGATTATGATATAAAATTATTTGTAGTAAAAAAGCTTGCAATATACTTTTATCATTTATGTTGTAAAATTTTCCTTTAATTTACCTCTAAAAATTGCTGGTTTTGTCAATTCCACTGAGTAGACGGCTGTTGGAACCTAGGTTTTCCCTTTAGCTATCTCTTCAGCTGAGGCCAATTAGGGACAAACATAAACAAGCAGTAAACAGAGTGTACAAAAAAAGATGTTTGGAAAACCTGTTAGATGGTTACTTTAAAATCCTATGTACACACAGCCTTGTTTGCTCACCTCTCTTACATAGCTTGTTTTATATCTGTGCTTAATAAACCTCAGCAGAAGACATAGATAATGGGTGAAAACCTAAGTTTGGTGGTGCCCATTACTTTATAAAAAATAAATCTTTAAAGGGACAGTCTACACCAGAATTGTTATTGTTTTAAAAGATAGATAACCCCTTTATTACCAATTCCCCAGTTTTGCATAACCAACACAGTTATATTAATATACTTTTAACCTCTGTGAATACCTTGTGTCTTAGCCTCTGCAAACTGCCCCTTTATTTCAGTTCTTTTTACAGACTTGCAGTTTAGCCAATCAGTGCCTGCTCCCAGATAACTTCACGTGCATGAGCACAGTGTTATCTATATGAAACACGTGAACTAACACCCTCTAGTGGTGAAAAACTGTTAAAATGCATTCTGAAAAGAGGTCTAAGAAATTAGCATATGAACCTCCTAGGTTAAGCTTTCAACTAAGAATACCAAGAGAACAAAGCAAAATTGGTGATAAAAGTAAATTGGAAAATTGTTTAACATTACATGCTCTATCTGAATCATGTAAGTTTATTTTGGCCTAGACTGTCCCTTTAAACTTACATAGTTAAACTTTACACAACTGTTAGAATTTTAAAAGTATGAATATATATTGTCCTCAGGTTAATCTTCACTTTCATTGATAAATCTTGTATTATATCCCTTAAACTAATCTACTTCAATAGGAGCTTACAAAATACAATCCATCATAAAAACAAACAAACTGTGACCAGTTAATGAGAAGTGCAGTGGTTGGGGGTACCTTGGACACTTCTGATCTAAATGGTTTGGGTGTAGAATTTGGATGGAGAATTGACTCTAGAGCAGAGGTTGTCAAAATAGCAGGACAAAATGAGTTAATGTAGCTGGTAACTGGTAACTACTATGTGCCAGATTACGAGAGGCGAGTTAAGAGTTACGAGCGAGCGATAAGGGGTTTATCAGGGTTGTTTGTGCGCATCAGGTTTTCCACTTGTATTACAAGTTAAAACTTGAAAGTAAACTCTATGGGGCCCATTTATCAAGCTCCGGTTGGAGCTTGAGGGCCCGTGTTTCTGGTGAGCCTGCAGGCTTGCCAGAAACACCAGTTATGAAGCAGCGGTCTAAAGACCGCTGCTCCATAACCCTGTCCGCCTGCTCTGAGCAGGCGGACAGACATCGCCACAAATCAACCCGATCGAGTACGATCGGGTTGATTGACAACCCCCTGCTGGCGGCCTATTGGCCGCGAATCTGCAGGGGGCGGCGTGGCACCAGCAGCTCACAAGAGCTGCTGGTGCAATGCTGAATACGGAGAGCGTATTGCTCTCCGCATTCAGCGAGGTCTGTCAGACATGATCCGCACTGTCGGATCAGGTCCGACAGACCATTGTTAAATAGTCCCCTATCGCTTGAGGACAATTGAAGTTAATACACATCGGGTAAGCGTGAACTAAAAAAAAAAAGTCTCACAAAAAACATCTTAAATACATTACACTCATAATAACACCACCTAATAAAAATTATTCCAAAAAAATATTGCACAAAAATGTTATAAGGGCTCAAACATATGAGGTCTAAGGTGTTAGAAACAAAAGCAGGCAAAGGTCACATAGTATAATATGTTTTATGTATTTTTAAATAGATATTCCTATATATATTTATACCTATATATAATCATGTGTATATATATATATATATATACTCTCTTAAGATGTAACTTTTGCCCGGGTGTCTCCTCACAAAATATTCACAAAGATAGACATGGACGAGGGCACTCACAGGACTTTTATGTATTCCAAAAGGTTTCTTTATTATACAAGCATCATCAAACAAGAGTGGACGTTTCGGGCTATTTACGTTAGCCTTTTTCAAAACCATCTCAGGACTTTTGTGTATTCAGAATGGTGTCTTAGAATGCTATTCATCTATACAGACTGAGATCGTCTAGAAAAAAGTTAATGTAAATAGCCGAAATGTCCACTCTTATTTGATGATGGTAACTAATAATACCGTTGCCAATGCAGCATTATCTCCACTGTATTGTTGTATGCTTTATGTAACATGTTACTGGGAATATTTCACTATGGTGAACATGCATCTGGATACCATTTAGAGGAATATACTGCAAACTAAATGTATTGCATACAAACACTGTTGTTTAATATGCGATTGGGAGGGGACATGAACAAAACACTTACAGGCTGTTCTAGATAGGGAAGTAATCAGTTCATATTAGAACTTTACTCAGTTTCAAGATTAGAAGTGTAGGTCTGAATTTAGCCTGGAGTGAATTAAAGGGACAGAAAACCCCAAAATTTTATTTCTGGATTCAGGTAGAACAAACAATTTTAAACAACTTTCCAATTTACGTCTATTGTCAAATTTGCTTCATTATCTTGTTATCCTTTGCTGAAGGAGCAGCATTGCACTACTGAACGAGGGATTCCAAGAGACAGTGGCATCACTAGGGTTGGTGTCACCCGGTGTGGTAAGTTATGGTGTCACCCCCCCCCCCAGAAAGCAGACACACACAAACACAAAAACACATACAAACACTCAGACACACTTAAAAACACACTCAGATGCACACACAAACACTCGGAAACACAGACACATCAGAAAAACACAAAAACACACACACAAAAATACTCTGACACACACAAACATTCAGGTACACACACAGAAACACTCAGGCACATACACAAAAACACCCAGACACACACACATAAAAACACTCAGACACACACACAAAAACACTAAGACACAAATACACACAAAAAAGCTCAGACACACACACACAAAAACACTCAGATACACACACATACAAAATATGTAAACTGCACTGCATTAATTATAAAGCTCATGCCTAGAGCTGCTCCCTGGCTCAGCAGAGCATCAAATGAAAGATAAACAGAGCACTCTAAAAATAAATCACTAAGGAAAAGGTTTAGGTGCGCAAACTATGAAAATTCTGCTCTCTGACTCTGTTCCAAGTCTGTCAGTACACAGCCCCGGGCCACGTGCCTACCGCTTCTTATGGCCAATCACCTCTGCACTCTGCCCACCCTCAGACCCCCTCCCGCCCTCCCCTCCTACCTCTTCAGTGTGCACTTAGTGTTCCGTAACTGTACCGGTCTGGTGGGCATCATACGTGGCTCCTTCACTTTAGAGACAGTGTCAGACAGTCATGCGCTCAGGTACCAGGCATCCCCCTCACAATTTTCCCGTTCCCGTTTAGAGAGACAGCACAGCAATGAGTGACTCCACTGCTCCACATGTCACTGAGCAGTGAGCACAGATAGGCAGGCAGATTTAGGCTAGCAACGCAACTTTCGCAAGCCCCACGGCACGCCCACAACATTCATACTGAAATTGGGCAGGGGAGGAGCAAAGTACAAACAAGCAAAAGCAGCCGGGAAAACTATTTGTGGAAATTGCAGCGCTGGCTCAAGGGGCAAAAAAATTAAGTGTTTACAACTTCCCCAGTCACACTAATGTTCACAAATGCTAGCCCCTTTAATAAAAAAAAATCTATGCATCTCTACATTGTATTTCTTTAAATTTCAATAAAATAAAATAAAAAAATTCTGGTGGTGTCACTGCCAAGAGAACAAAGCAAATTTGAAAATAGAAGTGAATTTAAGAGTGTCTTAAAATTATAAGCTCTATCTAAATCATGCAAATTTTATTTTGACTTTCCTATCCCTTTAAGGGTTATGAAGTGGTGTGAATGTGTGTGAGTGGGTTATGTTCACAACCCTTTTGCAGTTTGTAAGGAGGGCTTTTACTTACAGATTGAAAGAGGTCTCTTGAGGCTTCCGGCCTTCTTTCTTCTTCTGGACACTGTGGAGCTTCTCTCTCTTCCTTTGATGGTGGCATTAGTGTTACAATTTTTTCTTCCGGAATCCTGCCGCTGACACGATTAGTTGACCCAGATTTTTGGTAAGTCGAGTTGTTAATATAACAATTCCCCCTTTGTTTCAGCATGTTGTACGACTCGCTGAACGGGGACCTTTATGGTTGGAGGGGTTTTGCACCCTAGCGTTGACGGGTGATCTTGGCCCATGCTTTAGGCAGAGAGCGGGTAGGAGTGACAGCCATAGCAGGGAAGCGACGTCCTTTGGTGCGGGCCTGAGGTTGCTCCTCCTGAGGAAGCGGCAGGGCGAACAGCTCAAGTAATTTCCTCAGTCTGGTAGGGCATTGTAGTTAGGCTCTGAACTGTGTCAGCATGCCCGGGCCTACAACCAGCTTTGCAGTGGTTAGGTTTGGTATTCGATTGCCGCAATCCTGTATGATTAATAAATTACTAGAGAAAGTGACTTTGATGTTTACAGTTAATTGAGTTATAGTGCCTTAATAAATTATCTATACGGTCTCACCTCCAGTTCTGTGTCTATGTGGTTATTTGGGTAATTGCATTTTGTTAAGGGTATTATATTCCACACCCATGACTATAGGTCATTTAATCCCTTATGCTACTTTATTGTGTAGGATTCTCAACCAAATTATAGTGAAGTGAGCAGTCCCCTCGGAATGTATGGTGAACCACTGATAATTTTTAAATACATTAATAAAGGGGGGAAAAGATTGCGGGGTCACTGAGATCGTAATTACATATGGAAACACACCCGTGGTTTTGTTACAAAGTTAATTTAAATGGGAAATGTGATTATTTCAAACTCCTCATGTGATTTCAGTTTTATATGCCTGGAGTATATTTAAAAAAAAAAACAACAACAACAATTAATTCATTTTCTAAAACTAAAATCAGGAGGATAGCATTACTTTGTTATCATGTAAAGAGTTACACATAATTACTGCTATATGCAGATGAAGATAAAGAGTGTTTTTCTATTGCAAATCACACACCCTTTTACAATAAGGATCTCACCATTTCTATAGCTGTGCACTTCTAATTATCTGTTGGCCTAGCACTATATTTTATCTACGCTCAGCCTCGAGTACAAATGATATTAGAAATAATACTTCTCATTTAGCAGGAACTGTATAAAGACATAACACATTATGGCTCCGAGCCTGGGAAGTGCTGGAGCCAAGTGTGAATTAGCAGCAGGACCTGGAAAGGCGCCCTTCACTTCAGCATGTGCTGAGTACAGATCCCCGGCCTCTGGAGCTCTGCAGATCTTTCAATGCCGGCACTTGGGGCTTTTGTCCCTGTTACGGCCCTCAGCTCTTTGGCACTGGCTGAGGGTCTAATACATTCCCATGTGGATGGGACGGATTCCTCTTTTCTACAGCTTTCCATTACAGCATGACACAGCCACCGCCTGTTTGCCGTGTTGTAGCGCGGCTATGGATCTAAGTGCTGTTACATGCTGCCTTATTATTTTTTATTTGTCTTCCAGGCTCTGTGTTCCAAAAAATAATGGAAGTGAACGGGGGAGTGAAAAGGGGGAGAAGGCAAATTACGATGCAGAAAAGAAATAGCCATTCAGAAAACACTGGTTACAGTTTTTATCCTTTGCCAAAGACCTCTGCAGGGTTAATAAATGCGTTGTTGAGATTTTTCACAGTTATTTAGGTGGGAGAATCTAATTTCATAGTGACAGCAGCTTAGGCTCCTGGGATTGTTATGTACAATATGTATGTACCAGCCTGACAATTGTCAGCCTTTAAATCCTGTCACTTACAGAATAGTGACAGCTCTGACTTACTCTATAATATTATTACATTAACATTTTTGTCAGAAATTCCTTGTCTGCAGCTTGATTCTCTTTCAGTTTGTATGACAGGGAGGCATAAAGGGGGTACAGATGACATCTGCTTTCATTTTTTGATCTGACTGCTTCCAACCTGGTTTAAAAAACATTTAGGGCCAAATTACAAGTGGTGCGCTAATTATAGCGCAGGACGTGATACGCAATATCGCTGGACCGAGCTAAGATTAGCACACGACTAGATGTTACAAGTTCATATTAAAGCGCATTTACTAGAGAATGGTTAGCATGGCCTATTTTGCTCAAATGCAACCTATACGTTCAGTGGATATCACAAACTTACTAATTTGAGCTCATTTTACAAGTTGAAAATGATTGTTTAAAAAACAAAAAAAAGTTAGCAAAACACATAAAAATAATATTAACAAAAATATCACACACATATATACACTTTTTTTAATAAAAACATATAATTTAAATATTTATAAAAAGGTTTTTAAATGGTTAAAAGAGATATGGTATATGGCAAGGTGTTTGACTGGAAAGGGCTCCAATGCATAAATATATATGTCTAAATATTTGCATGTATATATATATTTATTTATATATATATAAATATATATATATATATATATATATATGTATGTATGTGTGTGTGTATGTTTTTATGTGTATATGGCAAGGTGTTTGACTGGAAAGGACTCCAATGCATAATTATATATGTCTAAATATTTGCATGTGTATATATATATATATATATATATATATATATATATATATATATATTTTATATATATATATATATATATATATATATATATATATATATATATATGTGTATATATATATATATATATATATATATATATATATATGTGTGTGTGTATGTTTTTATGTGTTTATATGTATAAATATGTATGTGCATGCCTACATACATATATAAAACCATGAATACACATGTATACATATATATATTAAAATAATGATTTCGAGGAGAGTCAGCCACAAAATGAAGCTACGCAGAAAAAATATATTATTCTATTTAAGGTGCTAAATTGGCATCATTGGTGCAGACCCTGTAAAAGGATATGTAATAAGTTACAGCAAGGGAAAGATGCCACAAAAAGGGATATAATAAGCCCAATTTGTTAAAGCCAGGGAATTCAGCACTCTTTTCAAATGGTACAAATATATATATTTATTAGTTAATCAAAAAAGTTAAATTGATAGTAAAGGGGTATGGTCACAGGATATAAAAAAACTCCTTAGATAGCTAGTGCAGTAAATATACAGTGATCAAAAACCACCCAAATTTAAAAACTGTATTATATTGACAATATATAATATAAATAAAGGACCGGTCCTCGTAACAAAGGTGCCTAGGATTCTATGGATCCAAGTACATCGATAGACAGATATACATATCAATTCAAGACGTTGGTAAAAAGCTTCACTATAGCACGGACTAACAACACCATGCTGCACACAGAACAGCTTATGGAGGTCTAACCTGGGCAGGTAAACAAATTGGGATCTATGTTATCCGTGCTGGGGAAAGTCAGAGGCAATGATAACTTGCAACAAATTGCAACAGTACATACTGGTGTTAGATACACATTGGCAATACACAATACCCAGTTGATTATACAGATACATCAACACGTTATGTAGAATAGTAGTGCATTTTCATATTAAAAAATTAGCTGAGCACAGATGCTCAGTTCACAGCTGCTATGGAAAGCACACTGTTTCTTTGGTCAGACCTGTTTAATCAATTGGTCAACAAGCTTTATGGTAGAGACATTAAACAGTTCCAAGTAAGTGATTGTGCTGTTATTGAAATAGGTCAGCTCAAGCAAGGATACTTAGCTACCACTTTGCCAATGTGTTACGCATACAAATGCCTTTCGAGCTTTGTTGAGACCGCCAGCATTTGGATTCAGCACCTTTACAGGTTACAAGGTAATTCCTCCAATGCCTACGCGCGTTTCACGCCCACGTCACAAGACTCAACGTGCCTTCTTTTGGGCTTTAACAAATTGGGCTTATTATATCCCTTTTTGTGGCATCTTTCTCTTGCTGTAAATTATTACATATATATATATATATATATATATATATATATATATATATATATATATATACTTTTGAGCTCTTCCCAGTCAGTCAAATACCTTTAAACATAACATGCAATATCGCTTTTATTAATGTGTTTTGATGGTTTTTAATAGAAATACTTTAAATTCCTGTGATCTTCTTTGCATTTTGAAGGGAGCAACCTTTATGCCCCCATTTCTCTACTGCTTTTGTTTTTATTTGTGTTTTTAATTAAAGGGGCAGTATACTATAAAACTGTTTTCCCTTAATGTGTTTCCAATTACTTTTTTTTACCAGCTGCAGAGTATAAAATGTATGAGATGTTCCTTTTTAAGGCTTATTTTTGTATGTGAATTAGCTGATTTTGTGTTTTGAAGCCACAACCTAATAAAATGGGTTGAGCTTGTAGGTATAATCAAATCTCTTTACTTTATCACATTGTGTACATATACCTGCTTCTTTATCTTATATCTGTCCATAAACTAATCACCAATACTTAGAGAGAACAATGGAAAATTAACATTTTATTACCGTGTCTCTTCTATACTCCACTGGAAGTGTAATTTCTTCTGCTGTTTGTGATTACACAGCTTGGCCTTAAGGCCAAAAACTTTCAGGATAGGTGGGAATATCACAGGCTAAATCAACTATTTCAAATGCCAATATAAGGGTAATGGAAATGCTTGTAAACAATGTAATACACTCCAGCAGGTATAATAATAACTAGTATTTATATAGTGCCTTTCTCCCAGTGGGACTCAAAGCGTTTTTTCAGCGCTCACTCTCGGAATTAACCAAATCGGCAGCTGAATAGTAATAGCTGTTATTATTACCCAATTTAATGGTACTCATTTTATCGACCTTGGAAGGATGAAGGGCTGATTCGGCCCTGCTGGGATTTGAACCTGTGATCTTGGATCTTTTATAAAGTTTTTTTGGTGGTCAGAGCATTTTACCAACTGAGCTACCTCATCAGCCTTAAATAAAGTGGACAATTGGGAACAAATTAAAGGGGAGAAAATATTTCAGTAAACTGTCCCTTTAAAATACTTTTTAACTTGAGCAGTGATGTATAGCAATTTATATACAGCATCTTTGGACATTGTTCCTGCTATATAAAAAGCATCCTTTGGATACTGGATTAATTTCAGACTGTCTGTTACTGACACCCGGAGTGGGTGAGCTGATACACCCTGATCTATCAGTCTGCGTCTAATAGCATACTGGGGAGCTTTTGCTAAATGTGAGTAGATCTTATTCTGCATGCAACATACCTGTCAGAATATCACAGAAAAAAAATCATTCCACGGGGCTTCAGGATTAGAAATACGCCTACCATAGGCCATAATAACCCAGCCTTTTGCCTCAAATGGTGTAACATTATGAATAAATGTTCCCTTGACCAAATCCTATTGGTCATTGAAGAAGTAACCAGACTGCTGGAGATTAACAGAAAAGAGACCAAGACGTATGAGGATCAATATCTACAAAGGTTGGAGGCTGACAAGGATCAAGATTGGCTGAAAAAAATGATGGAAGAGGTGGACAAATATGAGAACGAATTAATAGCGTTCAAAAATCGCAAGCTTGAAATGTAACACAAGACTATAAAAATAAGAGTGTGTATCATTGGCAATTGAGCCCTGAGGAGAGAACACATTATCTCCAGAACAGACCGTGGAGGCAAAGACACAGCCGCACGAGACCGACTGGGACCCTAGACAGCTCAGGTAACAGCTCTGATACAGATAATACCTCCAGATCACCACCACTGGAGACAGACTACCATCAGGGGATGCAGACACGTTCAAAAAACAAAAACAAAGGAGGCAGAGGGCGCATACTCTAAGGGGGGGCACAGGCCGCCCACCAAGACCACCCAGGAGGGGCAGATCAAGGAGGAACTGATCATAAACCTCAGCAGCCACATACTCACAGATGAAGAAAGGAGTGTCCTAAACAAGGGCCTCTCTTTTGTGCCAACTTCCCAACCGGACAACTTTGATCTTTATGTGGACGTTCAGAGATTCTCTAGGACTTTAAGACTAAAGGAACATTTTGGCAATACTAACAGTACAGAAACAGGCACCAAATTTAGGGGTAAAAGCACCTATGACCCAAACAGCAACAATGCATCAATTAAGACTTTCTCTAGACTGCTATGGCAGGAATGTGAAGAAAATTGTATAAAGCGCAAACAATACAGACACAATTTAACCATCAAGGAAAGAGAAGCTTTGAGAACATCACAAGAGGACAACAGCATAGTTCTAAGGGAGGCGGACAAAGGTGGTGCTGTAGTCCTGCAAGACTACACCGATTACAAGAAAGAGGTAATGCGACAATTAGAGGACAAGGACACCTACTGCCCGCTACAAGGTGATCCTAGCAAACAATTCAAGACAATATTAGACGAGATGATACAACTGTTACTCAAGAACAATTATATTGATACCAACACCAGCGAGTACATGATGGTAAAATTCCCTAGGATACCGGATCTCTACATGCTACCTAAAGTACACAAAAGCTTGGACGCTCCCACTGGGAGACCTATTGTGTCATCTGTCGGCTCTCTTCTACAACCAATAGCAACCTATATTGATTATTTTCTGCAACCTATTGTCCGCAACGTACCCTCTTTCCTCTTGGATTCAGCATCCATGCTCAAATTAATACTGGACTTACCTCCTCTCACTGAAAATACACTGCTGGTCACACTGGATGTGACCAGTCTTTACACGGTCATTCCTCACCAGGAGGGCATAGCGGCCACAAGACGCCAACGTCTCAAGTATACGTATGTTGGGCCCCCCCCCCCGGATGTCATATGTGAAATGCTGAGACTATGTCTAGAACTCAATTATTTCCTCTTCAAAGATCTTTCTACCTACAAGTGGCTGGAACGGCAATCGGGTCTAACATGGCCCCATCATACACCAACCTATTCATGGCGGAGTTTGAGGATCAAGGCACCCAACTGTTCAAAGACAACAGAGTGCCAATATTCAAGAGGTACATTGATAACCTGTTTCTGCTGTGGACAGACACAGAGGATCAACTACTAGCCTGGTTCGAGGAACTCAACAAGGTACATCCGACAGTCAAGTTCAAGCTTACATATGACAAACAAGCAATATACTTCCTTGACATAAGAATTTTCAAGCATGGTGATAAGTTAAACACTACCCTCTTCAGTAAACCTATGGACAAGAATTCCGTCCTTCATGCAACTAGTTGCCATCCACCCAGCCTTAAGAAGGCACTCCCACTATCACAATTCAAGAGGGTAGCTAGGAATAATACCACTGAGGAGCTGAAAGAAGCACAACTGGTTGACAAGATGACTAAATTCAGACGGAGGGGATACAACCACAACAATCTCTTAAACAGTATAACGGCAGTATCGGACACAGCGCAAAAGCATCTGCTAGCTGGTACTAATGCTACCACACCTGAGGATAGACTCACGTTTATCACCACCTATACAAAGAATAAAGAAGGGATTGCTGATACCCTTAAGCAAAACTGGGGACTCTTATCATCTGATAAAGACTTACCTTTAAAATGCATGCCCCCACCCAGAATTGGGTACCGCAGAGCTACCTCACTGAGGGATCAGCTAATAAAAACTGACCCCAGGAACTGTTACAGTAATGACACCTGGCTTAAAACTAAGAAAGGTTGTTTTAGGTGCCTGGGTTGCACCACCTGTGGAGGTCTCTCTACAGGTAGCTTCTTCATCCATCCGTATTCCACCAGAAAGTTTAAGATCAGACACAGGGTAACCTGTACCACAACATTCATTGTATACCTCCTGCATTGTGTGTGCGGGATGTTTTATGTAGGAAAAATGGTGGATGACTTAAGGACCAGAATGGCCAACCACCGGTCCACGATTCGTGTAGCATTGGATAAAGGCACATCAGATCAGCCGGTGGCACAGCATTTCGTGGAAGCAGGACACAAGGTAACCAACCTTAAATACATCATTATCGACCACATCCCCCCACTAAGCAGGGGGGGGGGTGACAGGGCTAAAATTCTCTTACAAAGAGAGTAAAGATGGATTTTCAATCTTGGGACAATGACCCCCCGGGGGCTCAATGTCCACCTTGACTGGCACTGCTGTTTATAACAACAAGACTCTCTAATGAACCACCTCTCTATTTTCAAGGCTGTTCCTGCCATTGGTTCTATCGGACATTATGTAATCAAGTAAGGTACACCATATAAGGGACTGCCTCTAACTATGTGTTTACATTCTCTTGGGTATTTTCTTAAGTTATTTTCTTAAGTTATGTTTTTTGAAGTGTACTATGTTCTTTGAAGTGTTGTTTAAGTTGTCCTATTTTGGCTTTGCTAAGTTGTCTGACACCTTCCCTTGGGTATCTGCATTGGTTATGTGCCGTGGCATGGAGTGTGTGATAACGACTATCACTGCAGGTTCGACCAGGCTTGTGTGTTTTGCCTCTATGCCTCGCTACTCCTACCTGCATGAAATGACAGGGGGGACTTAAGAAGACCGCTATTGGTATATGGCTACGTGTATTTATGCTGTGGGATTACGGTCACCCTGGTGACTAACGCTATCTGCATGATAATATACTACTGCTTGTTTGGTTGTTAACATTTTTGTTTAAACTCATGTTTGTATTTGTATATTGCTCCTAACAATCTGTTTTGCTTGTGTTTTGAAATTTCACTATGTTTTTAACTTTCACTTGGTATACCATCAGATATACCCACGTAAGCATAGCATGCAAGCAAAAACATTTTACTTTTTTCATTAATTTATAATATGCGTGGTACCCATCTCAAACAAAAAAATTAAGTTGTGAATGTGAGCGCAAACTGCCACTCCACTCATAATCTAGCAAATAGTAAGGTCTTATATTATGTATTTGGCTGTAATAAATTAGCTGATAAAGTAGCTATTTTAATTTTTAATCATTCCTGCTTCTCATTTGCTCACTAGCTGTATCCTCACCTGGTCATTTCATTAGCAAATCTTGCATTGTATTCCCTATGCTGAGGCCAATGGGGAAAGATGTGTAGCAGGGTTAACCATCAATAGCAAAAGCAAATAGGATTCATAAAAACTCCTTCTTTATTGAAATCTCAGTAAAACAAGCTGCATAGTCTTACGTATTTCGACGCTACTCATCCTTACTCATAGGGGCCGATTTATTAAATGTCGGATGGAAATTATCCGCTGTAGCGCACATGTCCACACGACATCACTAAATGCCGACAGCATACGCTGTTGGCAGTTAACATTGCACAAGCATTTCTGGTGAAATGCTTGTGCAATGCCGCCCCCTGCACATTCGTGGCCAATCGGTCGCTAGCAGGGGTGGTCAATAATCCCAATCGAATACGATCGGGATGATTGCTGTCCGCCATCTTAGAGGTGGAGGATGAGTTAAGGAGCAGCGGCCTTACGACCGCTGCTTCATAATTTTTGTTACCGGTGAGCCAGAAGGCTTGTACAAAAACAGCTGCATTTGTAGCTTCATAAATTGGCCCCATAGATTAAAGTCCCATCTATTTTCTCAATATTTATGACAACATGTTACTCCTAATTGGTAACCTGCGGTCACTTGCACATACAATTCTATGTTGTGGCTAAAATCCGGTGGGGAACAGTACACATATTAATAGTAAGTTATGTAACATTTCATGGGCATCATCAACTTGAATTGATAATCCATGATAACAATTGCCTACATTCCAATTTATTACAAAATAGCAATATATGTAGCAAGGTTAGGCTTGTGAAATTTGCTGTGCCCACTCCCAATTCTTAGAATTAGCTTTGAATTTTTAAATTACATGAAAAAAGTGGCAAAACAAATCATGAAAGTATACAGACATTTTTTCACTGCACAAAATTTGAACTAGACTACAAGTGGAGCACTATTGAAAGCACATGGTGCGTTATAAATATGAGGGCCCATACTAAAAATAACGCACAATCTTATTTTACAAGACCATGAAAAAAGATTCACCAGAGAATGTTAGTGTGGTTGACATTTGTAGCACCAAACATTGCTCAAATTAAGTTGGGAGTTATGTGTTTCTCTCCAGCGCCACTGGAGACCTGAAGTAAAGTGTTAGGAGTACAATAAACATATAGAAAAACTCATGAATAATAAAATAATAGAAAAATGATAAATATTAATGAAATAGTTTCCAGAATAAGTTGTACCAAACAATGGGCTGGAATTGTCTCTTTTAAATGTATGGATAGATCCCTATGTGAATTAGCTGTAATTATGGAGGGATGTCGAAATGCGTAAGCGAACCCAGGGGTTGCTAGTCCCTTTTAACATTTTGTACGTTTTGCATGTCTCTCCTGGACTTTTTAGATATACTCCCAATAAAGTATTTATATATTATTAAGACCACTACTACTGCCTTTTCTAGGTCTTTAACTACCCCACTTATACAACATTTCAAAGAATTCAATAAGAAAAGACTGACTAGGCTGAGATGGACTATCATAGACCATATACCAGTTAGAGATAGAGGAGGCAATAGGGACAAATATTTGGCCAAACAGGAGGTGTTCCCCCCCCCCCCCCATGGTCTAAACTCCAAATTCGATTTGATTAATTTTTGTGAGTAATTAAAATAGGTTATTACAGTTGCATGTATACATATTTTTAATCAGTATCTAGATTCATTTGGCTATATATATATATATATATATATATATATATATATATATATATATATATATATATATATATATATATAAAATATTCTAGAAACTGGGTGTCCCCTTATAGCAAGAAATAAGGTATGTCATTAAAATAAAAATAAAACAAACTAAAATAAAATAATTGCTCTTGCTAGAAGAATAGGGGATTTTTTATCCTTAGGGGAAGGGCATGCTCAGACAATAGTTACAATAATGACTAGTAGTATATATATATAAACGGTCACAACAACTTTGGCTATCTGCAATCACTGTATATATGACTATATTCAAAGTTATCACTTGGATAGGTAATCCTCTTTGATGATTGTAAGAATAAGGCACATGTGTTGCTTTATAAGGCGGAGAGTGACAGTGAGATCCTAAGGTATGACTACGGCTTGTTAGCCGAAACGCATCAGCGGATCTCATGGCCAATACCCACACCCAAATTGCTGCTATGTGTGTTTTTTAATGGATTTACAATAAATACGTTTTTTATTTTTCGTCTTTCTGGGCATTCTGCTGCCTTTTCTGTATCAAATAACTTAAAGGGCCATAATAGTCAAAAAGTGACATGCTTTAATTCTGCACTAGTATGTGTTTAACCCCCAGTCCAGCACAGGAACCGTCACTAATCCAATCAGTATCACTAGTCACAGGGCTAAAATATGTAATTAGTGCTGCTGACTGGATCAACGGCTGTTTCCTCTCAGAACCAGCAGTGCTCTGTGGGTCCTGAGTGATACTTCTACTATTTGTTTAACCTCTTTACAGGGTTAAACACATAGTACTGAAATTATTTCTACATGAGGAAATTTCACCCTATGGGGCCCATTTATCAAGCTCCGAACGGAGCTTGTGGGCCCATGTTTCTGGCGAGTCTTCAGACTTACCAGAAACAGCAGTTATGGAGCAGCGGTCACAAAGACCGCTGCTCCATAACCCTGTCTGTCTGCTCTGATAAGGTGGACAGGAATCGCCAGAAATCAACCCGATCAAGTACAACACACTCCTGCGGGGGGCGGCGTTGCACCAGCAGCTCTTGTGAGCTGCTGGTGCAATGCTGAATACGGAGAGCGTATCGCTCTCCGCATTCAGCAAGGTCTTGCGGACCTGATCTGCACTGTTGAATCAGGTACGCCAGACCTTTGATAAATAGGCCCCTGAGTCTCCCTATAAAAAACAAAAACACATTACCCTTGCCTGCACATCAAGAGAGAATAGTTGCCATTATTTATTTCACCATTAATAAAATAAATTTTCTAGAGTCACAACCAGTTTTAAATATCTGTAGCTCTATATTTCTTATGCAACAGCCGAACAGGCAGAAGGTGATGGGAAATGTGGTTCTGGGAATTTAGGCTAAACTATGTCAGTTATAACAAGAAAGGAATGTTTCAAAACTGAAGTTTAGATTGAAAAAACTGCATCTCTGTTTATTAGTGACCTGCTGCTCCCGGCCCCCAGAGCATAGCTGCTTATAATGTGTGGGATTATGGTAGAATAGAGCTATAAGGGAACTAGAACAGCTGGGGGCGTATTTCTCCCTAGTGAGGGTCAGCTCTTCAGGGTGCACAACCTCATGATGCAGGCACTGATATGTGTTGCCCCATACTATGGGTTAACACCCCAGCTGCCCTTCTCAGTCAGGAAACCTGCAGGTGTGTGACGGAGCCATATAAGGGGGATGGGTGGATGATTGGGGGGCTGGAATAGGAGGATGGGGTGACAAATCCTGGAACAAAGAGGGAGGCATTTTATTTATGAGCATCTTGTTACAGGCCCTGTTTTGAATTTCTTTTTAAGACAGTCGTGTCTGGAAGAGTAAAATATGAGGGGAACGCTGCCAGAGCAGTGATGCAGGATTTCACATCCTCTGACAGAGAATAAAAGAGGCCCTTGTGCTCAATTGATATTCGGCAAAGTTTAACCTCTTCTTTGTAACAGAAATATTAAGCCTGGCGTAACCCTTAGAAGACTTGCACTTTCACCTCTGAACTGCAGCGAGAGGCAAACTGCACAGGACACAGCTGGCATTGTGGCAGCACAGGACAGGGTCAAGCTGAATTTACTGGATGTGGATAGATAGTGCACTAGATTCATTAAGATTCATCCAGAGGAAACACGTTCACTGAACTAGAATTTGGCCATCTTTTACATATTTAGGACCTGACTCATAATTACGGAAACCCAGTTTTTTTTGGTGGTGGTGGGGGGATCTTGCATCCCACAAATTATTTGTTTACCTGATGCTGTTAACAGTTTGGCTACCATATTGCTAATATTTTGACCATTTAAGGGGTTAACAGATCTCTGAAGCATGTTCAAGTTAAATATGAATGACCAACTCTGCCTGCAAACCCTCAGGGCATAATTTTTATTACACATTAACAATCTGTCTTACTATCTACAGAATGCCTATTACTTGAGAGCAGGGGTGTATTTAGGCCTAAGGGACAGCAATATTTGAGGGCTAGTTCTATGACATGACACTTTCCCACTTCTATGCTCTGAAAACATTTTTATTACATTTATTACAAATCAATTATCCCTGGTTGTCTAATGGGGAACACAACTCCTCCATGCATCAGTGGCCTGAGGCTGTGAGAAATATATGATACAAATATGAGCTAAAATTGTTGGGAGTGAAGGGGGTAGCAGATTTCTCAGTTCCTATAGAGGCACAACAACTAAATATCCACTGTTTGAGAGTTTAATGCATTTGTGAAGAATAGCAAGATTAGTGTATGTAAATGATAGAACATAACCATAAAGAATATAAGGAACATACAATGATAATTCACAGGAGCTCACTTTAGAGGCAAGTAAAAAGTGACAGTGGCAGCAGTAAGTCATGCTAGGTGATGTGCGTCCTTTTTTGTCACTTACATTTTTGACACATTAATCGCGTTATTTTTTTCATTTGTCATACTACACAGGGTTGCTAGTAGATATGTGCATTTGAAGGTTTCGTTCACCTCTGAATGTGGAGAAAGGTGGCTCTTTGTGCAACAGCAACGCACTAAAATCTATGCAATTCCAGATTTTAGTGCGTTGCTGTTGCACAATAATAAATGTGGCAACAAAAAGCAACCTTCTTCTACATTAGGAGGAGAAAGAAACCTCTGAATGCACATGTTTAGTTGCTAGGGGACCCATACTTTTTTGTCCCCATAGCAGCGCAGCTGGATTTAATGATGCATTAGTAGCCTACATTTTTGCTGCTGCAATAGCATGTCATTGACGCTTTTGTCTATAACAACAGAAGAAAGGTTGGCATTCATTTAAAAAGGAAACAACATTTATTTTTGGTCATATATAAAAAGAAAAAAAATTCTGAACTAAATACGCTGACGCGTTTTACCTGTTACCTTACTCATAGATGCCGTGTTTGTGATTGGTGGCCATCTTGGCAGTCTTTGGTGGCCATCTTGGCAGTCTTTGGAAGCCATCTTGGTCTGAATATTGAACTTTGTTTCTGGGTGTGCTCCTCCTGAACTTTGTGTGGTCTATCGGGTTTGGCCCTCTGCAAAACATCTCAGACTAAAATAACTCTCTGGGTTCCTGATCAGGATAATGTTACTTCCCTTTTACCTTTATCATGTACATTGCAGTAAGCCTCAATGAGCCCCCATTTTTTGTTGCAGCGTCAAATTTTTCCAGGTTAACATTGTGCTCGTTTTACATTCATGTGTTATTGCAGTGTTTGGCAGCTATCTTGGCCCATAGATTGAAATTTCTGGGTATTATTTTGATTGTTAACTTGATCTCTGTATGACTTTTTACTTGACCTGAGTTTGATGCCTGCCTGTTGCTGACTAGTTTTTTGAATTATGATTTGTTCCCTGCTTGCTCGTTGCTGCCTACTGGATTATGATTCTGCTACTGTTCTCCCTGCATGTTACTGACTTTTGGCTCAACCACTACTCTTCAACTATCAGTTCCTGCTTAGGACTCTCCACACTGCTACCTACTGTTACAGGTAAAAAAAAATCCTAACTGTTATTGTTCTGTTGGTGATTTTCTTGTGCCTCGTCTGAAAGTGGAGACTGTGGGGTAGGTTTATTAATAGTCGAGTGTACACAATTCGCTGTAGCAAATCATGTCTGCTCGACTTCGCTAAATTCGCACAAGCTTTTCTAGTGAAATTCTTGTGCCATGCTGCCCCCTACTCACTGGCGGCCAATCAGTCGCTTGCAGGGGCTGTCAATCATCCCAATTGGACCTAAAAGGCGGCGGACAAGTTAAGGAGCAGCGGTCTTATGACTGCTGCTTCTTAACTTTGGTTTCAGGTCATTTTATATACATGATATTTGCTTGAATTACTCCTGAAGTCTTTTTACCATCTATAACAGCTATAGGGTATTAATTCATTGTCCAATCTTGTCACCTGGGTTTGATGGGAAGGCTTAAGCGTTATCGTCCCTGTCTATCCATATGATTGATTTCTATTTGATCCAAGGGATTCACAAAGGAGTCCAATACAGCTGTAAATCTAAGTCCATCATTGGGGGGGAAGAATTAATGGATGATGTTATAAATAGAGTAGAGATGAGGGGAGGGAGAAAAGAATGCAATGAGAAAAAGCATTTGAATAGGAGAGGAAAGACAGGTACAGTTGATGTGTTCATTACCATCAGAAAGTCCATCTTCAAATTAGCGAAGATTAACAGTTATGGCATCATTTAGTGGCAGTTTTAATAGATAATATTTTCACTTGGTGATTGTGCAACATAGTTTCCCCATTTCAGCCACTCGTCATCCCTAATTTCTATTAAGTGCTGCCGGAAACCCCATGTGCCTGTGCTCAAAATACTAGCTAAATCAGTAGGGTAATTCCAGCATCACGACATTTAGCACTTTTTGTTGAGTCATGTGACATCCCCTGTCTCTGTTATATATAGTTGTATGACAACATTTTAAATGCACAGTAACCCATTTAAAATTCTGTTAGAATCTTTTTTGGAATATGATTTATTATTTTTATAATGATGCATTCTAAATAGTTATCACAAGGGCACGTGGTACCTGAGCATAAATCTGTAGGCCACATTCACAGTAATCTGACTCTTGTGCATGTCCTGCAGGATATATGGTTCTTATAGAATTTCTAAGTCTCTTTAAGATAGATGATGTCACATGACATATAGAAATAAATGGCTCGAGATCTATGCCATTTCCCTATCTTATCAGAATGTCAACAAACTGCAAGAGCTAAATATCATGTCACCACTTATTTCATGTGCTTTTCAAATTCTCTTTTATGTCTTTTTAAAATTTATAGCGGAGAGACTTCAGCTATAGCATTGCAGTGCAAGAAATCCAAAGGTATAATCAGGCAAAGCTTAGTCCTGTTATGTATTAACATACCACACTCCCTAAGTCTGAGGTTTCCAAAGTATTCTTGTTCTTATTTTCATGGGGGCTCTGTCTCACTTAATATCATTACTGAATGTTTTAAGCTTTAGATCTATGTAGGGCACCATTAATCCTTTCCCTGCTGGGGAGGACCTGGGTGCACATGTCACACAGTGCATGGCCTCCTGTAGCCTCTGTGCCTTACCCATCAGGGAATGGGTTAAGAGACAGCCGATACTTCCAGACAGCAGCTGTCTGCACCCATGGAAAAGCCCTTCCAGATAACTCATATGAAGGGGCATGTGTTTAACACTGACCTGCATATCTCACCAACAACCAAACACTGTGCTCTCTAATTATTGAGGAGACATGGGTGCTAGGCTCTGGAAAATAGGCAGGAGATCAATGTGCTCTTGGGCAACAGGAAGGCATGCAACATTATGATATTCCAGACAGGTCACATTTCATACTGTAATACTAGTTGCTACATTACATGCATGAAGCGCAAGCTTGTTCCACAAAGCTCCATAATGGGTCAAAGTGTTGAGGTGGCAGACAGCCCTTTCCTAAGTAGCTGGCAATCTAACTATACATAGACGGTAATACTATAAGAAACCATATGTCCGTATTTTCACTTTTCCTGTATGCCTCTATTCCACTCAGCTAATCTAAATGTTCACACCACTGCTTTTCAGCACTCAAACTACAATTCACCTATTTATCCACTACATTTTCTGACATATCGTGTTTTCTTTCTAACTTGGATCCTTGCTCTCATTGTCTTACTCAGCTATTCTTCTTTGTCCATTAAAGGGGCAATAAAGTGTTTTTTTTATATTTGTTCTGTCTAAAAGAGTAAAAGAGGGCAATTCATTTTTTTAAAATGTATATTTCTCTATCAGCTAGTGAGCATGAATACAACAGTATCACAGACCCCCCCCCCCATTCTTGTGGAGTTTTCACAAGCTTTATGTCAGTACACTTTCCTGCCTACTGCTTCTCCAGCCAGGCCCCAGTTTTAGAGACTGCCCAGGACATATTCCAATTTTGTCTGATCTCATACACGACTGCCTGGCCCCACCAGGAACACAGGCACGGTACTGCCCCTCTCTTCAGGATCCCCCAGAAACTACCAGTGACCTATGTCTACAGATGTCCTGCACTCTCTACCCCAGAAATTCTTAAGCAAATGTTGGGAGGTTTGGTATCAGTTGTGCCTTTTATGCTAGTTTTAATTTAAGCAGGTTTTTATTTAGCACTTTTCATGCAAAGATTATTGTTAGTATGTTTTATTTGGAACAACAGAAAAATCTTAAGCACAATATCCCTCTCTCAAGTATTCTGACTGTAACCCCTTTTTGTTTTTTTTCTGTTTGAGTTATTTCATAAGAGCATTTTATTTTTAAACATTTGCCTTTTCTTGTACTATTTAACTCATTTAAAAGGGTTAAGCACATAAACAAAGTTGAACCCCTGGAACACCCCAATCCTGCTCTAGATAAAAATATGGCAAGTGATTGGAGCATACCCATGTATGCCTGCTCCTCATTGGGTCACCATCTGTAATCTCACCTAGTCTAATGATCAAAAACTTGGTGCCATGGAGAGAAATCACATAAAATGTTTGTGATTTTTTATACCTTATATTGTAATGTATCCTTCTCTCCTTCACATACAGAACTCTGCATAATAAGATAAACATCTCTCAAGGTAAAATTTGTGTTTATTATTATTATTATTGGTTATTTGTAGAGCGCCAACAGATTCCGTAGCGCTATAAACAAAGGGCAGTACAACAAAACAATTAAAGGGATCAGATGGGTAGAGGGCCCTACCAAGAGTTGCACTGTTGTAATCCACTCTTAAGAAGGTGATCTACAAACAGCTGGACTCTTAGGCTTTCATGCTAAGGGGGTTCAAGGGATAGCAATGGGGGAGTGGAACTGTTATAAAGTAAGGTTAGCATAGGTTGTATGCAACTCTGAACAGTAGAGTCTTTAGGGAGCGCTTGAAGCTTTCAAAACTAAGGGAGAGTCTTGTGGGGCGAGGCAGAGAGTTTCACAAGATGGGAGCTAGTCTGGAGAAGTCCTGTAAACGGGAGTGCGATGAGGTAACCAGAGAGGAGGAGAGTAGGAGGTCATGAGCAGAGCGAAGGGGACGGGAGGGAGAGTATCTGTAGACAAGGTCTGAGATATAGGGGGGAGCAGTGCAGTTGAGGGCTTTGTATGTCATAGTGAGAATTTTGTGTTTGATCCTAGAGGCAAGAGGAAGCCAGTGAAGGGATTGGCAGAGAGGAGCAGCAGATGAAGAGCGACGTGTAAGGAAGATGAGTCTGGCAGAGGCATTCATTATGGATTGTAAGGGAGCTAGGCGGCAGGTATATTAAAATCTTAGTTGTATCTTGTGTAAGGAAGTGTCTAATCTTGGAGATGTTTTTAAGGTGGAAGCGGCAGGCTTTAGCCAAGGACTGAATGTGAGGAGTGAAGGAAAGATCTGAGTCAAATGTGACCCCGAGACATCGGGCATGTTTCTAAAATTCTTTGATGGACATCTCCCTACAGACGAGGCTTCTTTCTCGGTCATCTCACCTGAGTGGAAACCTTTAGAACATTGGGCCCCTAGGAGCACAGGAGCATAACAATATCTGTGTATTTAAGTTTACTGGGTTTAAACACAAAGGGTCAGATTACAAGTGAGTGAAGTGCTAATTAATGCTTCACCTCAAGCGTTAACTGTGCTAGAAGTAAGCTTTTGGCACGTGTCGGGTTTCGCTCGTATTATGAGTTGAGAGTAGACAGTTTTTGCTTGCGCACTAACCCGACGCGTGCAAAAAGCCGAACATACAATATCGCATGCAAGTTCACATATTCCCCCATAGAAGTCAATGGACACCCCACACCCCACTCTTGCACAAACCTGATCGCATATTCTCATGTGCGCTAACCCAACATGAGAATATGAATATTTCACATTCCAGTGTTCTTCACATAGAAGAATATGTTCTTTTTATTGATAAATACATATTTTTACATATATCTGATGTTTTTTTTGGTACTTTGCAATGTATTTTTGATGTGTTTTGTGACACTTTTTTGTTTCGCGAAACAGTTAACCACAGCTCTGAAGTCACGGTAATCATTCTAGCGAAAATCGTGATTACGCTCAAGCGATCGCGTTTACTTTCAACTCGTAATATGAGCAATGAGCCCGATGACCGCAAACACCCGCGATAAACCCCTCATTGCTCGTGCGCAAATGTTTTTGCTCTACTCGTAATCTGGCCTTTAGTAACAAATGGAAGTGCTCTAACAAAATAGCACATTTTATTTGTATGCTACAATGTTTAATATAGTATTATAGGTTTATTTTGGACTACATATAATTTTATAAACGTCATAGTGTATTTTACTAGATATCTACAGTAGAAATAGTTATACTATTAAGTTTCCATATGCTCTCATTTTGCTTTTCTGTTTATTTATACACACCTTGAAGTTTGCAGCCAATTATACAAAGCTGGTTTGTACATAAATGAATCATTTTTGGCTTCCAGTGATTCTTCTGTCCCACAGTTTAAAACCTGTAAACGTATCCGTATTAATCACTCTGTTTTGGCAGCTTATAAACATAAATCCCCATAAAGCATTCCGCTTCCCTCAAGGTCCAGCATTAACTGCACCTACTGCCTCCATTAATTGTATTCTTGTGTATCAACATCAGTATCAGCTTCTCACCATGGTGCTGAGGACGACAGATACTCCAGGGGAACCTTGGGAAAAAGGATAATTCTGTCCTAGTTTACACATCCAGGTTAGGCATAATTATTCTTAATTGGATGCTGAAATGAGAACTGGGCCTCAAAGCTGTAGAATTAACACAGTTCCTCAGAGAGTAAAGAATCTCACAGAGGTTTTGAAAAGTTTGGGCGACTCAAGAAAAATCTAAATTCTAGACACACTGGGGGGGGCATTGCGTGCGCTAACATATTCTGTTAATTACACATTGATTCCCTTAATGGCTTTACACTGCAAGCAAGAGAGCAACTCATCTGGTGCCCTAAAAATGCATCCAACTGAACCAACTCCACAAACAAGAAAGTTTCAGAATATGTTAAAAAGTGTTTAAAGGGCCCCATACATGACATAAATAATATTAGTGAAGTTAAAAGATATTTAGTTAGTGGGACACTGTACTGTAAAAATTTGTACTAAAGGGACATTAAATACGTAATTAGAAGACATTCATGTTGTGTTGCAAGGAATAATATATCAGCCAAATGTAAATGTTTTTAAAACAAATTAACCCCTTTCTGTGAATACTAATTTGTTAGTACATCGGAAAAAAGTTTAGATGTAAACAAAATAGTTTTTTTTATTAAAGGGGCCAGCAGTTGTGACCATTAGGGGGGGGGGGGGGACTGGGGAAGTTGTAGACACACTTAATTTTTTTGCCCCTTGAGAACACGCCACAATTTCCACAGTTTTCTCGGGTGCTTTTGCTTGTTTGTACTTTGCTCTTCCCCTGCCCAATTTCACTTAAATTCTGTGAGTAGTTCAGGAATAAAACATCCAACAGGGTATAATGATGTGGGTATCTATACACTGATAAGTATGCTGCACCGTATAATGATGATGAGTATCTATTTACTGATTAGTATGCTGCACAGTATAATGATGGTG
This sequence comes from Bombina bombina, assembly GCF_027579735.1. Lineage (NCBI taxonomy): Eukaryota > Metazoa > Chordata > Amphibia > Anura > Bombinatoridae > Bombina > Bombina bombina. The sequence continues at coordinate 629,577,553 of NC_069499.1, read as the reverse complement.
AGTAGCTATACACTTATAAGTATGCTGCATAGTATAATGATGATGAGTATCTATATACTGATAAGTATTGTGCAGAGTATAATGATGAGGAGTATCTATACACTGATAAGTATGCTGCACAGTATAATGATGAGTATCTATACACTGATAAGTATGCAGTGGCGTTACTAGGGGGGGTGCGGGGGTTGTGGGGGGTGCGGACCGCACCCAGTTGACACCCTCCAGGGGGTGATACCACCAGCAATTTTTTTTTTTTTTTATCGAAATTCAAAGAAATACAATGTAGAGATGCATAGTTTTTTTTATTAAAGGGGCCAGCAGTTGTGACATTAGTGGGACTGGGGAAGTTGTAGACACACTTAATTTTTTTGCCCCTTGAGAACACGCCACAATTTCCACAAATAGTTTTCTCGGGTGCTTTTGCTTGTTTGTACTTTGCTCTTCCCCTGCCCAATTTCACTATGAATGTTGTGGGCGTGCCATGGGGCTTGCAAAGTTGCGCTGCAATTCTAAACCTGGGGTGGGAAGAGAGCAGAGGTGATTGGCCATAAGAAGCGGTAGGCAGGTGGCCCGGGGCTGTGCACTGACAGACTTGGAACAGAGTCAGAGAGCATAATTTTCATAGTTGCACTGTTTATCTTTCATTTGAGCCAGAGAGCAACTCTAGGCATGAGCTTTATAATTAATGCAGTGCAGTTTACATATTTTGTATGTGTGTGTGTCTGAGTTTTTGTGTGTGTGTCTGAGTGTTTGTGTGTGTGTGTGTCTGAGTGTTTGTGTGTCTGAGTGTTTTTGTGTGTGTGTGTGTGTTTGTGTGTGTGTCTGAGTGTTTTTGTGTGTATGCCTGAGTGTTTCTGTGTGTGTGCCTGAGTGTTTCTGTGTGTGTGCCTGAGTGTTTTTGTGTGTGTGCCTGAGTGTTTTTGTGTGAGTGCCTGGGTGTTTTTGTGTGTGTGCCTGAGTGTTTCTGTGTGTGTTCCTTAGTGTTTTTGTGTGTGTGCCTGAGTGTGTGTGTGTGTGTGCCTGAGTGTTTGTGTGTGTGTGTGTCTAAGTGTTTGTTTGTGTGTGTGCCTGTTTTTGTGTGTGTGTAAGTGTTTGTGTGTGTCTGAGTGTTTTTGTGTGTGTGTCTGAGTATTTCCGAGTGTGTCTGAGTGTTTCCGAGTGTTTGTGTGTGCATCTGAGTGTGTGTGTGTGTCTGAGTGTTTGTATGTGTGTGTGCCTGCTTTTTTGTGTTTGTGTGTGTCTGCTTTCTGTCCATTGGAGAAGTTTGCCTTTTCTATGAAATCCTCTTCTTAAAGTAAAAAAAACAACTTACCGCACTGTAGGCTGTACAGTATAATGATGAGTATCTATATACTGATAAGTATGCTGCACAGCATAATGATGGTAGTATCTATACACAGATAAGTATGCTGCACAGTGTAATGATGATGAGTATCTATACACTGATAAGTATGCTGCACAGTATAATGATGAGTATCTATATACTGAAGTATGCTGCACAGTATAATGATGGTAGTAGCTATACACAGATAAGTGTGCTGCACAGTGTAATGATGATGAGTATCTATTTACTGATAAGTATGCTGCACAGTATAATGATGATAAGCATTTTTTATTGCTCTTTTGTATACCTTTAATAAGCAATAAGTAAATGAACCACAAAACGACTGCCAGTGCATAGGTGTAGTAATCCTATAATAATAAACATTCATGATATTTCCTTTGCTTCTATCTACTTTTGTAGGGATGCTGTCAAGAATGTATCTGTAAAATATATATTTGAAAACAAAGAAAAAAATGGTAATACAAAGCCAGAAAAGCGCTGTGGAATCTGTTGGCGCTCTACAAATACCTGATAATAATAAAAGTAATAAACAGACAAGTGTTTAAAGTCACTTCTAAGGATATTATCATATCCGATTAAATGACGCTTTACCATTTTGTGATGTACATATCTTTCTAATCTTGGCGTGGCTCATGCTTTTTCACCGGGTGGGGGAGTTTTATTACCTTGGTGTGGGGGGTGGGCCAGGAGAACAAAGTAAAAAGGGGAGATCAGTTAGGAGGGTTCTCATCTCTGCTTGTCTTCCTTCTAATGCCAACTCCTCATCAGATTCACTATTTGTTTTCAAGACTCTGGCATACTTGAGATAACAGTCTATGATTTATTGGAATCTTCAATAGCCAAATGCCCACTTCTAGATGGGATCAGCCCAGATGTGGAAAAGGAGGGGTGTCTGTCTTCTATCAAAGCTAACATCATTCCAGAGACGTACCCCTGCTGCAGCTCAGACCAAAACCCTGATTTTTTTATGAAGTGTTAATATTATAAAACAGTTTAGCTTCTACTTATGAGTCATAAGTCCTCTGTGTATATCATCTACTTGAAAGCGCCTTTTCTAAAAATGAGTATTAAATCTGTCCCTGACCTGAATTCTATTTAACCCTTTACTGCAGTTTTATCAGTAAAACAAATCTTCCATGACAGTATGTGAATTCTTTAATAGTTTTATTTTTTAACCATCCCACATGAGGTTTAGAAGTTCATCATATGTTATTCTCTGAGTCAGGGATGTCTAAATCATAATGGGCCATGAACAACCCAGAATATCAAGTTTTCTCTGTGCAAACACAGATGAATTTACCAGATTCAATTACTTTAAATAAAGGGATAGTATAGTCAAAATTAAACTTTCAGGATTCGGATAGGGCATGTAATGTTAAACAACTTTCCAATTTATTTTTATCATCAAATTTGCTTTGTACTCTTGCAATTCTTTGTTGAAAGCTAAACCTATGTAGGCTCATATGCTAATTTCTAAGCACTTGAAGGCCACCTCTTATCTTTGTATTTTGAATGTTTTTCACAAATAGACAACGCTAGTTCATGTGTGCCATATAAATAATATTGTACTCACTCCAGTGGAGTTATTTATGAGTCAGCACTGCTTTGCTAAAATGCAAGTCTGTCAAAAGAAATGAAATAAGGGGGCAGTCTTCAGAAGCTTAGATACAAGGTAATCACAGAGGTAAAAAGTTTATTAATATAACAGTGTTGGTTATGTAAAACGGGGGAATGGGTAATAAAGGAATTATCTGTCGTTTAAATCAATAAACATTGTGGAATAGACTGTCCCTTTAAAGGGACATAACTGTCAATAGTATATTTAGACTGAAAAAAAAAACAGTATAGTATTATAATCCACTTTGCAATATAAAACATGTTAAAACAAGGCATAGTTTAAAGGGATACTAAGCCCAATTTTTTTTCTTTCATCATTCAGATAGAGCATGCAATTTTAAGCAACTTTCTAAGTTACTCCTATTATCAATTTTTCTTTGTTCTCTTGCTTTCTTTACTTGAAAAAGCAGTAATCTAAACTTAGTTCAGCATCCTGGATAGCGCTTGCTGATTTGTGGCTACATTTAGGGCTAGATTTATCAAAGCTGAGGCGTACAGGGGCACGTATATGCGCCCCTGTATGCCTCAGTTCGCCTGTGGCGGGGCGAAATTACCCGCAGGTAATCAACATTGCACACGAGCGCAATTTTGCACTTGCATGCAATCCCGCCCCCTGCCCATGCACAGCCAATCACGCGCGGGCAGGAGCTGTCAATCTGCTCGGTCGGACTCAACCGCGGAGATTGAATTTCGCCACCTTAGACCGCTGCTTGATCAATTACGGCGAGCAAGTTCTTGTGAGAACTTGCAGCCGTAGGGGGCTTGATAAATCAAGCCCTAAGTGTGATTGCAATATTTGGTTAGCGCGTTTTGGTCGCACACATTTTTTACTTTCAGCTTGTAATATGCGCGCTACCCAACACACACAAATAGCCTCCATCTAGCAAAGTTTACACTCAAGCGGGAGAACTAAATAGTGCTCCACTCATAATCTAGCCCATAGTTGGAAGATTCTGAAAAAGGTGTGTGCAGACCCGGAGAGACATCTCAGTACTTTTTGCTACGTTTCTTTTATAAGTAAAACAGAAAACTAAAATGTCTTTCTTAGTAAACAAGATAATCTTGCACAGCAGGTTAAATCAATTAAGCCAAAAGCTTCTTCGGCCCCCATGGTGAGATCTGAGTCTACAAAATGTAACAGTTTGTCGGCAAAGTTAGATGAAAGGTATATATTATATATCTGGTACAGGTCTGTAGTGTCAGCACCATGTGCTGCAGTTCCAGCTTCCACCATCTGTGTCTCACCACTTGCCTGACAGCAGCATGGGACTTGTCAGATTCATTTTAGCTTGAAACTACTGACAGTTGTCAGTTTTGTGTTTTTCCATCAGTCGTTATTGAGTGTTTTCTTGCTGACTTACTTACTTTACTGTGCAGTCTGCAACCAGTCAACTTACACTCACTCTTTCATATACTGGCTAACTGCCTCATTCTCCTCACCTACACCTATATTACGAGTTTTACGTTACGGCTTTTAACGCTGAAAAAAATGGTAATTTCAGCATAAAACCAGTAACGTAGCTATTGCGAGTCGTTTCGGTATAGCTATACCGCAAACATTTTAACCTGTGACGCAACGTCCATTCCGCACTGAAAAAAAAAAAGTTTTTGCGTGGGATTATAATAGCGCCGGTATTACAGGTTGTGCAGTGAGGCTAAAAAGCTTGCGTTACAGCCTATACCGACATGATCCATACCGCCATCTGAGACCAGTAGTTATGAGTTTCACAAAACTCATAACTAAACTGTAACAAAGTGCACTAACACCCATAAAATACCTATTAACCTCTAAACCGCCGCCCTCCCACATCGCAAACACTATATTATACCTATTAAACCCTTATCTTCCGCCCACCCACATTGTGACTATTAAATAAATGTATTAACCCTTTATCTGCCGCTCCCGACATCGCTGACACTAATAAAAAATATTAACCCCTATTCTACCACTCCCCGACATCGCCGCCACTATAATAAAGTTATTAACCCCTATTCCACTGCTCCCTGACATCACCGCCACTATAATAAAGTTATAAACCCCTAAACCTCCGGCCTCCCACATCTCCGCTACTAAATAAACCTATTAACCCCTAAACCGCCGGCCCCCCACATCGCAAAACACTAAATTAAACTATTAACCCCTAAACCTAACACCCCCTAACTTTAAATTAAAATTATAATATAACTATATTTAAATAAATAAAAACTTACCTGTGAAATAAAAATAAACCTAACATTAAGCTATAAATTAACCTAACCTTACTATTCTAATAAAATAAAAAATACTACCAATTAAAAAATCTAAATGACAAATTTAAAAAACCTAACACTATGAAAAAAATAAAAATCTAAAATTAAAAAAAATAAAAAACACTAAATTACAAAAAATAATAAACCAAATTATCAAAAATAAAAATAATTACACCTAATAAAATACCCCTAAAAAAAAGTGCCCCCCCAAATAAAAATACCCCCTACAATAAGCTACCAATAGCCCTTAAAAGGGCCTTTTGTAGGGCATTGCCCTAAGTTAAACAGCTCTTTTACCTGTAAAAAAAATACAAAGTCGCCCCAACAGTAAAACCCACCACCCAACCAACCCCCCAAAATAAAAAAAACCTTACTATAAAAAAAACTAAGCTACCCATTTTGCTCGTGCGCTAACTGCGTTAGAAGTAAACTTTTTGCGCGCATTGGGTTGAGCTCCTATTACAAGTTAACAGTAAAAAGTTATCGCTCGCACGCTAACCTGATGCATGTAAAAACCTAAAGTTAGAATATCCCATGCACAATAACCTATTCCCCCATAGAAGTCAATGGGGCAAAAAAAGTGGAAAAACCTAACACCCTACTCACGTGCTAACCCAAACACATATTCTCATGTCTGCTAACCCGACATGAAAATATAAATATTATACCATTCCAATGGTCTTAGAAGGCATAGAAGAATATGTTTTAGTTATTCATTAATACATATTTCTACATATTTCTGATGCTACTTTGGTACAATATATATCTATACCTATATATATATATATATATATATATATATATATATATATATATATATATATATATATATATATATATATATATATCTATACCTATATATATATATATATATATATATATATATATACTGTATATATACACATGATTATATATAGGTATATATATATATATATATATATATATATATATATATATATATATATATATATATATATATATATATGAATAGCTGTTTATAAATACATAAAACATATTCTGCTATGTGCAGAACATTGGAATGTAAAATATTTACAGTAAATACATAGTAAAAACCTTCATTAAATATGAATATTGCATATATATGCTTTTACATGTTTTCATATAGTTAACTGCAAATGGGTCCAATGCACTTATATATACAGTTGTATGAAAAAGTTTAGGCACCCCTGACAATTTGCATGATTTTCATTTATAAATAATTGGGTGTTTGGATCAGCAATTTTATTTTGATCTATCAAATAACTGAAGGACATAGTAATATTTCAGTAGTGAAATGAGGTTTGCAGAAAATGTGCAATATTCATCCAAACAAAATTAGACAGGTGCATAAATCTGGATGAGTGTAATGAGTGTCTGTATTCTGGATGAATGTATTTTGGACCATTTCTCCTTGCAAAACATCTCCAGTTCAGTTAGGTTTGATGGTTGCCGAGCATGGACAGCCCGCTTCAAATCACCCCACAGATTTTCAATGATATTCAGGTCTGGGGACTGGGATGGCCATTCCAGAACATTGTACTTGTTCCTCTGCATAAATGCCAGAGTAGATTTTGAGCAGTGTTTTGGGTCGTTGTCTTGTTGAAATATCCAGCCCCGGCGTAACTTCAACTTTGTGACTGATTCCTCAACATTATTCTCAAGTGTCTGCTGATATTGGGTAGAATCCCTGCGACCCTCAACTTTAACCCTCAACTTTAACAAGATTCCCTGTACCGGCACTGGCCACACAGCCCCACAGCATGATGGAACATCCACCACATTTTACTGTGAGTAGCAAGTGTTTGTCTTGGAATGCTGTGTTCTTTTGCCGCCATGCATAACGCACCTTGTTATGAACAAATAACTCAATCTTTGTTTCATTAGTCCCAGCACCTTCTTCCAAAATGAAGCTGGCTTGTCCAAATGTGCGTATGCATACCTCAAGCGACTCTGTTTGTGGCGTGTGTGCAGAAAAGTCTTCTTCCACATCACTCTCCCATACAGCTTCTCCTTGTGAAAAGTGCACTGAATTGTTGAACGATGCACAGTGACACCATCTACAGCAGGATGATGTTGTAGGTCTTTGGAGGTGGTCTGTGGGCTGTTTTTGACCGTTCTCACCATCCTTTGCCTCTCCGATATATTTGACTTAGTCTGCCACTTCTGGCCTTAACTGTGCCTGTGGTCTTCCATTTCCTCACTATGTTCCTCACAGTGGACACTGGCAGCTTAAATCTCTGTGATAGCTTTTGTAGCCTTCCACTAAACCATAATATTGAACAATCTTTGTTTTCAGGTGATTTGAGAGTTGTTTTGAGGCCCCCATATTGCCACTCTTCAGAGGAGAATCAAAGAGAAAAACAACTTGCAGTTAAATACCTTTTCTCATAATTGAATGCAGCTGTCCATGAAGTTCAAGGCTTAATGGGCTCACCAAACCAATTGTGTGTTCCAATTAATCAGTGCTAGGTTGTTACAGGTATTCAAATCAACAAAATGACAAGGGTGCCCAAATTTATGCACCTGTCTAATTTTGTTTTGATGCATATTGCACATTTTCTGTAAATCCAATAAACCTCATTTCACTACTGAAATATTACTGTGTCCTTCAGTTAGTTGATAGATCAAAATGAAATTGCTTATCTAAACACCCAATTATTTATAAATGAAAATCATGGAAATTGTCAGGGGTGCCTAAACTTTTGCATACGATTGTATGTCTATATAAGTGTTCATATATATTTATTTGTTTATATGTCTGTAAATACACATATAAATACATAAATATATATATATAGAGAGAGAGAGAGAGAGAGAGAGAGAGAGAGAGAGAGAGAGAGAGAGAGAGTAAGAGAGAGAGAGTAAGAGAGAGAGAGTAAGAGAGAGAGAGTAAGAGAGAGAGAGTAAGAGAGAGAGAGAGAGTAAGAGAGAGAGTAAGAGAGAGAGTAAGAGAGAGAGTAAGAGAGAGAGTAAGAGAGAGAGAGAGAGTAAGAGAGAGAGAGAGAGTAAGAGAGAGAGAGAGAGTAAGAGAGAGAGAGAGAGTAAGAGAGAGAGAGAGAGTAAGAGAGAGAGAGAGAGTAAGAGAGAGAGAGAGAGTAAGAGAGAGAGAGAGTAAGAGAGAGAGAGAGAGTAAGAGAGAGAGAGAGAGTAAGAGAGAGAGAGAGAGTAAGAGAGAGAGAGAGAGTAAGAGAGAGAGAGAGTAAGAGAGAGAGAGAGAGTAAGAGAGTGAGAGAGAGTAAGAGAGTGAGAGAGAGTAAGAGAGTGAGAGTAAGAGAGAGAGAGTAAGAGAGTGAGAGTAAGAGAGAGAGAGTAAGAGAGTAAGAGAGAGAGAGAGAGTAAGAGAGAGAGAGTAAGAGAGAGAGAGAGAGTAAGAGAGAGAGAGAGAGAGAGTAAGAGAGAGAGAGAGAGTAAGAGAGAGAGAGAGAGAGTAAGAGAGTGAGAGAGTAAGAGAGTGAGAGAGTAAGAGAGAGAGAGAGAGTAAGAGAGTGAGAGTAAGAGAGAGAGAGTAAGAGAGTAAGAGAGTAAGAGAGAGAGAGAGAGTAAGAGAGAGAGAGAGAGAGAGAGAGTAAGAGAGAGAGAGAGTAAAAATCCCTGCACAATAAGGTGTTTCACAATGGCTAAAGATTTGCCAAGAGAGAGTGGAGTAGGGGATGTGGTGTGTGCAGCTAGTGGGTGTGGGTAGGTGATGGGTAGGATCTGAAGCGGGAAGTAACATTTTGGTCTGGCTAGTAGCTTGGGACTTGAATGTATATATATATATATATATATATATATATATATATATATACATACACTCACCGGCCATTTTATTAGGTACACCTTGCTAGTACTGGGTTGGACCCCCTTTTGTCTTCAGAACTGCCTTAATTCTTCGTGGCATAGATTCAACAAGGTGTTGGGAACATTCCTCAGACATTTTGGTCCATATTGACATGATCGCATCACGCAGTTGCTGCTGATTTGTCGGTTGCACATCCATGGTGCGAATCTCCTGTTACACCACATCCCAAAAGTACTCTATTGGATTGAGTTCTGGTGAGTGTGGAGGCCATTGGAGTACAGTGAACTCATTGTCATGTTCAAGAAACCAGTTTGAGATGATTTGAGCTTTGTGACATGATGCATTATCCTGCTGGAAGTAGCCATCAGAAGATGAGTACACTGTCATAAAGTGATGGACATGGTCAGCAACAATACTCAGGTAGACTGTGGCATTTAAACGATGCTCAATTGGTACTAAGAGGCCCAAAGTGTGCCAAGAAAATATTCCCCACACCATTACACCACCACCACCAGCCTGAACCGTTGATACAAGGCAGGATGGATCCATGCTTTCATGTTGTTTACGCCAAATTCTGACCCTTCCATCTGAATGTTGCAGCTGAAATCGAGACTTGTCAGACCAGGCAACATTTTTCCAGTCTTCTATTGTCCAATTTTGGTGAGCCTGTGTGAATTGTAGCCTCAGTTTCCTATTTTTAGCTGACAGGAGTGGCACCCGGTGTGGTCTTCTGCTGCTGCAGCCCATCTCTTTCAAGGTTCAACGTGTTGTGCGTTCAGAGATGGTATAATGCACACCTTGGTTGTAATGAGTGGTTATTTGAGTTCCTGTTGCCTTTCTATCATGTCAAACCAGTCTGCCCATTCTCCTCTGACCTTTGACATCAACAAGGCATTTTCGTCTACACAACTGCCGCTCACTGGATATTTTCTCTTTTTTCGGACCATTCTCGGTAGACAAGTGAATTTCATTTCGGCCGAATTTAGTTTTAAGCTGTATTTTGGCCAATTCAGAGATTCGAATGCATCCGAATTTCTGAATCGGAAAATCCCGAAAAATCATTTTCCGAATTTTCGGATCCATTATTCAAATTCTGAACTTTTCATTGTTCTAATCTAAACCGCAGCTCCCCGACATCGCCGACACTAACTAAATCACTATATAGAGCTTATAACCCCTAAACCGCAGTTCCCCAACATCGCTGTCACTAAGTAAATCACTATATAAAGCTAATAACCCCTAAACCGCAGTTCCCCGACATTGCCCTCACTAAGTAAATCACTAAATAAAGCTATTAACCCCTAAACCGCAGTTCCCCGACATTGCTGACACTAAGTAAAGCACTAAATAAGCTATTAACCCCTAAACCGCAGTTCCCCGACATCGCCGACACTAAGTAAAGCACTAAATAAGCTATTAACCCCTAAACCGCAGTTCACCGACATCGCCGACACTAACTAAACCTATTAACCCCTAAACCTCCATTCCCAAACATCGCCAACACTAACTAAACCTTTTAACCCCTAAACCACAGTTCCCAAACATCGCTGACACAAACAAAACCTATTAACCCCTAAACCGCAGTTCCCAAACATTTCTAAAACTAACTAAACTTATTAACCCCTAAACCGCAGTTCCCAAACATCACTGACGCTAACTAAACCTATTAACCCCTAAACCGCAGTTCCCAAAAGTCGCCGACACTATCTAAACCTATTAACCCCTAAACCGCTGTTTACCCACATCGCCAACACTAACTAAACCTATTAACCCCTAAACTGCTGGCCCCCACATTGCAACAACTTAAATTAAACTATATTAACCCCTAAACCAAACACCCCCTGACTTTAACATAATTAAAATAAACCTAAATAAAGTTACAATTATTAACTAACTACCTATTTAAAAATAAATAAAAACTTACCTGTGAAATAAAAATAAAGCCTAAGCTAGTTACAATATAACTATTTACTAACTACCTAGTTAAAATAAATACAAACTTACCTGTGAAATAAAACTAAAACCTAAGTAAGCTACAATATAACTATTTACTAACTACCTAGTTAAAATAAACACAAACTTACCTAACATTACTAAAAATAAAAATCCTAACATTACAAAAATAAAAAAAACTAAGATTACTAAAAATAAAAAAACCTAACATTACAAAAATAAAAAAACCTAACATTACAAAAATAAAAAACCTAACATTACAAACAAAATTAAAACTACAATTACAAAAAAATAACAAACGAAATTATCGAAAATAATAAAAATTATTCCTATTCTAATACCCCGTTTAAAAAAAAAGCCCACCCCAAAATAAACCCCCCCACTAATCTATTATAAACTACCAAGGGCCCTTAAAAGGGCCTTTTGCAGGGTATTGCCCTAAAGTTAACAACTCTTTTGCAAACAAATAAAAACAATGCTTAAATCATATTTGCAGATTTAAATAGCCAATAGGATTTAAGCAGCTCTAATAGCTTTACTAGTGATTAAGTTAGTGTTGGCGATGTGGGGGGGGGGTTTAGGGGTTAATAGGTTTAGTGAGTGTTGGCGATGTGGGGTTACAGTTTAATAGCTTTATTTAGTGTCCGCTTTATTTAGTGTAGCTCTATTTAGAGTCCGCGATGTGGGTGGTGGCGGTGGTTTTAGATAATTTTGTTTCGGCAATCGCCGGCAAATTAGTTATGTTAAATTAAATTGTTTTTTCGGATCCATTCTTTATTCATATGCATTATTCTATTATAAACTGCAAAATAAAATAATGCATATGAATAAAGAATGGATCCGAAAAAAACGTACAGTTCCGAAAAAATGATTAACTTAACTAATTTGCCGAAACTAATTTTTTATTAAAACTTAACTAAACTAATTTGCCGAAACAAAATTATTTATTTAACTAATGAAAATGAAACAAAACTAAACAAATTTTTTAGAGACGCACATATCTAATTCTCGGTAAATCCTAGAGATGGTTGAGAGTGAAAATCCCAGTAGATCAGCAGTTTGTTAAATTACTCATACCAGCCCATCTGGCACCAACAACCATGTCACGTTCAAAGTCACTTAAATCCCCTTTCTTGACGATTCTGATGCTCGGTTTGAACTTTAGCAAGTTGTCTTCACCACGTCTAGGGGCGCGATCCGATAAACGGCGTAGTTTGCGGCGCAAGTGAGGGAACCCGCGTCGCCCGCAGTTTCAGCTCGCAACTCGAGCTATCCCATATACGGCGCCGTCAGATGCTAAAGTGCCGTAAGTCGGATAAACCAGCGATGTCCAGAAATCTGCGCAAGTACAAATTTCTGGCGTCGCCAGTGGCTTAAGGCACGTTAGAAACTGCCGGCGCCTACAAAACCTGACTAAAGTCTAAATCACCCGCACTGTCTAACACGCCTCCCTAACATAGCCCGACACGTCTAACCCTCTATCTGCTATCCCCCCTCACTATCCTAACAATAAAAAATGTATTAACCCCTAAACCGCCGCTCCCGGAGCTCGCTGCTACCTAATAAAGTTATTAACCCCTAAACCGCCGCCAGCTATATTAAATCTAAAACCCCCTAAAGTGAGCCTCTAACACCGCCGCCATCTACCTTACCTACCCCCTAAAGTGAGCCCCTACCCCGCCGCTATCTATTTTAAAATTATTAACCCCTAATCTAATCCCCCTACCCCGCCGCCATCTATATTAAATTATTTAACCCCTAAAATACTAAACTATCCCTACCACTAAACCTAAGTCTAACTCTACAAATAGCCCTGAAAAGGGCTTTTTGCGTGGCATTGCCCCAAAGTAACAGCTCTTTTGCCAGCCCTTAAAAGGGCTTTTTACGGGGCATGCCCCAAAGAATTCAACTCTTTTGCCAGCCCTTAAAAGGGCTTTTGGCTGGGCTTTGTCACAAAGTAAACTGTTACATTGGTTCAGCCAATCGGATTGAACTTGAATCTGATTGGCTGATTCAATCAGCGAATCAGATTTTTCTACCTTAATTCCGATTGGCTGGTAGAATCCTATCAGCCAATCGGAATTCGACGGACGCCATCTTGGATGACGTCATTTAAAGGTACCTCATTCGTCGTTAAGTCGTCGGCCGGGATGGATGCTCCGCGTCGGAGGAGCGACGAATGAAGATTGAAGATGCCGTTTCATGGAAGATGCTGCCGGATAGAAGAAGACTTTGCTGCCGCTTGGATAAAGACATCGCCCGGATCGGATGAGGAGTTCGGCCCGGTGTGGTGAAGACAAGGTAGGGAGATCTTCAGGGGGGTAGTGTTAGGTTTATTTAAGGGGGGTTTGGGTTAGATTAGGGGTATGTGGGTGGTGGGTTGTAATGTTGGGGGGTGGTATTGTGGTTTTTTTTTCAGGCAAAAGAGCAGTTTTCTTTGGGGCATGCCCCCACAAAAGGCCCTTTTAAGGGCTGGTAAGGTAAAAGAGCTTTGAACTTTTTTTAATTTAGAATAGGGTAGGGAAATTTTTTTATTTTGGGGGGCTTTATTATTTTATTAGGGGGCTTAGAATAGGTGTAATTAGCTTAAAAATCTTGTAATCTTTTTTTATTTTTTGTAATTTAGTGGGGTTTTTTTGTAATTTAGTTTAGTTTAATTGTATTTTTAGATAGATATTAGTAGTTTATTTAATTTATTGATAGTGTAGGTGTATTTGTAACTTAGGTTAGGATTTATTTTACAGGTAATTGGGTAATTTTTTTAACTAGGTAGCTATTAAATAGGTAATAACTATTTAATAGCTATTATACCTAGTTAAAATAATTAACAATTTACCTGTAAAATAAATATAAACCCTAACATAGCTACAATGTAATTATTAATTATATTGTAGCTATCTTAGGGTTTATTTTATAGGTAAGTATTTAGATTTAAATAGGAATATTTTAGTTTATAATATAAATTAGATTTATTTAATAAGAATTTAGTTAGGGGTGTTAGGGTTAGATAGAGTTAATATAGTTAATATAAATACTATAGTAACTATATTAACTATATTAACCCTAATATAATTAGGGTTAATATAGTTAATATATATAATGTAATAACTATATTAACTATAATATACTTAGGGTTAATATAGATAATATAGCTGGCGGCAGGGTAGGTAGATTAAATTAGGGGTTAATAATTTGAATATAGATGGCGGCGGTGTAAGGGGCTTATATTAGGGGTTAATACCATTAATATAGGTGCGGCGGTGTAGGGAGGGCAGGTTATAGGGCAAAAGAGCTGTTAACTTTGGGGCAAAGCCCCGCAAAAGGCCCTTTTAAGGGCTGGTAATAGAGTTTATTACTTTATGGATATTAGATTAGGGGTTAATAATATTAATATAGCTGGCGGCGGTGTAAGGGGTCAGATTAGGGGATAGATCAGGTAGATGGCGGCGGTTTTAGGGGCTCACAGTAGGGGGTTAGTTTATGTAGATGGCGGCGGTTTAGGGGTTAAATACTTTATTAGGGATTGCGGCGGGGGATCGCGGTTGACAAGTAGATAGACATTGCGCATGCGTTAGGTGTTAGGTTTATTTAGCAGCTAGTTTAGAGAGTTACAGGGCTCCAATAGTCAGCGTAAGGCTTCTTACGGCTGCTTTTTGTGGCGGGGTGAAAATGGAGTAAGATTTCTCCATTTTCGCCACGTAAGTCCTTACGCTGTATATTGGATACCAAACTGCGCGGGTTTGGTATACCTGCCTATGGCCCAAAAAACTACGGGCGACGGCAGAAATATACGCGCGTAACTTCTAGGTTACGCCGTATATAGGATACCAAACCCGCGTAAATATTGGCGTCGCAAGCTTTTGCGGACGACAATTTTTATCGGATCGACCCCTAGATGCCTAAATGCATTGAGTTGCTGCCATGTCATTGGCTGATTAGCAATTTGTCTAACCAAGCAATTGAACAGGTGTACCTAATAAAGTTGGGAGTGAGTGTGTATATATACAGTGTATATATATATATATATATATATATATATGTATGTTAAAGCCCTTTGCCTGCCTTTTTTTTATAACACCTGAGACCTCATATCTTTGAGCCTCTATTACTATTTTGTGCAATATTTTTTTTAAATATTTTTTATTAGAAAGTGTTACTATACTTTTAATGTATTTTTATTTTTTTGTGATCATTTTTAGTTTTGTGAAACAGTTAACCAGAGCTCTGGTGTTTCTGTAATCATTCTAGCGTAAATCTTGATTGCGCTCAATTAAACTAGCTTGCAAGAAAACACAAAAACCCAATATCGCTCGTGCACAAACTATATCGCACCACCCGTAATCTAGCCAAAAATGTTTATGTTTGGTAACAAAAATTTTTTATATCACACGTTGATGGTTTTAAATTGCTTGCTTTTCTTGTAAATCACAACTGCAAATTGTGGTTTGCTCATTTTGGGTGAATCCTGCAGAACGTCAGTCATGACCCTGCAATATGCTCAATAGTGATTGCTTGAGCAGTGCAGAAAGTCATTTACAGTATATCTGTTCCTAATTGGCCACAGAAAATATGATAAACATATTCAATAGGCTTTTGAAGGGATATGACTATGGACTGCTAAACAATGCAAAGTTTGCATTGAAAGTTTTTAAAACATTTGTTGCAGCCTTTTTGCAATGCAGTCTCTAATGGCTGATACAAACGTGAATGTAATTAGAGAAAGAGAGAGACTGACATATGCAGTCTAAGAGAAAGCTACAATGAATACACAATGGAAACAATTTATCTATATTTTCTTATCTTTTGTTGAAAAGCAGGGATGTAAAACTCAGGAGCAGACACATGTCTGGGGCACTATATGTAAGCAGTTTTGCAAGAATAGTATCCATTTGCAAGAGCACTAGATGGCAGCACTATTACCTACAGACATCCAGACACCTACCTAGGCATCCCTTCAACAAAGAATACCATGAGAAAGAAGCAAATTTGATAATAGAAGTAAACTGGAAACCTTTTTAAACTGTATGCTCTGAATTACAAAATACAGTTTTTGACTTTCGTATCCCTGGATATAAAAAGTTGTGAAGCTTACCATCTAGATGTAGAAATAGGGAGGGCATTGATTGGCTGATGATGAGCATATGCTTGGTTATGATAGGTCACAATAAAATCTGAACAGAACATCTGCTCATACATTCCTTTTTTTAATATTGCCTACACATGTAGTAAAGTTATGTAATTCCATTATTAATCATGTGTATTGACTCCTATTCAATCAGCATGTATTGTTTTTATACTGATATCTATCATTCTTATTATTAATCAATACATATTAACATGCATTTCTTTCTCAGTATATAATGGTTTGTTTTGTCTGTCAGCTACAGAATTCATGTCTCATATTTTAGCTTAAGGTCATTGAGAGAGTTGAAAGTTATCAATCATTGGTGGAGTACATAGCAGATTATAGGGGGCTAAGTCAGACGTTTGTCAGAGTAAGTGAGTTTTCATAGAGCATTAAAAGGTAATGAGTCTGAGAGAACAGGTAATGGAATTTCACAGTAATTGCCTTGTATCACTCCTGTCCCTATCCAAGCCCTATTTCTAGTCATTTTCCTGTCTCTTTCAGCGCTGCATTTTGATTTTGTCAGTCAGTTTGTCAGTATTAGTCCTTGCATCCTGATACAATGAGTCCTGTCTGTAAATACTGTGCTTCAGCCAGTTCTGTCAGCACTGTGCATAACGTAGTCTGCCTCAACAAATCCTAACACTGCACGCACTGTAATTTGCCTAACCAGTCCTAGCAGTACACTACACACTCAAGTAGTTCTGCCAACACTATGCACACTGCCAGTGTAGGACCTCTATTGGGTCTGTAGCATAATTAAAGGATTATCCTTGACATATGTGAGTGAATTGGCAGTAGGTTTAGTTTAGCTAGCTCCATAATGCCAGCCACTTTAAAAACCATTTGCCTAGGCAATACCATTTGCCTAACTAATATACATGCAAAAAGTTTTACATGTTTTTTTTTCGGCTTTCAAAGCCAGTTGCCTTGGAAATGGGGCATGGCCACCTGGAAAAGTTGCCCCTGCTCACCAATAGCTGCCAGGTTCCCTGCAAGTGTCCCTGCTCACCAATAGATAGCTACTTAGGAACCCTCAAGGAAAGTGGCCCCTGCTCACCAATATCTTCCCAGGCAAGCACCCTGGAAAATGGCCCCTGCATGCCAATATGTCCTCAGATACTCTTGGATAGTGGCCCCTGCTCGCAAATATGCACTTAGGAAAGTGTCTCCTGTTCACCAATCGGTGCCCAGGCACTCTGGGAAAAATCTGCCTGCTTGCCAATAGGTGCCAAGGCACTCTCAAAAGGGGCCACAGCTTTCAATAGGAGCCTAGGCACCCCGAAAAAATGGCCCCTGCTCACTAATAGCCATCTATGAACCCTTCTAGAAAGTGGCCTCTGCTCGCTAATAGACAGTAACAATGGCCCCTGCTCATCAGGTACCCCAGAAAAGTGGTCCGAGCTCACCAATAAGTGCCCAGACACCCCAGGAAAGTGGCAATGCTTGCCAATAAATGCCCAGGTACTCTGAGAAAGTGGTAAGAGCTTGTGAATAGCCGCCTAGGCAACCCAGGAAAGTGGCCCCTGCTCACTAACAGTCACATAGAGCGGCCCCGCTCAGTAATATGCTCCAAGGCACCCTGGGAAAGTGGCCCCTGCTTGCCAATAGGTGCACAGGCACTCCAGGAAAGTGACCTCTGCTCGTCAATATTCTCCCAGTCACCACAGGAAAGTGGCATCTGCTGGTAAATAGGTGCCCAGGCACCCCAGGAAAGTAACCTGTGCTCACTTATATAGCCACCTAGGAATCCTAGACACCCTGCTAAACAATACATGCCCAGGTACCTAAGTAAAGTGGCCCATTCTCATCAATAAGCTCCCATGCAACCTGGTAAAGTGTACCACTTTCCTGGGTTGGCTGGGCCCCTATTTGTATGCAGGGGGCACTTTTACAGGGTGCCTTTGCACCGATTAGTGAGGGTGGTCACTTTTCTTGAGGGTTCCTAGGCAGCTATTGCCAAGCAGGGGCCAATTTCTCAGGATGTTTGGGCATGTTTTGGTGAGCTGGGGCAACTTTCTAGGGTTGCCTGGGCACCTATTGGCTATAAGTGGCTATTTTCCCTAGGTGCATATTAGCAAGCAGGGGCCAATTTCCCAGAGTGTTAGGCTGCGTTTTCACAATCAAGGGCCACTTCCACTTTCTAAGGGTATCTGTGCGCCTTTCGGCAAGTAGGGGCCACTTTTCCAGGGTTACTGGGAGCCTATTGGCAAGCAGGGGCCACTTTCCCGGGGTGTCAAGATATCTATTGCCTGACAAGGACCACTTTCCTGGGATGCCTGGGTGGTTTTTGGCTAGCAGGAGTCACTTTCTCAGGGTGCCTGCATGCCTATTGGTGAGCAGGGGCTAATTTCCTTGGGTGTTGGCACCTACTGACTTGTAGAAGTTTCAAGTGTGCCTGGGTACCTATTGGTCCAATAGGTACCCAGGCACACTGGAAATGTACTATTGTACTAGCAGGGCCCACTTCCCTGGGGTGTCTGGGCACATTTTGGCTAACAGGGGCCACTTTCCTGGAGAGCCTTGGTGCCTATTGGCAAGCAGGGGCCACATTCCTGGGGTTCCAGAGCACATATTGGTAAGCAGGGACCACTTTCCCAGCGTGCTTGCATGTTTTTCAGTGAGCAGGGGAAACTCTCCTGGTGCCCAGGAGCCTTTTGGTGAGCAGGGGCACTTTCCTGGGGTGTCTTTAGTGCCTATAGGTGAGCGGGGTCAACATTCCCAGAGTGCCTGGGCACCTATTGGCTAGCAGGGGCCACTTTCCCTGGGTGGTTGGGTGTGTTTTAGTGAGCTTGGGCCAGTTTCCCAGAATGTTTGGGAGCCTATTAGCAAACAGGGGCCAATTTTCCTGGGGTGCCTGATCACCGATTTGCAAACAGGGGCCACTTTCCAGGGATGCCTGGGTGCCTAATGGTTAGCAGTGGCCAGTTTTTTGGGTGCTTGGGTGTGTTTTTAAGAGAAGGGGCCATTTTCCTTGGGTGCCTGGGAACCTACTGGTGAACAGGGGCCAGATTTCCAGGGTGCCTGGGGGTCTATTTGAAAGCAGGGAGCAATTTTCCATGGCTTTGAAAGCTGAAGAAAACACACAAGGATAATTTAAATTTTTGAAAATTATTTGCCTGACTATTAATTAGGCAAAAGGATTTTGCCCAGACAAATTGTTTTTAAAGTTGAAAAATCACAAAAAAAAAACTATTTGTCTAGGTGAAAGTTATTTGCCTGAAATAACTATTTACCTATAACATGTATAGATATACAGGGGGGGAGGGGAAATATCGCTGTGGTTTACTAGACAGAGAATAAAAGTTTACTAGCCCAGAGGGAAAACATAACTAGTCCACTCAATATTAAATATAGGTCATTTCTTACTCGGCCGGTGTTCTGTAGATTTTTGCTACTCGTTGATTTTTGCTGGCTCTCCCACCTCTACAGATAAATTTATTTCTGTGTATATTGCATGGTTCTTCTAAAGCGCTGTCCCATCTTTCTGAAAGATTAAATATACTGTTTGTTTTAACTGAGGATAGCAGCTAACCCATTGATTGATTAAATCAATGGGTTATTCTATCTACTGATTACATTCTCTGTTAGAGATATATTTATCTATCTTTAATACCAATATATATTATATAAAAGTACATCTATCATCAGACTACATTTAATCTATAGGCGCTCTCAATTTAAGAATATTGCATTCTACATATGTATATTTATGTGCAAGCATGCGTAGTGGGAGAGGTAGCAAAAATTCAACACAGAGAAATGCTGTCGGCGAATCATGTAAAACTGCACATTGTTAAATCGGCCCCTTTGCCTCAATTGCAAATGGCTAGGCTGTTGCTCATTTGCTGAAATAATGGTGTGCTCTTTTTTTTTTTTTTTTTTTTTTTTGTATGTCTCTACTTTTCCCAGTTCCCACTGTGCACAACTTATGCTGAAGGGGGATGGGGTAGCAAGGGGAGAACTGCCTTACAGATCTTCATCCTGAGAGAAGGAAAATATGTCTGTAGGTACCATGTCTCTAGGGCAGTGTTTTTCAACCAGTGTGCCGTGGCACACTAGTGTGCCGTGAGAGATCCTCAGGTGTGCCACAGCAGACTGACAACAGTGTGACATATTTTTTAAACTTTGCTTGTTTTTTACTCCCAGTGCAGGGGTAGTTTGTAGGAGGCATGGCATAACAGCACAATACATACAGTATGTGTGTGTTTGTGTGTATGTGTATATATATATGCTGTATTAGGCTACAATGTGTGATTTTTTTTAAAATTTTGGGATGGTGGTGTGCCACAGGATTTTTTTAATGTAAAAAAGTGTGCCACGGCAAAAAAAAGGTTAAAAATCACTGCTCTAGGGCACCATGACACTTTACATTTGTTTGTTAACATTATCTTCCTTTTTATAGAACTGCCGGTAACTACCTCTTTGTCCACTGAAAGCATCACCTGTGCTAAACAGTAGTTGCTCTTCATCAAACCCACTCTTCAAATCTGCTACAGATCTTCTTTCAGTTCTAAAAGGACCAATCTGAATCAACTGCATTAAAACTGAACCTTGTCTCTCACATTCACTTCATTACTGACTAATCCAATTTACAATGTCAAATAAATCCCATATTACCCCTCCTAACAAAACTGGACATTACATTGTTAATCTTTTTGCAACATTATTCTAAAAACCTAAGCCCAACAGGCTCTTCAATGAAGACTAGCAATTATATTTAATCATTCCAACACCATAAAAAGAAAGAAAGCTTTAAAGGGACATAAAACCCATTTTTTTCTTTCATTAATCAAACAACTTTCCTATTTATATCTATTATCACATTTTCTTTGTTTTCTTGCTATCCTTTTGTTGAAAAACAGTTAGGTAGGCTCTGGAGTGTGTAAGTGTTTGCAGCACTATATTGCAGCAGTTTTAAAATAATTTTATACATTACAAAGAGCTCTAGAGGGCAGCATTTAAGTGCTCTTGACGTGCACATAACCTATCGAGATATCTCTTCAACAAAGAAAAACATGAGAAAGAAGCTAATTTCATAATAGAAGTCATTTTTTTTTTTTTTTTTAAATAATCATCAAAGAACAGTTTGTGTTTCATATCCCTTTAAGGCAAATCATATCCCTTATCCCAAATCATACATGTGCAGTATTTTGCAGAAATATGTTGATTGTCATTTGAAATGAACCGCTGGCTTAGAGCCCTCTTTTGAAGACCTGGTGGTGTTGTCACAGGAATGTCAAATTTAGGCATATCAATGTGCGTTTTTGCTATTTAAGAGGCCATTATAGTGAAAAAAAAGACATGCTTTAGAAAGACACGTAACTCCATTTTTTTCTTTCATGATTAGGACAGAGCATGCAATTCTAAACATCTTTCCAATATACAGGATCGCACTTTTGTGGGGGAAAAAAAAAACTGTTCATGTGCAGTTTTCCAGTTTGTGCAGCTACATTATTGAAATCCTAGTCCCAAACTCCCAATCCTGTTTGAAATCCTGTTCACGTTTTATAATTACAATCACAAAGATGTGATCCTGTTTAAAATCCCTACATTTTGTAGGCAACATTATTGCATTGGTGAGGTTTCATGATGTGCTGTTCGAACACATTCACCATTGTTTATTGATTATATTTTTAAAACTGGTACTGTGCCTTTAATCCCTTAGCAACTTGTAATAAATCCCAGTTGTCTTATCACTTGATTGATATTCAATATGGCCTCTTTGTTGTGTTTCAGTAGATTGTTACTGGTTTAACAGTTGCTAATTAGATACTTATTTAAAGAAAACTTGTAATTGATAGCACATTAGAACCATGTGGGTCACAGCGTCCTAACTGAAAAACCTCAGACTATAAACTTTCTCCTAATGGGTAACTCATGAGTGTTTGTATTGATTGAGCCTTTACTAACACTACCAGGTGGCAGTTCAATTTAACAAACACCTTTTGGGTAATTTATTCCTTTCCCTACATTATCTCTTCTTCTCAGAGCATGGCCTCTCTATTGTGATAAAAAAAAACATTGTTTTCCTAATTAATTCATTGCTATTAATCCCTACTAAAAACCACCTTAAATTAATTTCTCAGGCACAAATTTAAAGACAGCTCACTTTCAGATAAACCGTCTTACTGGTTATTAAAAGTAGGTTAATTAGGTATTTAGATTATGGAGCCCGCCAGCTTGAACACTTCGGTTGGTGTTTGGGTGAATAATAGGAAACAAGATAATGTTACTCCATATGTAAATATGAGCCTCAGGTGATTTAAATCAATATCCTGTAAAAATAGCACATAGTAAATGTCAGGCAATTTTTAATGACACCATTTAAATATGGACATCTTGCATCTTTACCACTATGATGGTAGGGCTGGAGAAAGCCCAGTCCGGACACTCTATCACTTTATGAGATTTAATACAGCCTGCAGATAGAATTCAATGTCAGTTTGAAATATCCTGATCAGAATTTTACATTTAGGAGGGAAATTTATGAACAATTCATATTGCAAGGTTTGTAAGTTCCATAGGGCAGCCCCAATACAGAAGAGGTGCGGTTCTATAACAACACGCTAGAGTACTGATTCTAAGACAATTAATAGCTGATTGGAGCTGTTTTTAGACTGTCAAGATAAACTAAGGTAAGAAAGAAATAAGGATAGCATTATTAGGTTTTGTCTAGCAATGAAATGAAGATGACAGACATAAACTGTGTCTTTAGTGAAATGAATTTACTCCATATAGTTTATTCTTGCAGATAAATAGTCTTACTCTTAAGAAGCATACCAAAGCAAAAGTTCATGAATTGTCAGTAAAAGTTGGGGCTAGTGATAGCTTAGTAGGACAGTGTACTGTAAAATTGCTTTGGTTTGGTTTATTTTTGTATATGAAATAGCTGTTTTTGTTCTTTGACACCACAACCTAACAAAAATGGATTAAGCTTACAGGGAAATTAAATCTTATTTTATCACTTTCTATACACACACATGCTTCCTTATCTTATCTCTTTATGTACTGTATATACCAAAGCCCAATACTGAAGGCCTGATATTCAAAACCTCTCTGCTCAGGCAAGATATTCTAAGAAGTATTTTCGGTACTTCTTTTATCTTGAGAATTGTCTATGTTGCTATGTAGAAACCTTTATGTAAAACAGAGACTCCTACATTACATTACAGGGTTATATGCCAAAGATTTTGTGTCATTTCTCTCCATGCCAGTGAAGTTTTAAATATCAGGTCCATGGAGAGAAAAATTGAAAATTAATATTTTATTACTTATCTCTCCTACCTACCACTGGGAGTGTAATTTCTTCTGTTTGCTATGTTTACACAGCTTTTTTTTATAGCCACTGCTATATAGTGATGTCGCAAACCTAAAAATTTAGGTTCGCAAACGGCGGACTCGATCTTTCACAAATGTTCGCGAACTGGCGAACCGGGCGAACAGCCATTGACTTCAATAGGCAGGCGAACTTTAAAACCCACAAGGACTCTTTCTGGCCACAATAGTGATGGAAAAGTTGTTTCAAGGGAACTAACACCTGGACTGTGGCATGCCGGAGGGGGATCCATGGCAAAACTCCCACGGGAAATTACATAGTTGATGCAGAGTCTGGTTTTAACCCATAAAGGGCCTAAATCACCTAACATTCCTAAATTGTTTGGAATAACGTGCTTTAAAACATCAGGTATGATGTTGTATCGATCAGGTAGTGTGAGGGTTACGCCCGCTTCACAGTGACAGACCAAACTCCACGTGTAACGCACCGCAAACAACCGCAAACAGTCCATTTGCACAACAACGAGATAGATAGATTTGATAGATAGATACATTGAAGGCAACTTCAATTAGATTACACTAGCAGACTGATGTTTCACAGTCAAAAAAGTTTTTTTTAAAATATTTACACTACTGTTATAACAAATATGATTGGTGGCACTAGTTGGCAAGTGGGCCTGGCACACACGCTGGCAGGCAGGCAACTGCAATTAGATTACACTAGATGACTGATGTTTCTCAGTCAAAAAAGTTTTTATTTTAAATATTTACAATACTGTTATAACAAATATGATTGGTGTCACTAGTTGGCAAGTGGGCCTGGCACACACGCTGGCAGGCAGGCAACTGCAATTCAATTGCACTAGCAGACTGATGATTCACAGTCAAAAAAGTTTTTATTTAAAATATTTACACTACTGTTATAACAAATATGATTCGTGGCACTAGTTGGCAAGTGGGCCTGGCACACACGCTGGCAGGCAGGCAACTGCAATTAGATTACACTAGATGACTGATGTTTCTCAGTCAAAAAAGTTTTTATTTTAAATATTTACAATACTGTTATAACAAATATGATTGGTGTCACTAGTTGGCAAGTGGGCCTGGCACACACGCTGGCAGGCAGGCAACTGCAATTCAATTGCACTAGCAGACTGATGATTCACAGTCAAAAAAGTTTTTATTTAAAATATTTACACTACTGTTATAACAAATATGATTCGTGGCACTAGTTGGAAAGTGGGCCTGGCACACACGCTGGCAGACAGGCAACTGCAATTAAATAACAATAGCAGACTGATGTAAAAGCTTTTTTAAAAAAAAGTTACACTAATGTTACAACAGATAGGAGTGATGGCACTCAAGATAGAAGTAGGCACAGTATGTGCTGGCAGCCTGACACACAGGCTGGACTAGTGGCAGGCTGGCCTGGCAACTAAAATTAAATAACACTAGCAGACTGATGTAAAAGTTTTTTTTTTTTACAAAATTTAAACTAATGTTACACCAGATAGGAGTGGTGGACTGGCACTGAGGATGGAAGTAGGCACAGTATATGCTGGCAGCCTGACACACAGGCTGGCACTAATGGCAGCCAGGCTGGCCTGGCAACTCAAATTAAATAACACTAGAAGAGGACTGATGTAAAAAAAAATGTTTTAAAAAAATTACACTAATGTTACACCAGATATAAGTGGTGGAAAAAAGAGCTATTAATCCCACTATATGATGTGGGCCTGACACACAGGCCTGATGGAAAATGAAATTAGATTACACTAGCAAAATGATTTAAAAGTTTTTTTTTTTTAAATTTACAATAGTGGTGGCTGGCACAGCAATTAACCACAGTATATGCTGTGTAAGCCTGACACACAGGCCTGATAGAAAATGAAATTAGATTACACTAGCAAAATGATTTAAAATGTTGTTGTTTAAATTTACACTAATGTTAAGCAGATATGAATGGTGGCTGGCACAGAGCAATTAACCACAGTATATGCTGTGTGAGCCTCAGACACAGGCCTGATAGAAAATGAAATTAGATTACACTAGCAAAATGATTTAAAAGTTTTGTTGGTTAAATTTACACTAATGTTAAGCAGATATCAGTGGTGGCACTAATCACAGTATATGCTGTGAGCCTCACACACAGGCTGAAAGCCAGGCAAATGCAAATAAAATTACAAATAAAAAAAAAAAACTGAAGTTATAGCCCTAAAAAGGGCTTTTTGGAGTGCTGTCCTTACAGCAGAGATTAGATGAGTCCTTCAGGACTGTAGTT
Source organism: Bombina bombina (assembly GCF_027579735.1). Taxonomy (NCBI): domain Eukaryota; kingdom Metazoa; phylum Chordata; class Amphibia; order Anura; family Bombinatoridae; genus Bombina; species Bombina bombina. The sequence goes on along the minus strand of NC_069499.1, from coordinate 629,551,923 downwards.
GACACTAAATACACTAGCCTAGCTATCTATTTCCCTATAATGTCAGCAGCAGCAACACTAAAGCTCCTCTCACTAAGAAAGCAAGATCGTAATGAATCTAAAATGGATGCTGCCAAGGAGCTGGAAGGGTCTGTGAGGGAGTGTCTGCTGCTGATTGGCTCAAATGTGTAAGAAGGCTGTGAGATACAGGGTCAAAGTTTCCTCAATGATGACACATAGGGGGCGAATCGAGCATCGCATATGTTCGCCCGCAGCGGCGAAAGCGAACAGTTAGCGACATCACTACTGCTTAAGTATTGAAATGTTCAGTATAAGTAAAATCAACAATTTCAAAAGCCAAAATAAAGGTAAAGAAGCTGATGTAAACAATTTTATACACTCCGGCAGGTACATAGTTAATTGGGAACACATTAAAGTGGAGAACATTTTACAGTACACTATCCCTTTAAGAAGCTTGCCTTTACGGGGATGATGATTAATATATAATATTGCATTCCAGTAGAAGAGTAGGAGAAATAAAAAGTAAGATTCTAGAGATTCGGAGATGAGCTGAATTGTAGTCAGCCAGAATAGTTTATATCTCCTCTCCAATGAAAGTATTTATGTTAACTAGTTATACTTCCAGTGTAAACTTACCAGGCACCAGCTATGCTACAGCACTCACTAAAATAGAAGAGCGCTTTGTCTTCAGGCAGGGGCTTTTTTAATACATTGTTTTCAAGACTCTCAGGACTTCACCCTGGTACATTCTGAACATAAAAAACACCCCCACCCACCCTACAGACACACGCACACACACCCAACAATTTTTCAACACACAGAGATTCGGTACAACAGCATAGTTAACAAACTTAGCATTTATTTCATATATTAAATTATTGTAATTGTCTTGAGATCATAATTAACTAATTTAATTTTTTTTTTATGAATATCACATGACAAGAAGAAAAAAAAGGGTTGAAAATGGTGCTAATGACGTAAAAAGTAAGAGCCACCTTTTGTTTTATTTATTTTTGATATAATGTGATATACTGATTATGTTACCACCTATTTTATCCTTAACTATGCATCTTCCACAGACTGTTACATTCATTAAAGGGACACTAAACCAAAATGTTTTCTTTAATGATTCAAATAGAGCAGCAATTTTAAGCAACTTTCTAATTTACTCCTATTATCAATTTTTTTCTGTTCTCTTGCTATCTATCACCTAGGTTACGAGTTTTGCGTTAGAGGCTGTGCAGTGCTAACGAGCAGTTTCCCCTCACCGCTCAGTTACCTACAGCGCTGGTATTACGAGCTTTCAGAAACCCGTCGTTAAAAGACCTGAAGTGAGCCTTGAGCAAAATTTTACTCATTACCGCACTCCAATACCAGCGGTGAGCTGGTGTAACGTGCTCGTGCACAATTTCCCCATAGGAATCAACGGGGAGAGCCGGCTGAAAAAAAGTCTAACACCTGCCAAAAAGCAGCGTAAAACTCCTTAACGCAGTCCCATTGATTCCTATGGGGAAATAAAATTTATGTCTACACCTAACACCCTAACATGAACCCCAAGTCTAAACACCCCTAATCTTACACTTATTAACCCCTAATCTGCTGCCCCCGACATCAACGACACCTGCATTATATTATTAACCCCTAATCGGCCACCCCCAACGTCGCCGCCACTATATTAAAGTTATTAACCCCCAAACCTAAGTCTAACCCTAAACCTAACTCCCACTAACTTAAATATAATTACAATAAATCTAAATAAATATTCCTATCATTAACTAAATTATTCCTATTTAAAACTAAATACTTACCTATAAAATAAACCCTAAGCTAGCTACAATATAACTAATAGTTACATTGTAGCTAGCTAGGGTTTATTTTTATTTTACAGGCAAGTTTGTATTTATTTTAACTAGGTAGAATAGTTATTAAATAGTTATTAACTATTTACTAACTACCTAGCTAAAATAAATACAAAAGTACCTGTAAAATAAAACCTAACCTAAGCTACAATAACACCTAACACTACACTATAATTAAATAAATTAACTAAATTAAATACAATTAAATAAATTACATACAATTAGCTAAATTAAATTAAATTAGCTAAAGTACAAAAAACAAACAAACACTAAATTACAGAAAATAATAAACAAATTACAGATATTTAAACTAATTCCACCTAATCTAATAGCCCTTAAAAGGGCCTTTTGTAGGGCATTGCCCCAAAGTAATCAACTCTTTTACCTGTAAAAAAAATACAAACAACCCCCCCAACAGTAAAACCCACCACCCACACAACCAACCCCCCAAATAAAATACTATCTAAAAAAACCTAAGCTACCCATTGCCCTGAAAAGGGCAGTTAGCTCTTTTGCCGCCCAAAGTCCCTAACCTAAAAATAAAACCCACCCAATACACCCTTAAAAAACACTAACCCCCTGAAGATCGACTTACCGGGAGACGTCTTCATCCTAGCCGGGCCGAAGTCCTCAACGAAGCCGGGAGAAGTCTTTGTCCAAGCCGGGCGAAGTGGTCCTCCAGACGGGCAGAAGTCTTCATCCAGACAGCATCTTCTATCTTCATCCATCCGGCACGGAGCGGGTCCATCTTCAAGACATCCGACGCGGAGCATCCTCTTCTGCCGACGGACTAACGACGAATGAAGGTACCTTTAAGTGATGTCATCCAAGATGGAGTCCCTTAGATTCCGATTGGCTGATAGAATTCTATCAGCCAATCGGAATTAAGGTAGAAAAAATCCTATTGGTGATTGAAGTTCAATCCTATTGGCTGATCCAATCAGCCAATAGGATTGAGCTGGCATTCTATTGGCTGTTCCAATTTAATTTAGTAAATTTATTTAATTATAGTGTAGTGTTTGGTGTTATTGTAACTTAGGTTAGGTTTTATTTTACAGGTACTTTTGTATTTATTTTAGCTAGGTAGTTATTAAATAGTTAATAACTATTAACTATTCTACCTAGTTAAAATAAATACAAACTTGCCTGTAAAATAAAAATAAACCCTAAGCTAGCTACAATGTAACTATTAGTTATATTGTAGATAGCTTAGGGTTTATTTTATAGGTATTTAGTTTTAAATAGGAATAGTTTAGTTAATGATAGGAATATTTATTTAGATTTATTGTAATTATATTTAAGTTAGGGGGTGTTAGGTTTAGGGTTAGACTTAGGTTTAGGGGTTAATAACTTTAATATAGTGGCGGCAACGTTGGTGGTGGCAGATTATGGGTTAATAATATAATGTAGGTGTCGGCGACATTGGGGAATGCAGATTAAGGGTTAATAGATATAATGTAGGTGTGGCCGATGTTGGGGGCGGCAGATTAAGGGTTCATAAATATAATGTAGGTGGCGGCGGTGTACGGAGCGGCAGATTAGGGGTTAAAATTTTTAGTATAGTGTTTGCGATGCGGGAGGGCCTCAGTTTAGGGGCTAATGTAGTTTATGGGTGTTAGTGTACTTTTTAGCACTTTAGTTATGAGTTTTATGCTACAGCGTTGCACCATAAAACTCATAACTACTGACTTTTAAATGGGTTAGGGATCTTGACAGGGTAGGCTGTACCGCTCACTTTTTGGCCTCCCAGGACAGACTCGTAATATCAGCGCTATGGGAGTCCAATAGAAAAAAGACTTTACAAAGTTTACGTAAGTCGTTTTGCGGTAAGGCCAAACAAGTGTGCGGTACACCTAAACCTGCAAGACTTGTAATACCAGCGGGCGTAAAAAAGCAGCGATAGGACCTCTTAACGCTGCTTTTTTACCCTAACGCACAACTCGTAATCTAGCCGTATATTTTAAAAAGCAGGAATGTAAAGCTTAGGAGCCGGCCCATTTTAGATTTAGCACCCTGGCTAGCACTTGCTGATGGGTGGCTACATTTAGCCACCAATAAGCAAGCATAACCCAGGTTATACCGGCTCCTAAGCTTTACATTCATGATTTTTAAATACAGATAGCAAGAGAATGAAGAAAATTGATAATAGGAGTACATTAGAAAGTTGCTTAAAATTGCATGCTCTGTGTGAATCATGAAAGAAAAAATGGGTTTAATATCCCTTTAATTAATTGGGGGGGGGGTCTTAATTTATTTGTGCTAATGTTTTTCTTCTTATGGTTAATGTTTCACCATTTTTACTGACACCTGTGATCCAATTAAACAATGATGTTAAAAAAAAGAACAAGACATCTAAAATCATGTTGATCCTTTCAGGAAAAGTCATGTTCTTCATCCTCTATGGACTGTTCTGCTCATTGCCCTGCCATAGATACACATCACTAACTTCAGTGTAATCCTACAATTACACATTACCTGTGTGATGGAGTTAAGATAATCTTATTATGCACTTATAATTATAGTAATATAATGCAAATGATTTAAGCTAAATGTGTTATGGCTGCATAACATTTATCTAATTACTACAAGACTTCATATTGGTAGTCTAATAAAGTCAATTCATGTTCAGTTCTTTATGGAAAATTGTTGTCTGTTGGATAAATAACCACAGACATCACCAACTGTTGCATTTTTTAAACTTGATACATAAAAACATGTACTGTACTTGAGGAAACATGAAGAATCTTATGGTTGAGAAATCTTATCTTCCACTAATGACAATTCCCATATTAATCATCAGCACTTACATTTACAAAACAGTCTTGATTTGATTGGTCAGCCAAACGTGTGCAGAACACAATGTTTTCAGTGCAATGCAGATTCTAATCACCCATTGTGCAACTGAAAATAAATTGCGCAATACCTATAGTCGTGTTTGTGCTTCATGAGTACAGGATAATTACATTAGAACTTCTGATAATGTTTTTATTAAGTTACACAACTTTGCAATATGTAAAGCATTTTCTTTTTAATGTAAAATATGTAATATGAGTTTCATATCTTATTTTTGCACAATTATTAAAGGGACATAAAAAAACATTTTTTTATTCATGATTCAGATAGAGGTAAATTAGAAAGTTGTTTAAAAGTGTTCTATAATCAAATTTTCTTTTTTTATTGTTATCCTTTGTTGAAAAGCAGGAAGGTAAACTCAGGAGTGTGCATGTGTCTGCAGCATTATATGGCAGCAGTTTTGCAACAATGTAATACATTAACAAGAGCATTAGATGGCAGCACTATTTCCTGTCTAGTGCTCCGAACATGTGCACGCTACCTATCTAGATATCTCTTCAACAAAGAATAACATGAGAATGACACGAATGGGAAAAAAGTAAATTGTAAACTTTTTTAAAATTGTATTCTCTATTTCAATCATGGGCGAAAAAGTTTGGGTTTCATGCCCCTTTAAGAATTGCATTGGAGAATACATTTACAACTAAAACCTTGCCTTTATTGGGTATAAATTAGACACCTTTCTCCCACTAAATATTTTCAACCCAAATCTTGGCCACAAGATGCCACGATGCTTCCACCTGATGTTCTTGTATGGAGGCATTAGATCATCAACAGAATCACTGTACCAGCAGCTGCCCCCTCTGACGGCTGCCATCCGCTCATCTGCTCTATGAGATAATGAGAAGGGTCGCTCGTTAAACGACAACAAGGGCTCAGCCAGCATAATCTCTACTCAGAATTTAATTAAGCCCTTCAGAGGAGGAGGTAATGCCTAGATTCCCATGGGGATTGACCACAAAAGCCCACGAAAAACATGAGGAGCAAGATGACGGACAGACAAAGCAACTGGAAGAAAAGCAGATAAGAGAGAACAAGAGGGCCACCAAGGGAGGAAGATGCTTACTGATCTTGTCTCTAAAAGTCAAGGTGATGAGATGGGTAAGGGCAATTTAACCCTTCAATTGCTATGGATCTATACAGCAATCAACTAATGTATGGGTTATAGTGCAACACTCGAAAAGAAGATAAAATGCCATAAATGGAGTTGCTGAGCTTGAGTTTAAAGGGACATTTCAGGGGAGAAAATATTTTTCAGTAAAAAATTAAACTAATAATGAAGTATTCGTTCTGTACAAATCTTTACTGGCTGAAAAGCACAAATGCCTCTGCTTTACTGGTGGAGAGAAACATTCAACTGTGACAACTGACAAGTAGACTTATTTAGAACAGGAACATTATTTTTATTGTTATTATTAGTTAGAAAATAAATTAAAAACATTTGTGAAATATCCTCTTTTATATTAAAAATAGCAAATAAAGTTGACTTTAACAAGGTACATGTCCAGACTGACAAATAAACACAAGTATTTAAATATTAATTCAAAATAATATAAGGGAATTAAAATTTGTTTGAAAATCTCTGTTTTGTTTGAATATCTGTTATCTTACCTCCAAATAACTATCTAATTCCTGGATTGTTTTTGGAAAAGCTTGCAAGGCCGTGGCCTTTTGAATTAGACAGTCAGTTACAATGCTGGCAGTTTTTCCACAGCTGAAAGAGATAGCTCACTAACAAACTGGGCTGTATATCATAGTATGCCTGGCAATGCCAGAGTGAGAGCAATGTTAAGAATGATAAAGTGAGCATGTAGGTGTGGATATATGTTATGGATGGCTGTGATGTGCTAATTCTAAGGAATACTTTGTGATGAGCATGGATGTGCATTTTGTTGCCTTGTTTTATGTAGTATATGTGACACTGCTGTGTAGGATTATGGGTGCTTTATGGTGAGAAGAAGCTATATCTAGTGAGCTGGATGGTGTTTGATGACAATCAAAGTGCTATGGGGTCATTCCCTTAGTCAAATAAATATTCCTCTTTGCAACTGATTACTGATAATAAGGCAAAAAGTCACTAGAAAACAGAGAAACATAACATTTTAGGGGTCATTTGTTTCAGGGGAAAAGAGTGTATTCCCTGAAATTGTATGTCTGTGTGTTGGCTATAATATAATGAGGAACATTAACCTGACTGATTAAGCCAAAAGGGTTTCTCTAGCTTTTCGGCTTATTAAATGTGAGTTAGAAAGACATAACATGAATAATCAATTGTAGAACTGAATATAATGACTAGAAAACATGGCAAATAAAGCTGTCCAGGGTTGGGAATAAATGTAGTAATGTGTTTATTGATCCACTACTGCAATGCATTTTACTAACAAGGCCTGCTTGAGTCACCAAAACGTTAGATACATAGAGCCCTTCTTAGGCATGGATATTTATACACTCAGTTGTTTTATTTTTCATTCACATTAACATTATAATAAAAAAGTAAATCATGTGTGTGTGTCTAATTGTATGCAAGCTCAGGAGAGCAGTACAGTCTGCATGCATGTTATTAATGAGCAAAAAAAACATTTATATTCCATTCACTGTAACAAATTCAAACATAAAACAACAATAGTGTGTTTAAAATAATAAAAGTCTTATATCTTATTGAACCTATAAAATCACAATATAAAATGTTGCTCTGCATTCATCTGATGTCTTTTGTGCAGTACTTTTTCGAAGATGTGCAAATTTAAAATCTTTGAGATATGAAATGAAAGATTGATACCTCACAATTTCATTTTTTGTTACCAGTAAAATATATATATATAGATATTTTTTGTTTTATTTAATGTAAGTCTCTGTCCCTTGAAGGTGCTTTCAAAATGCTATGTACACTAAAGTATTCCTTACAGGGCAGAAATAGCTTCTGATTTAGTAATAACAAATATTCACTAGAAATAAATTATAGTTTACAAGTAAATATATTTTGCCGGTTTTTCAGGCTTTGATAAATAATTCACTTAGATTAAGTGGAATTCCTCATGAGACAGTAAACGAGAGGAAAATGCCTGTATAAGGATGTGAGAGATGGATTTGATCTGTCTCTGATCTCTGTCTCGCCCCAGAGAGTTTGCCAGTGCTCATAAATACCAGACGCAAACCTAGCCAGTAGTCTGTAAACACTCCAGCAATGTGCCCAAACTCTGCAACATAAAGGAAGCAGGGCATTCAGACAGGGTAGGTGGGGGGGGGGGGGGGTGTGTGCAATGCATGGGGAAGTGAGATGGACTGAGTATGAGGGAACGGGAAACATTTTATTATTCTAACTAAAGTTCTGCAAAAAATGTGCTCCAAAAGGTTAGGGAGGAGGTGTAAATGAAATTAGTAGTGATTTAAGAAAATAAAAGAGGATTGCTCACATGTATGTGATATGAAATTTAACTCGGAAAAGTGAATAATTATGTAGTTAGGAGTCAGGATACAAAAATCCCAAGGTAGAATATGCATGTAATGGTATTTTTCCTGACATCAATACTAGAGGAAAAGGGACTTAGGAGTTATTATTTCAGATGATTTAAAGCAGAGTTGTTCAACAGGTGGCCAGCTGGTCTCATGTGGTCCTCCAAAATGTTTTAGTGGCCCTAAGGCTGCAGACAAAAACTTTGTTTTGTTTGTTTTTTTCCCTTTTTTTAATTTAATGGTGAGCTGGTTGCAGAGAGAGAATTAAGTGATATATTGAATTGGTGGTAGTACAGTGCTAGGAAGTATACAGCAGACCTCATCCGGGTTAGCCCCCCCATATTTAAAATTTGAACAAACAATTATTCCATTTGTTAGATCTTTGTTAGATCAGGTTAGATCAACTGTTTTTTTGTTTGATCTCCTCTAAAATAGATCTTTTTCAGGGGGGCTAACCCGTAGCCTCAAATTTTTTTTGGACAAAATGTTATTGATTATAATAGCTCCACGTTAGATCAGGTTTGATCAGCCAGAAGTTTTGTTCTCGATCTAGTCTATTTCCTGAGATATTGCATTTTTAATGAGAGGGGGGGCTAGACCCCCCTCAACTGAAATCTGGACCAAATTTTATTGATTTTGATAGATATACGTTAGATCAACTGTTTTTGTTTCGTAAAATCTATCACGCAAGAGGCGGTATTCACAATCCTAATTTGTGTGCGGGGGAGGGCTGATCACTTGGCTAGCCCCCCTCAACTGAAATCTGGACAAAATGTTATTGATTTTGATATATATATATATATATATATATATACACGTTAGATCAACTGTTTTTTTGCTAGATCTATCACACAAGAGGCGGTATTCACAATCCTAGTTTGTGTGGGGGAGGGGTGATCGCTGGGCTAGCCCCCCTCAACTGACATCTGGACCAAATGCTATTGATTTTGATAGATATATACGTTAAATCAGGTTAGATTAAAGGGACACTGAACCTTAATTTTTTCTTCTGTAATTCAGATAGAGCATGCAATTTTAAGCAACTTTCTAATTTACTCATATTATCAAATGTTCTTCATTCTCTTGGTATCTTTATTTGAAAAGCAAGAATGTAAGTTTAGATGCCGGCCCATTTTTGGTGAACAACCTGGGTTGTTCTTGCTGATTGGTGGATAAATTCATCCACTAATAAACAAGTGCTGTCCGGTGTCCTAAACCAAACATTGGCTGGCTCTTTAGCCTAGATGTCTTCTTTTTCAAATAAAGATAGCAAGAGAACTTTTTTTTTTTATAATAGGAGTACATTAGAAAGTTGCTTAAAATTGCATGCTCTATCTGAATCACAAAAGAAAAAATTTGGGTTCAGTGTCCCTTTAACTGTTGGTATTCACAATCATGAGGTGTTAATATGAGGTAAATGTGCTAATATGAGGTGAATTAGATATTAATATGGATGTATATGAGGTGTATATATGAGGTAAATGTGCTAACATGAGGTAAATTAGATGTTAATATGGAGGTATAGGTGTGTGTATATGGAGATAATATAACATGAGATAAATTCAATGTTAAAGTGAATGTACATTTTGATGCTAAAGTGCCCGGTTTTTAAAAATTCGATTAAAAACAGGGGCACTTTAATTCATCAAAATTTACATTTCACTCCTGTTGTGAAAAAAAACGTAACTTTTAATCTTCACAGCAGCTCCAGCTTCCTCCACCCGTTGCAAAGCCTCTTTCTGGGTCTAAAATTAGGAATCCGGCTTCCTCCAATCACGGCGTTGAATCAGACACTGATTCCCCCGGGGAGGGGGGGGGTAAGCTGTGATTGGAGGATGACCTATCCATCATTTCTGACATCAGAAATCGCTTGCGACGAGCTGCTGTGAAGATTAAAAGATAAGGTTTTTTTTTCACAACAGGAGTGAAATGTAAATTTTGATGAATTAAACTGCCCCTTTTTTTAATCGAATTTTTAAAAACCGGCACTTAAGCATCAACATTTACATTCACTTTAATTTGAGGTAAATGTGCTAATATGAGGTGAATTAGATGTTAATATGAGGTATATGAGGTGTGTGTATATAGAGATAATATAATATGAGGTGAATTAGATGTTAATATGAGGTATATGAGGTGTATTTATGAGGTAAATATGCTAATATGAAGTGAATTTGATGTTAATATGAGGTATATGAGGTGTATATATGAGGTTAATGTGCTAATATGAGGTGAATAAGATGTTAATATGAGGTGAATTAGATGTATATGAGGTATGTGTGTATAAAGATAATATAATATGAGGATATAATATGAGGTGAATTAGATGTTAATATGAGGTAAATGTGCTAAACTGAGGTGAATTAGATGTTAATATGAGGTATATGAGGTGTGTGTATATATATATATATATATATAATATGAGATGAATTAGATGTTAAAGGGACAGTCTAGTCCAAAATAAACATACATGATTCAGATAGAGAATGTCATTTTAAACAATTTTCCAATTTACTTTTCTCACCAATTTTGCTTTGTTTTTCTTAGTTGAAAACTAAACCTAGGAGGTTTATATGCTAATTTCTAAGCCCATGAAGGTCGCCTCTTCTCTCAGGGCATTTTGACAGTTTTTCACCACTAGAGGGTGTTAGTTCATGTGTATCATATAGATAACACTGTGCTCACGCACGTGGAGTTCCAGTGAGCCAGCTCTGATTGGCTAAAATGGATATCTGTCAAAAGAACTGAAATAAAGGGGCAGTTTGCAGAGGCTTAGATACAAGGTAATAACAGCTGTAAAAAGTGTATTTATATAACTGTGTTGGTTATGCAAAACTAGGGAATGGGTAATAAAGGGATTATCTATCTTTTAAAAAAAATAAAAATGATGGTGTAGACTGTCCCTTTAATATGAGGTATATGAGGTGCATATATGAGGTAAATGTGCTAATATGTGGTGAATTAGATATTAATATGAGGCATATGAGGTAAATGTGCTAATATGAGGTGAATTAGATGTTAATATAAGGTATGTGAGGCATACCCCCCAATTGTCCCGATTTTCGCGGGACAGTCCCGATTTTATACAGCAGAGGTACAGCACTGCAGAAAGAGTAGTAAATGCATGGAATAACCTTACAGCATATGCAGTACACACAACTATAATTATTCATTTCAAGAATATCTCAGATATGAATACTCTAAGGATTAATAAAACCTGGGCTGTAATGGTTATGGTCAGTTTGATGTGCCTATTAGCTAAACCTATATCTGTAAACCTATTATGATGTATTTATACATCAATACTTTGTTCTTAAGGAATGTATTTCGTAATTGAAGTAGTGACAATGCAAAGATTCTACTGAGTGAGAGGTAACTTGTATGTATATTAGCAGCATAGTTTCTTTGCTATTAGTGATAGCTTTTAGAAGACTAAGGCAATTGTTTTTCTTGCATTGATCTGTAGATAATACACCGAATTAGTCTTCTCTTTATAACAGATTGTCTCTTCCGTTACTCGTTTAGTGCTATTCAAAATCAAGCGTATTGTCAAATCCGCTTAAAATGCGTGCTCCCGCTATTCAAAGTGAAGCAAAGCATAACAAATAACAGGCACATGTTGTCACACACGCAGTCAACATTAGGCACTTGCATTTTTTATGACTCCTTAAGACATACGGGTAGATTTACTAAGACTGAAATTATCCCAATACGATATGATCAAGATTATTGACAGCCCCTGCTGGCGGCCAATTGGCTGCCGGTGAGCAGGGGGTGGCATTGCACAAGCATTTCACTAGAAATGCTTATGCAATGTTATATACTGACAGCGTATGCTGTCGGCATTTAGCGATGTCGAGCGGACATGATTCGCTATAGCGAATCAAGTCTGCTCACCATTTAATAAATTTACCCCATAATGTTAGTGAATTGTTTGAAATTGCTTTAAAAAAAAAAACACTCTCGGCTAGATTACGAATTTTGCGTTATGGCTCATAACGCTGCTTTTTCACTACCGCTGCTATTACGAGTCTTGTCAGAATAGCTGTACCGCACACTTTTTTGGCCGTAATGCAACGTAACTACCACACCTTTCAAAAAGTCCTTTTTCAATGGGACTTCCATAGCGCCGGTATTACGAGTTTTGCCTGGGAGGCTAAAAAGTGAGCAGTACACTCTATAACCACAAGATCCATCTAAATTCAGTAGTTACGGGTTTTAAGCTACAAAGCTGTAACATAAAACTCATAACTAAAGTGTTACAAAGTACACTAACACCCATAAACTATCTATTAACCCCTAAACCGAGGCCCTCCCGCATTGCAAACACTAAAATAAAATTATTAACCCCTAATCTGCCGCTCCGGACATCGCCCCCACTATAATAAACATATTAACCCCTAAACCGGAGCACTCCCGCATCACAAACACTAGTTAAATATTATTAACCCTTAATCTGCTGCTCCAATGTCGCCGCCACCTACATATATTTATTAACCCCTAATCTGCCGCCCCCAACGTCGCTGCTGCCACTATACTAAAGTTATTAACCCCTAAACCTCTGGCCTCCCACATCACTAGCACTAAATAAATATATTAACCCCTAACCCTAAATCTAACTAAAAATTACTATCATTACCTAAATAATTCCTATTTAAAACTAAATACTTACCCATAAAATAAAATAAACCCTAAGCTAGTTACAATATAACTATATCTTAGGTTTTATTTTTATTTCACAGCTAAGTTTGTATTTATTTTAACTAGGTAGACTAGTTAAAATAAATACAAATTTACCTCTAAAATAAAACCTAACCTGAGTCACACTAACACCTAACATTACACTAAAAATAAATAAATAACATTAATTAAATACAATTAACTAAATTACACAAAAAAATAAACACTAAATTACACAAAATAAAAAAGAAATTATCAATTATTTAAACTAATTACACCTAATCTAATAGCCCTATAAAAATAAACGCCCCCCCAAAATAAAAAAACCCTAGACTACACCAAACTGCCAATAGCCCTTAAAAGGGCCTTTTGCGGGGCATTGCCCCAAAGAAATCAGCTCTTTTACCTGTAAAACCCCAAATAAAATCCTATCTAAAAAACCTAAGCTCCCCATTGCCCTGAAAAAGGGCATATGTATGGGCATTGCCCTTAAAAAGGCAATTAGCTCTTTTTCGGTGCCCAAAACCGTAAGCTAAAAATAAAACCCACCCAATAAACCCTTTAAAAAACCTAACACTGACCCCCGAAGATCCACTTACAGTTTTTGAAGACCGGACATCCATCCTCATACAGCCTGGAGAAGTCTTTATCCAAGCGGGCAGAAGTCCTCAACAAAGCCGGGAGAAGTCTTCATCCAAGCGGCAAGAAGTCGTCCTCAAGGTGGGCAGAAGTCTTCATCCAGACGGCATCTTCTATCTTTATCCTTTCGACGCGGAGCGACTCCATCTTCAAGACATCCGGCGCGGAGCATCCTCTTCTTTCGATGGCTATTGAAGTTTCCCTTAAAATTGCGTCATCCAAGATGGCGCCCCTTGAATTCCGATTGACTGATAGCATTCTATCAGCCAATCGGAATTAAAGGGTAAAAAATCCAATTGTCTAATGCAATCAGTCAATAGGATTGAACTTCAATCCTATTGGCTGATCCAATCATCCAATAGAATGCAAGCTCAATCCTATATAAATAAACTATTAACCACTAAACTGGCATCCCCTCACAACGCAAAGTATCTAAATAAACTATTAACCCCTAAACTGCCACCTCCCACAACGCAAAGTACATAAATAAACTATTAACCCCTAAACCGCCATCCTCTCACAATGCAAAGTATCTAAATAAACTATTAACCCCTAAACCACCATCCTCTCACAATGCAAAGTATCTAAATAAACTATTAACCCCTAAACCGCCATCCCCACAAAGCAAAGTATTAAACTAATAACCCCCTAACATAACACCCCCTAACTTAACCCCAATTAAAAGTTACTAATTACCTAATTTTTTTTTACAAAAAATAAAAAAATCATAATACATTACCAAAAAACATTAACATTAGAGAAAATAAAAAACCTAAGATTACTGAAATATATAAAAAAAATAATATTAATGAAAATGTAAAGATTTAAATCAGCCAATAGGAATGCAAGGGTACCCCTATATAAAAGAGGTACCTTGCTTTCAATCTTTAGTGTGTGGCTGGAGATCGCATGAAGAGGAGCTCTGTGTCGCCTGGATGAAGATGAGGACTGACGTCGCAGATGACCTCGCCGCCTCCGCCACTGAGATGAAGATGGCGGAGGCCAGAAGATTGTCCCGCGATGGATGAAGATGTGTCGCCTCCGGGATGAAGATGGATCGCCGCCCTTCATCAATGGTGAGTACCAATTTTGGGGTTAGTGTTAGGATTTTTTTTTATTTTTGGGGTTAGTGTTAGGGCTTTTTTATTTTTAATGGGCAGAAAAAGAGCTAAATGCCCTTTTAAGCACAATATTTAAGATTAGTGTTTTTTTTTTTACTTAGGATTTAAATGGACACTCTACCATAGAATTGTTATTGTTTTAAAAGATAGATAATCCCTTTATTACCCATTCCCCAGTTTTGCATAACCAACACAGTTATATTAATATACTTTTTACCTCTTTGATTACCTTGTATCTAGGAACCTTCTTCCAGCCCCCTGATCACATGACTGTGACTGTTTATTATCTATTGTCTTAAATTTAGCATTGTTTTGTGCTAAATCTTAAATAACCCCCTGTGCCTGAACACAGTGTTATCTATATGGCCCATGTGTACTTTCTGTCTCTTTGTGTTGAAAAGAGATTTAAAAAGCATGTGATAAGAGGCAGCCCTCAAAGGCTTAGAAATTAACATATGAGCCTACCTATGTTTAGTTTAAACTAAGAATACCAAGAGAAAAAAGCAAATTTGATGATAAAAGTAAATTGGAAAGTTGATTAAAATTAAAAGTCCTATCTGAATAATGAAAGTTTAATTTATGCTAGACTGTCCCTTTAAAGGGACATGAAACCCAATTTTTTTCTTTCCTGATTTAGAAAGAGCATGCAATTTTAAACAACTTTCTAATTTACTTCTACTATCTATTTTGCTTCATTCTTTTGATATCCTTTGCTGAAAATCATATCTAGATAGGCTTAGTAGATGCTGATTGGTGGCTGCACATAGATGCCTTGTGTTATTGGCTCACCAATATGTATTGCTATTTCTTCAGCAAAAGATATAAGAATGTTGTTTAAAATTGTATTCTCTACCTGAATCATGAAAGAAAAAATCTGGGTTTAGTGTCCCTTGAACTTTGAGGCAATGCCCTACAAAAAGCCCTTTTAGGGCTATTGGTAGTTTATTTCTAGATTAGGGTTTTTTTTTATTTTGGGGTGTTATTTTAACGGGGGTATTAGAATAGGAATATTATTATTATTGTGGATTATTTTGTTTATTATTTTTGGTAAGGGTAGTTTTTTATTTTCTGTATTGTTATTTTTTTATTTTCATTAATGTTAGCTTTTTATTTTCTGTAATTTATTTTTTGTATTTTTTTTTTTTAGGTAGTATCTTCTTAATTTTATTTATGTGTATTTTAATTGGGGTTAAGTTAGGGGGTGTTAGGTTAGGGGGTTTAGTTATTAATTTGCGTTGTGGGGGGATGGCGGTTTAGGGGTTAATAGTTTAATTATGTACTTTGCATTGTGGGGGATGGAAGTTTAGGGGTTAATAGTTTAATTATATACTTTGCGTTGTGGGGGTGGCGGTTTAAGGGTTCATAGGTTTATTATGTACTTTTCGTTGTGGGGGGATGGCAGTTTAAGGGTTAATAGGTTTATTATGTACTTTGCGTTGTGGGGGGATGGTGGTTTAGGAGTTAATGTTGTGCATGCGTTAGGTGTTTGTTAAGGCTTCCAGCGAGTTACGGTGCTTTTATACTGTGCGCAAGGGTTGCTTGTGTGGCAAGCTGAAAATGGAGTAAAATATCTCCATTCTGTGCACGTAAGTCCATGCACTGCATTTGTGATACCGAACTGCGCACGCTGTAAAAAATCAACGTGCTTAACTTGTCTGCTGCGCCGGGTATATGATCGCTTGATTAGAGAAAAATTTGGCGACACTGGTTTTTACGCATGTTGCAAAGTATTTGATCCCATATCTAAGCACCCAGTGACAGCAATTACATATAACTGAGGCATAAAAAAGGAGCAATATCACATTTAAAAAAATAACGGCTAGATTTAGAGTTTTGTCGGTAACGACCCGCGTAGCTAACGCTGGCTTTTTTCTGGGCGCACCTTTTAAATAACTCTGGTATTGAGAGTCCACAGAATGGCTGCGTTAGGCTCCAAAAAAGGAGCGTAGAGCATATTTAACGCAACTTCAACTCTCGATACCAGAGTTGCTTACAGACGCGGCCAGCTTAAAAAACGTGCTTGTGCACGATTCCCCCATAGGAAACAATGGGGCTGTTTGAGCTGAAAAAAAACCTAACACCTGCAAAAAAGCCGCGTTCAGCTCCTAACGCAGCCCCATTGTTTGCTATGGGGAAACACTTCCTACGTCTGCACCTAACACTGAATGCGAGCTCAATCTGATTGGCTGATCGGATCAGCCAATCGGATTGAACTTGATTCTGATTGGCTGATTCCATCAGCCAATCAGAATTTTCCTACCTTAATTCCGATTGGCTGATAGAATCCTATCAGCCAATCGGAATTCGAGGGACGCCATCTTGGATGACGTCCCTTAAAGGAACCGTCATTCTTCAGTTGGACGTCGCCGGAAGAAGATGGGTCCGCGCTGGAGGTCTTCACGATGGAGCCGGTCCTCATCAGATGAAGATAGAAGATGCCGCTTGGAAGAAGATGGTTGCCGGTCCGGATCTACTCTTCTTCCCGGATAGGATGAAGACTTTGGACCCTCTTCTGGACTTCTTCAGCCGTCGGATGATGGATGTCTAGCCCCCGCTTGGGCTTGGATGAAGATTTTGGAGCCAGGATGGATCGGTGTACCTGGCGTGGTGAAGATAAGGTAGGAAGATCTTCAGGGGCTTAGTGTTAGGTTTATTTAAGGGGGGTTTGGGTTAGATTAGGGGTATGTGGGTGGTGGGTTGTAATGTTGGGGGGGGGTATTGTATGTGTTTTTACAGGCAAAAGAGCTGAATTCTTTGGGGCATGCCCCGCAAAGGGCCCTGTTCAGGGCTGGTAAGGTAAAAGAGCTTTGAACTTTTGTAATTTAGAATAGGATAGGGCATTTTTTTATTTTGGGGGGCTTTGTTATTTTATTAGGGGGCTTAGAGTAGGTGTAATTAGTTTAAAATTGTTGTAATATTTTTCTAATGTTTGTAAATATTTTTTTATTTTTTGTAACTTAGTTCTTTTTTATTTTTTGTACTTTAGTTAGTTTATTTAATTGTATTTATTTGTAGATATTGTATTTAATTCATTTATTGATAGTGTAGTGTTAGGTTTAATTGTAGATAATTGTAGGTATTGTATTTAATTAATTTATTGATAGTCTAGTGATTTATTTTACAGGTAATTTTGTAATTATTTTAACTATTTTAGCTATTAAATAGTTCTTAACTATTTAATAGCTATTGTACCTGGTTAAAATAAATACAAAGTTACCTGTAAAATAAATATAAATCCTAAAATAGCTATAATATAATTATAATTTATATTGTAGCTATATTAGGGTTTATTTTACAGGTAAGTATTTAGCTTTATATAGGAATAATTTATTTAAATAAGAGTTAATTTATTTCTTTAGATTTAAATTATATTTAATTTAGGGGGGTGTTAGGGTTAGGGTTAGACTTAGCTTTAGGGGTTAATCCATTTATTACAGTAGCGGCGAGATTCGGTCGGCAGATTAGGGGTTAATAATTGAAGTTAGGTGTCGGCGATGTTAGGGAGGGCAGATTAGGGGTTAATACTATTTATTATAGGGTTATTGAGGCGGGAGTGAGGCGGATTAGGGGTTAATAACTTTATTATAGTAGCGGTGCGGTCCGCTCGGCAGATTAGGGGTTAATTATTGTAGGTAGCTGGCGGCGACGGGGTTAGGGGTTAATAAATATAATATAGGGGTCGGCGATGTTAGGGGCAGCAGATTAGGGGAACATAAGTATAACGTAGGTGGCGGTCGGCAGATTAGGGGTTAAAAAAATTTAATTGAGTGGCGGCGATGTGGGGGGACCTCGGTTTAGGGGTACATAGGTAGTTTATGGGTGTTAGTGTACTTTAGAGCACAGTAGTTAAGAGCTTTATGAACCGGCGTTAGCCCAGAAAGCTCTTAACTACTGACTTTTTTCTGCGGCTGGAGTTTTGTCGTTAGAATTCTAACGCTCACTTCAGACACGACTCTAAATACCGGAGTTAGAAAGATCCCACTGAAAAGATAGGATACGCAATTGACGTAAGGGTATCTGCGGTATGGAAAAGTCGCGGCTGAAAAGTGAGCGTTAGACCCTTTCCTGACTGACTCCAAATACCGGCGGGAGCCTCTAACGCTGGTTTTCACGGCTACCGCCAAACTCCAAATCTAGGCCTAACATTATTATAACAAATCTATAACAAAATATAAACTTTCCTGTGGTTTACAAGCAAAGATGCAAGCATGTGAATGTATTTGACTGCTTCACAAATATACAGTTTTTTTTATTTTTTTGCTTGAAGCTCTGCTTTTCGTGTGAGAGTGCAATACATACCCATTCACTTGAAGTATGGTGCATGTATCCTGCAGTCTGAATTAGCGGTTTAAACTGTTTCACTCAAACCCAATAAATACAGAACGCTTAATTCTCATACACATTCAAAAAGAGCCGTTACCTCTCACACATTTTTGTATTAGTGTCTCATCCTAATTATGGCCTAGATTTGGAGTTTGGCGGTAGCCGTGAAAACCAGCGTTAGAGGCTCCTAACGCTGGTTTTAGGCTACCACCTGTATTTGGAGTCAGTCAGGAAAGGGTCTAATGCTCACTTTTCAGCCGCGACTTTTCCATACCGCAGATCCCCTTACATCAATTGCGTATCCTATCTTTTCAATGGGATCTTTCTAACTCCGGTATTTAGAGTCGTGTCTGAAGTGAGCGTTAGAATTCTAACGACAAAACTCCAGCCGCAGAAAAAAGTCAGTAGTTAAGAGCTTTCTGGGCTAACGCCGGTTCATAAAGCTCTTAACTACTGTGCTCTAAAGTACACTAACACCCATAAACTACCTATGTACCCCTAAACCGAGGTCCCCCCACATCGCCGCCACTCGATTAAATTTTTTTAACCCCTAATCTGCCGACCGCCACCTACGTTATACTTATGTACCCCTAATCTGCTGCCCCTAACACCGCCGACCCCTATATTATATTTATTAACCCCTAACCTGCCCCCCACAACGTCGCCGCCAGCTACCTACAATAATTAACCCCTAATCTGCCGAGCGGACCGCACCGCTACTATAATAAAGTTATTAAACCCTAATCCGCCTCACTCCCGCCTCAATAACCCTATAATAAATAGTATTAACCCCTAATCTGCCCTCCCTAACATCGCCGACACCTAACTTCAATTATTAACCCCTAATCTGCCGACCGAATCTCGCCGCTACTGTAATAAATGGTACATAAGTATAACGTAGGTGGCGGTCGGCAGATTAGGGGCTAAAAAAATTTAATTGAGTGGCGGCGATGTGGGGGGACCTCGGTTTAGGGGTACATAGGTAGTTTATGGGTGTTAGTGTACTTTAGAGCACAGTAGTTAAGAGCTTTATGAACCGGTGTTAGCCCAGAAAGCTCTTAACTACAGATTGAGCTCGCATTCTATTGGCTGTTCCGATCAGCCAATAGAATGCGAGCTCAATCTGATTGGCTGATCGGATCAGCCAATCGGATTGAACTTGATTCTGATTGGCTGATTCCATCAGCCAATCAGAATTTTCCTACCTTAATTCCGATTGGCTGATAGAATCCTATCAGCCAATCGGAATTCGAGGGACGCCATCTTGGATGACGTCCCTTAAAGGAACCGTCATTCTTCAGATGGACGTCGCCGGAAGAAGATGGGTCCGCGCTGGAGGTCTTCACGATGGAGCCGGTCCTCATCGGATGAAGATAGAAGATGCCGCTTGGAAGAAGATGGTTGCCGGTCTGGATCTACTCTTCTTCCCGGATAGGATGAAGACTTTGGACCCTCTTCTGGACTTCTTCAGCCGTCGGATGATGGATGTCTAGCCCCCGCTTGGGCTTGGATGAAGATTTTGGAGACAGGACGGATCGGTGTACCCGGTGAGGTGAAGATAAGGTAGGAACATCTTCAGGGGCTTAGTGTTAGGTTTATTTAAGGGGGGTTTGGGTTAGATTAGGGGTATGTGGGTGGTGGGTTATAATGTGTGGGGGGGTATTGTATGTGTTTTTTTTACAGGCAAAAGAGCTGAATTCTTTGGGGCATGCCCCGCAAAGGGCCCTGTTCAGGGCTGGTAAGGTAAAAGAGCTTTGAACTTTTGTAATTTAGAATAGGGTATGGCATTTTTTTTATTTTGGGGGGCTTTGTTATTTTATTAGGGGACTTAGAGTAGGTGTAATTAGTTTAAAATTGTTGTAATATTTTTCTAATGTTTGTAAATATTTTTTTATTTTTTGTAACTTAGTTCTTTTTTATTTTTTGTACTTTAGTTAGTTTATTTAATTGTATTTATTTGTAGATATTGTATTTAATTCATTTATTGATAGTGTAGTGTTAGGTTTAATTGTAGATAATTGTAGGTATTTTATTTAATTAATTTATTGATAGTTTAGTGTTAGGTTTAATTGTAACTTAGGTTAGGATTTATTTTACAGGTAATTTTGTAATTATTTTAACTATTTTAGCTATTAAATAGTTCTTAACTATTTAATAGCTATTGTACCTGGTTAAAATAAATACAAAGTTACCTGTAAAATAAATATAAATCCTAAAATAGCTATAATATAATTATAATTTATATTGTAGCTATATTAGGATTTATTTTACAGGTAAGTATTTAGCTTTAAATAGGAATAATTTATTTAATAAGAGTTAATTAATTTCGTTAGATTTAAATTATATTTAACTTAGGGGGGTGTTAGTGTTAGGGTTAGACTTAGCTTTAGGGGTTAATACATTTATTAGAATAGCGGTGAGCTCCAGTCGGCAGATTAGGGGTTAATGTTTGAAGTTAGGTGTCGGCGATGTTAGGGAGGGCAGATTAGGGGTTAATACTATTTATTATAGGGTTAGTGAGGCGGATTAGGGGTTAATAACTTTATTATAATAGCGGTGCGGTCCGCTCGGCAGATTAGGGGTTAATAAGTGTAGGCAGGTGGAGGCGACATTGTGGGGGGCAGATTAGGGGTTAATAAATATAATGTAAATGTCGGCGATGTTAGGGCAGCAGATTAGGGGTACATAGGGATAATGTAAGTAGCGGCGGTTTACGGAGCGGCAGATTAGGGGTTAATAATAATATGCAGGGGTCAGCGATAGCGGGGGCGGCAGAATAGGGGTTAATAAGTGTAAGGTTAGGGGTGTTTAGACTCGGGGTACATGTTAGAGTGTTAGGTGCAGACGTAGGAAGTGTTTCCCCATAGCAAACAATGGGGCTGCGTTAGGAGCTGAACGCGGCTTTTTTGCAGGTGTTAGTTTTTTTTCAGCTCAAACAGCCCCATTGTTTCCTATGGGGGAATCGTGCACGAGCACGTTTTTGAAGCTGGCCGCGTCCGTAAGCAACTCTGGTATCGAGAGTTGAAGTTGCGTTAAATATGCTCTACGCTCCTTTTTTGGAGCCTAACGCAGCCATTCTGTGGACTCTCAATACCAGAGTTATTTAAAAGGTGCGGCCAGAAAAAAGCCAGCGTTAGCTACGCGGGTCGTTACCGACAAAACTCTAAATCTAGCCGTTAGTGTCCTTCACAAAGGAGTTAAACACATACTTAAAGCCCTGTTTGGGAGCAGAAACACATTGCAGCACCTGAGCAGGATACAATCGGTGGGTCAGTTAGGAGTGATATAGGCATGTAGCCGTCAATCAGTATTCATGTCCTGCTCATTAGTTGCAGTGTATTATGGCTTCCAAGCGAGAATTTAGAATTCAAGCCTTTTGTAGGGTGCAAAACACATTAGCACAGTCCTCATCTATTACACTCTTAAGGTAAGTGGAAAGGACCCTCTTTGGACTGGTATAACTAGTAGCGTTGCCACCTTTAGTTCAGGCCAAACACAAACACTCTTGCGCCCTGCACAGCACAGCAAAAACACTATGGGGCCTATCTATCAAGCTCTTGTGAGCTGCTGGTGCAATGCTGAATACGGAGAGCGTATTGCTCTTCGCATTCAGCGATGTCTGTTGGACCTGATTCGCACTGTCGGATCAGGTCCGACAGACATTTGTTAAATTGGCCTCTATGTATAATAGCAAATAAACACAAACTCCCTCATAGATATTAACACTCTCTATCTCACACACACTCTCACTCATAATGTCACATACACTCACACTCTAACACACACATACTTTCTCTTACACACAAACTCTCTCTCTCACACACACACTCAGTCTCTCTTACACACAAATTCTCACTAACACATACACTCACACACATTCTCTCTTATACACTCTTTCGCTCTCTCTCACATACACACACACACACACACACAAAGATACTCACTCTTTAACACACAGACTCACTCACATACAAAGACACTGACAAACACAAAAACACACACAAACTCTCATGCCACAGCTAAGCATGATGTAGGAGCCGTACTACTAGGCAGTGTATATTGGCAACACATTTCCCACCAAACCCGGACATTTACATGTCCGGATCTGACTCATCTTCAAACCCGGAGAGACAAATTGAAACCCGGACTGTAGGGTCATACCCAGACAGGTGGCAACCCTAATAACAAGTAAGTACCCTGATTATACAGGATTAAGAAATAAGTGTCCTATAGATATGTGAGAGGTAAGACTCCTATTTTAGTTTAAGAGTTCTGTATCAAGTGAGTGTGAGGGAGAATTGGTCTTTGATGAGTTGGTGTAAGAAATATGTGTCCAGTATCAGAAGTATGTTGCGTCGGGTGACAGGTAGTTGTTCTGCATTAGGTAGTTAACTGTGTGTGAGACGTAACTGCTCTTTATTGAATGGATATGAGAATTAAGTGTCCTGTATTTATTGGGTGTGAGTGGAACAGTTTAAGCTGCTAATGCTGTGCTTGGAACCTATGCCCAAGCTTTACGTGCTTTCTTTTAGCACAGGTGCACAATACAACCTTTCTTCAGCCAAGCTTTCTGGGAGAGCAGATCTGCTGTCACCTCATCTGTGTGCACATTTGAAACTAACCAATGCAGCTGCTGACACTGTGTGGAAAATTGTATTCACGGAGAGCACACATAGCACCTGAAAACGTCAAGTGTTAGATAATGACCACACAGTATCACAATATACAGTGTCAGACAATTCCTGGGTGGCAGGGCATTATATTAAGGTTCACTATATTAGGTATTAAAAACAAGATGCTAAAGCAGGACAAGATGTCATTGGCAGGCTAGGAATGGGGTATCTATGTTATCTGTATGATAACATGATAACTGTCTTACCAAATGATTCATCCTAAACCTATCAAGCAACATAAAACACATTAGCCAATCCTTTTATTATAGAGTGCACTGACTTATACAGAAATGGTAGAGTGGTTGATTCATACAGTGACATCACAAAATTGGCTAGTCCATACAACATAATGTTAGTTTAAGGGACATTTTAATGCTTAAAGGACATATTCCAATTTGCTACAGCATTACATTTTTGTGTTAGTCACTTCAGCTTAGTATGTGTTTAACTCCCATAGGTAATGTTTCACTAGGAAGCCACATTCCGAAGCTGAAAGCAGTCAGTGATTGTGAGGTCATGCAACTGTCTCTCCATATTGGCTGACCGGTTGTGTCCTGCTCTAGAGCTGCAAGTCTGCCCTAGGGAATCCTGTACAGGACTTTAAATACGTGTATAACCTATTTGTGAGGTTAAACACATAGGGCTAGATTACAAGTGGTTCTAACTGTTTTCACAAGTGGTGCTAACTGTTTTTCTCAGCTTTTTGCACACGTTGGAAATAGCGCACGTATTACAAGTTGAAAGTAAACATATTCGCTTGAGCGCAATCAAGATTTACACTCGTCGTGTTAGCGCCACTTCAGAGCTTGTGTAAACGGAAGTGTAAGAAAACAAAAGTTGCATCAAACACATCATAAATACACGTAAAGTACAGCTACACTCACTTAAACTCTGTATAATAAAATTATTTTAAAAATTATTTAAAATTTTCTAAGGGCTCAAAGGTAGATGTATAAGGTGTTTGTAAAAAAAAGGCTGAAAGGGGCTTTAACATATACAGCTCTGGAAAAAAATAAGAGACCACTGCAAAATGATCAGTTTCTCTGGTTTTACTATTTATACTTAGGTATGTCTGTGAGTAAAATGAACAATGTTTTATTATATAAACTACTGATAACATTTCTCCCAAATTCAAAATAAAAATATTGTCATTTAGAGCATTTATTTGCAGAAAATGATAACTGGTCAAAATAACAAAACAAAAAAATGCAGTGTTTTCAGACCTCAAATAATGCAAAGAAAACAAGTTCATATTAATTTTTGAACAACACAATATTAATTTTTTAACTTAGCAAGAGTTCAGAAATCAATATTTGGTGGAATAACCCTGATTGTCAATCACAGCTTTCATGTGTCTTGGCATTGCTCTCCCCCAATCTTTCACACTGCTGTTTGGTGACTTTATACAAATCCTGGTGCAAAACTTCAAGCAGCTTTGTTTGATGGCTTGTGACCATCCATCTTCCTCTTGATCACATTCTAGAGGTTTTCAATGGGGTTTACGTCTGGAGATGGGGTTAAAAATGACAGGGTCTTGACCTGGCGGTCCTTCATTCACACCTTGATTGACCTGGCTGTGTGACATGAGCATTGTCCTGCTGGATAAAACCATCCTCTCTGTGTGCCACACTGAGCATGGAGAAGAGAAAGAGCAGCAAAGAATTGTCTGAGGATTTGAGAACAAAAATTGTTGAAAAGCAAGGACAATCTTAAGGTTACAAGTCCATTTCCAAATATCTTAATGTTCCTGTGTCCACTGTGCGCAACATTGTCAAGAAGTTTACAGCCCATGGCACTGTAGCTAATCTCCCTGGAGGTGGACGAAAGAGAAAAATTTATCAAAGATTGCAACGAAGGATTGTTCGAATGGTGGATAAAGAACCTCAAATAACTTCCAGACAAATTCAAGCTGACCTTCAGGCACAGGGTACAAATGTGTCAGCTTGCACTATACGTCATCATCTGAATGAAAAGGGACGCTATGGTAGGAGACTCAGGAGGACCCCACTGCTGACACAGAAACATAAAAAAGCCAGATTAGAGTTTGCAAAAACTTACCCGAAGAAGCCAAAATCCTTCTGGGAGAATGTGCTGTGGACAGACAAAACAAAATACAGCTTTTTGGCAAAGCCCATCATTCTACTGTTTTCAGAAAAAGAAATGAGGCTTTTAAAGAAAAGAATACAGTCCCTACAGTCAAACATGGTGGAGGTTCGCTGATGTTTTGGGGTTGCTTTGCTGCTTCAGGCACTGGATGTCTTGACTGTGTGCATGGCATTATAAAACCTGAAGACTACCAAAGAATTTTGTGGTGCAATGTAGCGCCCAGTGTCAGAAAGTTTGGTCTTCGTCAGAGGTCATAGGTCCAGCAAGACAATGACCCAAGGCAAAAGGCAAAAAGCACCCAGAAATGGTTTAAGACAAAGCACTGGAGAGTACTGCACTGGCCAGCAATGAGTCCAGATCTCAAAACCATGAGCACCTGTGGAGAGATCTCAAAACAGCAGTTGGGAAAAGGAATTCTTCTAATCTGAGAGACCTGGAGCAGTTGGCGAAAGAAGAGTGGTCCGAATTTCCAGTAGAGAGGTGTTAGAAACTCATTAATGCTTACTGGAAGCGATATATTTCAGTTATTTTTTTCCAAGGGGTGTGCTAACAAATATTAAATTTAGGGTGCCAATAATTTTGTCAATATCCTTTCATATGTCCAAGGCTCGTGCCATTGATTGTCCCTAGATACGTGTGCTGCCTGCTCTTTAACCATTCATTTATATTTATAAGATATACAGTATGCACAGTACAGCTGTGAAATGGCTATGATGCTAATGTATTTGATACAAATGATCCCATTACAAAAGTAACATAACATAGCTGGTACTGCCTGTACTTTGGCAGTTTGTTTAAAGGACAATTTTAAAAACAGCATTTTTGGGGGTTACAAACTTATGTGTTCCAATTTTAGCCTGCAGGGAAAACAAAGTTCACATTATATCTAAGTAAAATTTAATGAGATACACCTGAATAAAAGAAAACAAATCATAATTTAAAATGACAGCGCATTGTGATTTTTTTTCTTCTCCTTAAAGGGATATGAAACCCAAATTTTGTAATTCATGATACAGATAGAGGGGCATATTTCTCAAAGTGTGAGCAGACATGATACAATGTAGCGTGTCATGTCCGCTGCACATCGATAAATGCCGACAGCATCAATGAACCCCATCGTATTCGATCGTATTGATTTCTGTCCACCGCCTCAGAGCAGGCGGACAAGTTATGGAGCAGCGGTCTTTAGCTCCGGAATGGAGCTTGATAATTCGGCCCCAGAGCATGGAATTTTAAACAACTTTCTAATTTACTTCTATAATCAATTTTTCTTTGTTCTCTTGTTGTCTTTTGGTGAAAAACAGGTACATATGTTTAGGAGCTGACCCATTTCTGGGGCATTATATGACAGCAGTTTTACAAGAATGTTATCCATTTGCAAGAGCCCTAGATGGCAGCACTATCTCCTGCCATGTAGTGCTCCAGATGCCTACCTGGGTATCTCTTCAACACAGAATATCATGGGAACAGAGCAAAATTGATAATAGAAGTAAATTGGAAACTTTTTAAAAATGGTCTGCTCTGAAATAATGTGTTCCCAATGATTAATTTTACTTGCTGAGTGTATTAAATTGTTTAGCTCCTTTACCTTGATGGTTTTGCCATTTGAAATAGCTGTTGTATCCCCACCTATACTGAAAATGTCAATACTTAAGTAATGGTTATAGAAAAGTTATGTAAACAAGAATGTTTATAAATAAATCACTCTTGCAGTGGGGGTTGGACAGAGAGGTACTCAAATTATAATTTTCCATTGTTCTCTCTGGGGCCGGATATTCAAAACCTTGACGTTCAGGTGAGATGATCTAAAAAGTTTTGTTGGGGCGGCGAGACCTTTACAAAAATTTGGAAACATAAATTTTAACTTGAGAAATGTTTATGTTGCTATGTAGTGTTCTTTATGTGAAACAGAGACTCCAACACTACAATACAAGGTCTAAAAAGAATCTCAAAGAATCAGTCCCTAAGAGCCCAATGATTTAAACGTCACTGGGCCAAATATGAAAAACCACACCGACAATCGCAGGGGCTGCCCTTGGGGAATTAACTGAAAAAGGGGCTGTCCTTACGATCCAATATCCTGCATAGTGAGATAAACAGCTCCCAAAATTTGCTTTTCTAAAATACTTTGAGGGACCTCACAGCACTGACGAGACCGCTTAGATCATCTCGCCAGAGCAGAGAGCTTTAGATCATTTTGCCCTATGCTACAACATGGCTGTATCTACTTTGTAGAAACCCAAAACTATATTTCTTCAATTATCAAACATCTAATATAACTTTAGAAATTAAATCTGCATTTTGTTCTTGGGCGTATCTTTGCTTTGAATACATCATTATATTTAGAGTTTATTTTGTGTTCAATATCCCTTTAAGGCAGATATTTTGTTTTTGATACAGTTTTTTAGGGTTGGGAAAAGAGCCAGAGAAGGAATGAAAGATAAGCTCATTACAGGGAATTGATCACAATTAGTCTTTTAATCAGGGTTAATCTACGCTATGTTTGGAGAGCGGTTAATGAGTGATTACTTATCTATGGTGTGCTGTTCCCTGCTTAAACAAATTAATGGGATTATAAATGAGTGCCTGGCAGATAGTGGACAGGTTCCCCTTTGATAAGGGTAATGCTAAAAATATGATATCCGGTACATATGCAATTTACCTGTTCTGACATATGGTTAAAAACACAGAAAATCCTTAGTTACAGTAGACTAGTTATCAGATCAATATAGGGAAAAAAGATCAATAATTAAAAAAAAAAAGTAGAA
The DNA here is from genome assembly GCF_027579735.1 of Bombina bombina. NCBI lineage: Eukaryota > Metazoa > Chordata > Amphibia > Anura > Bombinatoridae > Bombina > Bombina bombina. Next base: position 629,523,448 of record NC_069499.1, on the reverse strand, counting down.
CACGAGTTAGCAAAAGCCTATCTTTGGGCTAGGTTAGTGGTGCACTAACTGTAGCATGCAACGGAAGTAGGGCGCATATTACGAGTTGAAGGTAAATGCATTTGCTTGAGTGCAATTGAATCTAATGTGTGTCAGGTTAGAACGACTTCAGAGCTCTGGTTAACTGTTACGCTCGACAAAAAAGTTGCAAAACACATGAAAAATACAATTAAAAGTACAGTTACACTCATAATAACACTTTCTGATAAAAAAATATTAAAAAAAATATTGCGTAAAACTCCTACGGGGGCAACAATAACTTTGCTTTACTTCTGGATTATTTTTTTACTTTAAAAGACTTTAATATTCTCATAGACTGTGTTTATACAACGGTTATAATACATTTTCATCGTATGCTGTCTGCATTTATCGATGTGCAGCGGACATGATACACTACATTGTATTATGTCCGTCCACACTTTAATAAATCGGCCCCAAAGTCTGAGAGATAAGGGAGAGGATAAAAAGAGAGGAAGGAGGAGAGAACGATAGGGAGAAGGGAGAGATGATAATTAGTTAAAGAAAATCTCCAGGTTTGCTATGACCTTCCATGACTGTCAGCACTCTATTTCTTCACTCTCTCACTTTAACAACTTCCTATTTCTATCCAGCTTTTGTCTTACCCAGAACCACCAAGTTGACGTTGCCATCTGCTTATGTTTGCTAATCTATTACTGTATGTAGCATGATTTAATTTGTGAAGGTATAAAATAAAAAATATTCAAAATGACTGCATAATAATGTGTTTCACAATGGCTAAACATATGCAAAGAGGGGGTGAAGCAGTGGGTATGGTGTGGGCAGGTAGAGGGTAGGATCAGAAGTGGCGAGTAACATTTTGGCCTGGCTAGTAGCTTACGACCTGAAACTTTGAGCCCTGATTATATATATATATAACACATAAATATAAATATATATATATATATATGTACATATCTATATTTATATATAATCACACATAAATATAAATATTTATTAAATGAATAAATAGAACATATTCTGCTATGTGAAGAACATTGGCATTTAAAATTAATATTTCATGTCGGGTTAGTGCTCTTGGTTAAACGCGATCGGGTATGTGTGCTAGTATGGGTGTTATTCCCCCCCACATTTCATGCTCTATTGACTTCTATGGGAGATACGTTAATCCGTTTGGCTTTTTGCATGCGTCGTTTTATCGCTTGTGTGAAAACGTTTTACTTTTAATAAGCAAAAAGCTTCTGTCTAGCAAATTTAACGAGTGAGCGGGAGTGATAAAATGCGCTACACTTGTTATCTAGCCCTTTATTTGCTGAGAATAGAATATTGTAAAATATAACGTAAAACAGTATCTTATCTTTATCTGCAAAACTATATGGCCAAATATCTGAGCTATATGTTTAGTTGTTGGAGTCTTGTGCTGAACAACGTGTTGACGCCTGTTGCCTGTAAGGGTAAAAAAACGGAGAATGTTAAACATCTGATTAACCCTAAGACATTTGTGAGTAGCCATTTTCGTGGGCTAGTTTTACAGATAAAAATAAGACACTGTATTACATTTTATTTTGGATCTTTTTCTTTTATGTCATGAACATTGGGGCCAAATTATCAAGCTCCGAATGATGCTTGATGCCCCTGTTTCCGCACGAGCCTTCAGGCTCGCCAGAGACAGCAGTTATGAAGCAGCAGTTTTAAGACCGCTGCTCCATAACTGGTGGCCTGCTCTGAGGCTGCGGAAATCAATCCACCCGATCCTATACAATCGGGCTGATTGACACCAGAACTGCTTGTGCAATGATAAATGCCAACAGTGTACAGGGAGTGCAGAATTATTAGGCAAGTTGTATTTTTGAGGATTAATTTTATTATTGAACAACAACCATGTTCTCAATGAACCCAAAAAACTCATTAATATCAAAGCTGAATAGTTTTGGAAGTAGTTTTTAGTTTGTTTTTAGATATAGCTATTTTAGGGGGATATCTGTGTGTGCAGGTGACTATTACTGTGCATAATTATTAGGCAACTTAACAAAAAACAAATATATACCCATTTCAATTATTTATTTTTACCAGTGAAACCAATATAACATCTCAACATTCACAAATATACATTTCTGACATTCAAAAACAAAACAAAAACAAATCAGTGACCAATATAGCCACCTTTCTTTGCAAGGACACTCAAAAGCCTGCCATCCATGGATTCTGTCAGTGTTTTGATCTGTTCACCATCAACATTGCGTGCAGCAGCAACCACAGCCTCCCAGACACTGTTCAGAGAGGTGTACTGTTTTCCCTCCTTGTAAATCTCACATTTGATGATGGACCACAGGTTCTCAATGGGGTTCAGATCAGGTGAACAAGGAGGCCATGTCATTAGATTTTCTTCTTTTATACCCTTTCTTGCCAGCCACGCTGTGGAGTACTTGGACGCGTGTGATGGAGCATTGTCCTGCATGAAAATCATGTTTTTCTTGAAGGATGCAGACTTCTTCCTGTACCACTGCTTGAAGAAGGTGTCTTCCAGAAACTGGCAGTAGGACTGGGAGTTGAGCTTGACTCCATCCTCAACCCGAAAAGGCCCCACAAGCTCATCTTTGATGATACCAGCCCAAACCAGTACTCCACCTCCACCTTGCTGGCGTCTGAGTCGGACTGGAGCTCTCTGCCCTTTACCAATCCAGCCACGGGCCCATCCATCTGGCCCATCAAGACTCACTCTCATTTCATCAGTCCATAAAACCTTAGAAAAAACAGTCTTGAGGTATTTCTTGGCCCAGTCTTGACGTTTCAGCTTGTGTGTCTGGTTCAGTGGTGGTCGTCTTTCAGCCTTTCTTACCTTGGCCATGTCTCTGAGTATTTCACACCTTGTGCTTTTGGGCACTCCAGTGATGTTGCAGCTCTGAAATATGGCCAAACTGGTGGCAAGTGGCATCTTGGCATCTGCACGCTTGACTTTTCTCAGTTCATGGGCAGTTATTCTGCGACCCTGTTGACTATTTTGAATGAAACGCTTGATTGTTCGATGATCATGCTTCAGAAGCTTTGCAGTTTTAAGAGTGCTGCATCCCTCTGCAAGATATCTCACTATTTTTGACTTTTCTGAGCCTGTCAAGTCCTTCTTTTGACCCATTTTGCCAAAGGAAAGGAAGTTGCCTAATAATTATGCACACCTGATATAGGGTATTGATGTCATTAGACCACACCCCTTCTCATTACAGAGATGCACATCACCTAATATGCTTAATTGGTAGTAGGCTTTCGAGCCTATACAGCTTGGAGTAAGACAACATGCATAAAGAGGATGATGTGGTCAAAATACTCATTTGCCTAATAATTCTGCACTCCCTGTATGCTGTCTTCATTCATCAATGTCTGTTGGACATGATCTGCTGAGCGGATCATGTCAGACAGACCGATGGTAAATCAGCCCCAATATCACAAGAAATGAATTGAGTATATGCTTGTTGCTACACGAATTGAAGAAAAACATTCTTTGAAATGTATGTTTTATTTTTATGTTTGTTGTTTTTATAACAAATTTATTTAGCACTTTATTTGTGATTTCTATACATTTCATAGAACTAGGTGTGGAAATAAAAAGACATTTGCTCTGTTTCTCACATAGTTTTATTTTATGAGATACATGAGAATATATTTTTGGAGGGGCAATTTCAATACCAGCCTCAGGATGGCTACACAACCATCTTCCAGGCATGAATTCTCCATATGCAAAGAGGCGCACACAGTAAACTACTAATCAGGAGGTGGGGCAGGAACTGAGTCATGCACAGAGGAGAGATGGGGTTGAAGCCAAAGGTAGCTGACAGAAACATTTAAGTAATTAATCAATAGGGTCTCTAAATGTGTTTTTACAATTAGGTGTTATCAGAGGCATATGCCGTTTTAAATAATGCTAGATAACTTATGAGCTTACTTCTGCTGTTTAATCATTGTAGAGACAGGCCAATTTAGTTTAAAAAATGAGTGTTTAATGAGGGTTGCTAAAGTTAGCTCAAAAGCATAAATTATCTAGTAAGAGTGGTTTAATGTATATACTGTAACAACATTGGGATAAAAAGCAAAACCACAGCTACAATTTTTAGACTGAGAGAAAAAAGTGCAGATTACCAAGGGCAAAATATACTGTATCATCAATGATCACCACAAGATGTTTCTTGTGCAATGCCACCACTGCTATTGCACAACCAATGGCACAAGAGCAGGGCATGTCAATCACACTGAACAAGCAAGTATTGTGGTGATTGATCTCGCCACCTCTGGGGTGGCGGAAAGGCCAAAAAAGCAGTTTCTGATGTTTAAATATGTGGCTGCAGGGCAACTCATGAAAGCTTTGCCTAGCCTCTTAAGCTGCGAATGCAGCTTCATAAATTTACCCCTAAATATAAGTAACAGGCTCCCAGGAGAAATATTTAAAGGGACACTAAACTCAATTTATTTCTTTTGTGATTCAGATAGAGCATGCAATTATAAGCAACTTTCTAATTTACTCCTATTATCAATTTTTCTTCATTCTGTTGCTATCTTTTTTTGAAAAAGAAGGCGTCTAACCTTTTTGTTCTATTCAGTACTCTGGACAGCAATTTTTTATTGGTGGATGAATTTATCCACCAATCAGCAAGGACAACCCAGGTTGTTCACCAAAAATGGGCCGGCATCTAAACTTACATTCTTGCATTTCAAATAAAGATACCAAGAGAATGAAGACAATTTGATAATAGGAGTAAATTAGAAAGTTGCTTAAAAGTTCATGCTTTATCTGAATCACAAAAGAAAAAAAATGGGTTCAGTGTCCCTTTAAAGAGAAAATCTAAAGCTAATACAACATGTGTTCATTTGTTAGTTCTGGGTATGAGCAGGTAGCATTTGTATCTGGTGAAATATCTTCCTAATGTCATCCAGTATGGCAGGGGGACCAATATTACATTCAAAAACATTTTGGGGTATCCAGTAATAAGTGGAAAAGTGTTGCCTGGGCTTATCTATTCCTTTTAGCTGTGGAATTCAATAAATTTGAATCAGAACTCACAGGATTTGCACTAGTTAAAGGGACAGTCAACATCAGAAGTTTTGTTGTTTAAAAATATTGATAATCCCTTTTTTACCTATTCCCCAGTTTTGCATAACCAACACAGTTATAATAATACACTTTTTACCTCTGTAACTACCTTGTATCTAAGCCTCTGCAAACTGCACCCTTATTTCAGTTCTTTGGACAGATTTGCATTAAGCCAATCAGTGCTTACTCCTAGGTAACTTCACATGCTTGAGCTCAATGTTATCTATATGAGACATGAACTAACGCCCTCTAGTGTTGAAAAACTGTCAAAATGCATTCAGATTAGAGGCAGACTTCAAAGTCTTACGGCTAGATTTAGAGTTTTGTCGGTAAAGACCCGCGTAGCTAACGCTGCTTTTTTTCCCAAAGCACCTTTCCAACAACGCTGGTATTTAGAGTTGTCTGAGGGGCTGCGTTAGGCTCAAAAAAGGGTGCGTTGAGCCTAATTTAGCTCCACTTAAACTCTCAATACCAGCGTTGCTTACGGTAGCGGTAAGCTGGGAAAACGTGCTCGTGCACGATATCCCCATAGGAAACAATGGGGCTGAGCTGGCTGGAAAAAAAACCTAACACCTGCAAAAAAGCAGCGTTCAGCTCCTAACGCAGCCCCATTGTTTCCTATGGGGAAACACTTTCTAAGTCTGCACCTAACACCCTAACATGAACCCCGAGTCTAAACACCCCTAACCTTACACTTATTAACCCCTAATCTGCCGCCCCCGCTATCGCTGATGCCTGCATATTATTATTAACCCCTAATCTTCCGCTCCGGACACCACTGCAACCTACATTATCCCTATGAACCCCTAATCTGCTGCCCCTAACACCTCCGACCCATATATTATATTTATTAACCTCTAATCTGCCCCCCCCCAACGTCGGCGCTACCTTACCTACACTTATTAACCCCTAATCTGCCGACCGGACCTTGCCGCCACTATAATAAATGTATTAACCCATAAACCGCCGCACTCCCGCCTCACAAACACTAGAATAAATAGTATTAACCCCTAATCTGCCCTCCCTAACATCGCCACCACCTACCTACAATTATTAACCCCTAATCTCCCGCCCGCACCGTCGCCGCTACTATAATAAAGTTATTAACCCCTAAACATAACTCTAACCCTAACACCCCTCTAACATAAATATAATTTATATTAAACGAAATAATATTCCTAAAATTAACTAAATTATTCCTATTTAAAACTAAATACTTACCTAGAAAATAAACCCAATATAGCTACAATATAATTAATAATTACATTGTAGCTATTTTAGGATTTATATTTATTTTACAGGCAACTTTGTATTTATTTTAACTAGGTACAAAGCTATTAAAGGACCAGTCAACACATAAGATTTGCATAATCAACAAATGCAAGATAACAAGACAATGCAATAGCACTTAGTCTGAACTTCAAATGAGTAGTAGACTTTTTTATAACAAATTTCAAAGTTATGTATATTTCCACTCCCCTTGTACCATGTGATAGCAATCAGTCAATCACAAATGCATATAGGTATAGTCTGGGAATTCTTGCACATGCTCAGTAGGATCTGGTGACTCAAAAAGTGTAAATATAAAAGGCTGTGCACATTTTTTTTTAATGGAAGTAAATTGGAAAGTTGTTAAAAATTACATGCTGTATCTGAATCATGAAAATTTAATTTAACCTGAGTGTCCCTTTAAATAGTTAATAACTATTTAATAGCTAACTAGTTAAAATAAATACAAAATTACATGTAAAATAAATCCTAACCTAAGTTACAATTAAACCTAACACTACACTATCATTAAATTAATTAAATAAATTACCTACAATTACCTACAATTAAATACAATTAAATAAACTATTCTATAATACAAAAAAAACAAACACTAAATTACAAAAAATAAAAAAGAATTACAAGCAGTTTAAACTAATTACACCTAATCTAAGCCCCCTAATAAAATAAAAAGCCCCCAAAATAAAAAATTCCCTACCCTATTCTAAAATACAAAAGTAATCAGCTCTTTTACCAGCCCTTAAAGGGCTTTTTGCGGGGCCTTGCCCCAAAGTAATCAGCTCTTTTGCCTGAAAATAAAAATACAATACCCCCCCAACATTACAACCCACCACCCACATACCCCTACTCTAACCCACCCAAACCCCCCTTAAAAAAACCTATCACTAACCCCCTGAAGATCTCCCTGCCTTGAGTCGTCTTCACCCAGCTGAGCCGAATTCTTCATCCAAGCAGAGCAAGAAGATGTCCTCCATCCGGTAGAAGTCTTGATCCAAGCGGCAAAGAAGAGGTCCTCCATCCGGACGAAGTCTTGACCCAAGCGGCAAAGAAGAGGTCTTCCATCCGGACAATGTCTTCTTCCAAGCGGCATCTTCTATCTTCTTTCTTCCGGGTCCATCTTCATTCCGCAGACACAGAACATCCTTCTTCCCCGATGGACTAACGACGAATGAAGGTTCCTTTAAGGGACGTCATCCAAGATGGCGTCCCTTCAATTCCGATTGGCTGATAGAATTCTATCAGCCAATCGGAATTAAGGTAGAAAAAATCTGATTGGCTGATGCAATCAGCCAATCAGATTGAAGTTCAATCCGATTGGCTGATCCAATCAGCCAATCGTATTGAACTCGCATCCTATTGGCTGTTCCGATCAGCCAATAGAATGCGAGTTCAATACGATTGGCTGATTGGATCAGATTTTTTCTACCTTAATTCTGATTGGCTGATAGAATTCTATCAGCCAATCGGAATTGAAGGGACGCTATCTTGGATGACGTCCCTTAAAGGAACCTTCATTCGTTGTTAGTCCGTCGGGGAAGAAGTATGTTCAAGACTTCTACCGGATGGAGGACATCTTCTTGCTCCGCTTGGATGAAGAATTCGGCTTGGCTGGGTGAAGACGACTCAAGGTAGGGAGATCTTCAGGGGGTTAGTGATAGGTTTTTTTAAGGGGGGTTTGGGTGGGTTAGAGTAGGGGTATGTGGGTGGTGGGTTGTAATGTTGGGGGGGTTGTATTTTTATTTTCAGGCAAAAGAGCTGATTACTTTGGGGCAAGGCCCCGCAAAAAGCCCTTTTAAGGGCTGGTAAAAGAGCTGACTTCTTTTGTATTTTAGAATAGGGTAGGGAATTTTTTATTTTGGGGGGCTTTTTTATTTTATTAGGGGGCTTAGATTAGGTGTAATTAGTTTAAACAGCTTGTAATTCTTTTTTATTTTTTGTAATTTAGTGGGGGTTTTTGTATTATAGAATAGTTTATTTAATTGTATTTAATTGTAGGTAATTGTAGGTAATTTATTTAATTAATTTAATGATAGTGTAGTGTTAGGTTTAATTGTAACTTAGGTTAGGATTTATTTTACATGTAATTTTGTATTTATTTTAACTAGGTAGCTATTAAATAGTTAAAATAAATACAAAGTTGCCTGTAAAATAAATATAAATCCTAAAATAGCTACAATGTAATTATTAGGGGTTAAAAATTTTTATTATAGTGGCAGCGATGTGGGGGGGCCTCGATTTAGGGGTACATAGGTAGTTTATGGGTGTTAGTGTACTTTAGAGCACAGTAGTTAAGAGCTTTATATTCCGGCATTAGCCCATAAAGCTCTTAACTACTGACTTTTTTTGGCGTTAGGAGTCTTGTCGGTAGAGGCTCTACCGCTCACTTCTCCCAAGACTCCAAATACCAGAGTTAGGCAGATCCCATTGAAAAGATGGGATACGCAATTGGCGTAAGGGGATCTGCGGTAGCCTGGAATCGCGGTAGGGAAGTGAGCGTTAGACCCTTTCCTGTCTGACTCTAAATACCAGCGGGCGGCCAAAAGCAGCGTTAGGACCCCTTTTCGCTGCTTTTGACAGCTAACGCCAAACTCTAAATCTAGCCGTTAGAAACTTGCATTTAAACCTCCTAGGTTTAGCTTTAAACTAAGAATACCAAGAGAACAAAGCAAAATTGGTGATAAAAGTAAATTTAAAAGTTGTTAAAAATTACATGCCCTATTTGATCATGAAAGTTTATTTTGGACTTGACTATTTCTTTAAGTATACACTCCGGTTTTTGCAAAACTGATAATGAAAATAGTGATTATAAAAAAATGGCTGTTTGTGATTAGTTTGACATGCACATAGTTATGAAACAATAGATTTTGATCAACTCCTCTGTGTTTAACCCCCACAAAGGATGAAATCCCCTGTTCGGCAAACATGTCAAGAGAAACGCTCCTATGTACCCGCCAAATACTCGCTATTACCTGTTCAAGAGCTGAAATGCAAGCAGTATTTTACCTATGTGTTTAACCCTTTTCTTTTATAAATCTTTACAAGTGGTAACTAGTGCCATATTAAAACATTGCGGGATTGTAATATTAAGGGCTAGATTACAAGTTTAGCGCAATATTGCACTTACGTGAGCGAGATATTTGTGCTCCACTCAGTAATACCAGCTCTTATAAATGTGCGTTGGTATTACAAGTGCAGCGCAATGCAAACGTGACCTCAAGTTCGCATTGCCTGGAAGCCTTGCGCTCACAAGAGTGCGCTTCCATAGGCTTCAATGGGAGCCTTGTTCTGATGCTGATAGACAGGGCAAACCAACTAGTGCATCACAGGGGGCAAATTGCGCAGCATTGGGCAGCAATAAATAAATATATATGTATATGAATATATAAAAATATATTTAGGTGTTTATATGTGTATATACGCAAATTAACATATACATATATATGTATATAAGCATATACATATATATTTATAGTGAAAACACAGTCCCCCATTGACCCCCCATTTAAAAACACTTTCAGTGCCGTTCACCCCACGTCCCGTCACTTTAACCCCTTATGACATGCACATTCCGCACATTCTGTTCTAATCATTAACTGACATGACATAAGAACTTGGGGTGAAAAGGATGAAACCCGCATTTATTAAAAACTCAAACATAATTTTTAATTTCAACATCATAACTTATGATATAAACCATGGGTGTAGCCTCCCAGACTCTCCTCGTGTGCCTTCCCCTAGCTATTGCCAGGCATGCACCTAAACATCTCATCTCTCCCCCATTTTAAGGGAGATACCACTTGAACTTTTAAATTGCCTCATAAGGCCACAACAACCACAGCTGCTACAACCTCTTATCTAAACTTAGGAAGAGAGGGAGGGAGCTTCTTTCCCGCTCTAAGAAAAAGTGACTGACAGCTTCCACTGTCCCACCTACTTATCTGCTCCCTAACACCTCCCCTTAACCACCAGCTCTCCATAGCAACCTCTCTCACATGGTTTCCGTTGCTGTCATTAACCCCCCTTATGGGGTTCTATTGACATGCACATTCGGCACATTCTGTTCTAATCAATAACTGACATGACAATTTCAACATCATAACTTATGATATAAACCATGGGGGCAGCCTCCCAGACTCTCCTCACGTGCCTTCCCCTGGCTATTGCCAGTCACAACCCAAAACATTTAATCTCTACCCTATTTAAAGGGAGGTACCACTTGAATTTTTAAATCGCTTCATAAGGCCACACCCGCCACAGCGCTACCTACGGTCAAGCTCCACCCATAGGGGCTAAGGCCTTTTGCACACCTTCCCTCAAATTGAAATTGAACAAATGCAGCCCAACTTCATTAAGATACACTCCGTCTTTTAAAAAGAAACATTTACCTGATATTTCCACTTGTCGTATATCCAGCCCACCTAACTGAGCAACAAAACCAGAAATTGTTCTATTGACCTTTTTTCTGGAATTTTCCAGCCTCCTGACATCCCAAGCCGATCTCCAACTTAATCTGGTCTCAATCTCTGACCATACAATGACTAACTGATGGGACAATTCCTTGAGACGCCTCATTCACCACCTCATTTTATCCACCAGTTCCTTCTACACCATAAACCCAAGGTCATTCCCCTTAGCATGAATAACCAGGTCAGGAGGCCTGTAAGGAGGTGAGGAGACCTGTAAAGTCTAGCATATTCACTCACTAAACTTACCACCTGGTCCCATTTTAGTCCTCTCACCCCAAACCATCTAACTAAAACTTTATCAACACGGAAGCTCAGCTGGACCCCCGTATACTTTACCACTGCTACCTTTTGCGCCCAATATATGTACTAGTGAGTAGTGACCCACTATCCAACAATGTAACGGACCTGTGAAAACACAAAATACTACACTCTCAAATTTGACCTCACATATCGTTTATAGCATCCCGACCTCCACCTCACCACATTCTTAACCATTTCTACACTCAAAACCAATTCATACGCTGCGGAATCTGTTGGCGCTCTACAACTAACCGATAATAATAATAATAATACGCTTCCGTCGCCACGCCAATTCGAAATGAATGGCAACCAAAATCCCTGGGATCCACCCCCACCACCTGTAACACCAGTTTTAGCACTGCCCCAAACTGGTACTTCGATAACACACATCCATCCTCATGCATCAGCAAAGGACCCCCAGGACCCCTCCTCAAATATTCAGCCACTGCAAACACCGGGCAACATTCCCCCCAATAGCAAACAGTCAAATCCATCAACCTTTTCCTTCCTGATCGGTTTTAGATTTCTGAAGCCAAATCAACTCCGAACCGCTCACCACCACCTCATTCAACCATAAACCTGCTGCAGCCCTCATATTTGCCCCCACCAACTCCAAAACCCTAAAGGCTCTAAAGAATGCCAAAATGTAAGCCACTCTACTCCGATTTACAAACCCGGAGCAACCCCTTCACTACCCTCTTTAGCAAAGAGAACACCACCGGTTGCCTCTTGTCCACCGTACCCCTACCCCTACATATACCCCTGACAGCCAACTTGACCATAAATTCTTTTGTCAGGTCCTCCCACCCCAGCATCTGAAACTGAAGCATCTGACAACCCATCCTTCGGTCTCTCACAATCCACCCTATTCCCTACCCACCGTGATGGACACTCCATTGACCTGGTATTTTCTTACCTCTGTTCTTAATCTGACCTCACCTGTCGCCCTTTTCGCATTTCAGACCATCGCCTGGTCACCTATCATATTAATGCAACAGCTAAACCCACTTCTCCATCCCGCCCCCACACCTGTAGAAATCTACATGCTGTGGATCCGCTCCAATTTTCAAAAATCATTCAAGATCACACTTCCACTATAACCTGCCCTGATCTCACAACAGCCCACTATAACAAAACTCTCTCCTCAGCACTAGACACACTTGCCCCTCCCCAACTGCACAAAACATCACGCCGTCAGTTGCAGCCTTGGCACTCTCAGCAAACAAGCTATTTGCAAAAATGCTCCCGTAGTGCTGAGCGTGTCTGGAGGAAAACTCACTCTGAACCTGATTTCATACACTATAAGTTTATTCTTTGCTCATACACTTCTGCCCTTCACTTAGCCAAGCAAACCTACTTCTCTTCTCTCATATCTACTCTTTCCTCAAACCCTAAAGGACTCTTCTCCACCTTTAACTCTCTCCTCTACCCACCTGCTCCACCCCCCCCCGTCCGTCTTTAGTGCTCAAGACCTGGCAGACTACTTTTTAAACAAAACACGTACTATCCGAAGCAACATCCCAACACCAATCTGCAATATTCCAACAACAGGCCCAGTTACTCCCTCTACCACCCACTGCATCTTCCATCCAGCCACTGAGAATGAAGTTTCTTCCTTACTATCTTCCTCATGCCTCATTACCTGCCCGCCCAACACTATCCCTTCCCATCTAATACCCTCCGTATCTTCCACCCTCACTCCTGCTCTTACCCACATCTTCAACCTATCTCTCTCTACCGGTTCATTCCCATCTTCTTTCAAATACGCAAAAGTCACTCCCATACTCAAAAAACCCTCCCTCGACCCTAATTCTCCTGAAATCTACTGTCCCATATCACTGCTTCAACTAACATCAAAACTCCTTGAAAAACTAGTTTACAATTTCCTAACCCACTTCCTGTCCGCCAACTCCTTGTTTGACCCTCTGCAATCCGGATTCTGCCCCAAACACTTAACCGAGACTGCCCTTACCAAGGTTACGAACGATCTTCTCTCTGCTAAAAATATTGGCCACTACTCTATACTCATCTTACTTGACCTCTTAGCTGCCTTCGACACAGTTGACCAACCCCTTCTCCTACAGACCCTTAGCTCTTTTGGCCTCTGTGACCCTGCTCTTTCCTGGATTCACTCCTATCTTTCTCACAGATCTTTTTCTGTGTCATTTGCCTGCGACTCCTCCTCTCCAATGCCTCTGTCTGTTGAAGTACCTCAAGGATCTGTTCTGAGTCCACCATTCTTCTCCATTTATACTTCTTAGCTGGGTAAACTTATCGATAATTATGGCTTCAAATATCACCTCTATGCTGATGACACCCAGATCTACCTCTCCACCCCTGCTCTCTCTCTCTCCATCTGTCCTCTCTCATGTCAGCAACTGCTTATCTGGTATTTTTTCCTGGATGGCCTCTCACCACCTCAAGATTAACATGTCCAAGACTGAGCTCCTTCTTATCCCCCCCCTCAAACTCTACGCCGAATTCTGACTTCTCTATCCCTGTTGACGGCATCACCATTTTCCCATCGCCCCAAGTCCGCTGCCTCTGTGTTACACTTGACTTAAATCTATCCTTCGTCCCCCATACTCAATCGCTTTCTACATCCTGCCACAACCATCTACGCAATATTTCCAAGATTCAACCTTTTCTGTGCGCTAACACCACAAAGCAAATAATCCACTCCCTTGTTTTTTCCCGACTTGACTACTGCAATAACATACTTACTGGCGTTCCTCTTTCCCGCCTCTCCCCCTTCATCCATCCTAAATGCCTCTGCCAGGCTGATCCACCTTTCCCGTTGCTCTGTATCTGCTGTACCTCTCTGCGAGTCCCTATATTGGCTCCCCATTCACAGCATAATTCAATTAAAAATTCTCACCCTTGCATACAAATCGCTCACTAACGCTGCTCCCCTCTACCTATGCTCTCTAATCAACAAGTATACTCCAGCCCGCCCACTAAGATCCAACAATGACCTGCTCCTTGCATCTGCGACTATCACCTCTTCTCATGCTAGACTGCAGGATTTCTGTTGAGCAGCACCTACCCTCTGGAACACTCTCCCTCATGCTGTCAGGCTTTGCCCTAATCTTTCTTCCTTTAAATGCTCTCTGAAGACTTTTCTGTTCAGAAAAGCCTACCACCCAACTCAATAATATTTATCTTACCTAACAACATTTCCCTTAGTCAATCTTGCAGTCCTCGCCTCCTGTTTCTCAACCTCCTTCCCTTCTAGATTGTAAGTTCCCACGGGAATAGGGCCCTCAATTCCTTCTGTATGTTTTTGTAAATTTTGTCCTGTCTCTTACAAGTCTTATATTATTGGTTTTTTTTAAATTAACTTTATCCATGGACAGTGCTGCGGAATATGATGGCGCTTCATAAATAAAGTATAATCATAATAATAATAATAATAAAGCCACCACCTGCCTTTTTACCATAGACATCGATACCCCCAGCCTACCCCATTCCTCAATCCACTCTACTAAGCAAGATACCCTCCTGCAATCAGACATCCCAATCTCCTGTTTTCCAGCCTTTTAAACCATTGAATGCACATTGGGACATATGACCTCCATGTGTTATGAGCTAAAGCCCCCTTTGCCAATCTCAATTCCCTAGAAAATTAATCTGCCACAACTCCCCAGGGAATTCCGCTCCTTCCGCATCCACTTCCGGAGCCGCTTCTCTGAATCTCTTCCACTGCAATTGGGAAAGAGAATCAGCAATTATGTTAAACTTCCCCGGCACATGTACCGTCTGAAAAAGGACATTCCCCGTCAAACACTCCAACACAAACACCCAAATGAGCCGGATTACTGGGACTAACTTTGCTGTCAACTTGTTGATTGTGAACACCACTCCCAAGTTGTCAAAATGAAACATAACTTTCCGGTTCCCCAAAATCCTTTTCCATACCATGACCACCACCACCAGCAGGAACAATTCCAGGAACACCAAGTTCCTGGTTAAGCCCCCTTATTTCCAATCCTCTGGCCATGTGTCCACGCACAATTTTCCATCCAAATATGCCCTAAACCCATGGGCCCCAGATGCATCCATGTACAAGTGCAGCTCGTCATCTGACATCGCAACATCCTGCACAAATGACCCTCCATTGAACTCCTCCAAAAACACCAACCACACCCTTAGGTCCTCCTTCAAGTTCCTTGAAAGTCTGACCATGTGATGCGGTGCCTTCAGACCCGCAGTTGGCAAAGAAAGTCTCCTCCCAAAAACTCTCCCGACCGGAATCACCTACCCGCAAAATTTAGTTTACCCAGGAGATATTGCAACTCCCTCAGTGTCATTTTTCCTTTCTTTACCGCCCTAGAAATGACCAACCTCAAATCCTTAACCTTCTCCAAAAAAGCTCAAAATGTTCACAGGACCCTCCGTCTTATCTAACGCCACCGGGATCCCGAAATGCACAGCCAGATCCAGGAATATGTTCAATAGGTGCTCGCAGTCCTCCGAGTCACCCGACCCGACAAACAAGAAATTGTCCAAGTAGTGGACTAGCAAAGACAGCCCCGCTCTGACCTTCACCACCCATTTTACAAGCAAACTAAATTTCTCAAAATATGAACACAAAATAGAACAACCCATGGGTAAACATAAGTCCACAAAGAATTCCCCCTGAAAATGGCAACCAAAAAGATGATGACAAGTCGGGTGTACTGGTAACAGTTGAAAGGCTGCTTTCACATCCACCTTTGCAAGCCAAGCGCCCCAACCAGCCCTTCTAACCACGCTTACTGCTTTATCAAATGAAGCGTAATGCACAGCCGTCAGGGCTGGATCAATCCCATCGTTAAATGATGACCCTTTTGGGTAGGAAAAATTGTGGATCATCCTATACTGACCAGCCGTCTTTCTTGGGACCACTCCCAAGGGAGAAACTCACAATCCTGGCAACGGCGGGTCCCTAAAGGGGCCCGCCATTCTCCCAAGGGCCACTTCCTTTTCCAACTTAGCTTTGACCACCTGCAAAAATTTCAATGCCGACCTCAAGTTACCCGAAATCCCCGAACTAAACCCCGAAATCAACAGCTCTGCATCCTCCCCTTTTCCTCTCTTCCTAGCATACTTCCTTAGCCAAGGCAGTATCTCTCTTACCCTCACTGCAGTCCATGCCCACAGAAGTACCCTCTCTGCTTTTTCCGCTTCCCTTGTTTTGTTTGAAACACTTGGCACCTGAATGCGTTCCCCCACACACCAAGCACTCGTGCTTCTACTTACATGCAGACCAAACCTACATGCTCCCTCGTTAAAATAGAAGCATAATCCTTTTCAAATTGCCACGGCTGTTGCTAAGAGCAATGTTCCAGGAACTTTTCACCAATCATGCTGATCAATTTGCGAAAAGCTTTAAACCAATTTGGCAATTTTCTCCATCTCTTTTTTCTCTCCTCTTCCTCCTTCTTCCCCTGTTCTACTTTTGAATCCTACTTCACCTCTATAAAGTGATCTAATGGGAGCAAGAAAAATAATTCCACAAACTCCCGCTTCCAAATCTTTTCCTTAATCTCCTTGCTCAGATGAATCCCCAATGTACCCACAGAACACAAGCATGGCCTTCTCAAGGCTTGATCCGCTACTTTCAAAACCTCCCCCAACTGCGCCGAAGCCATAGGCCCTTTATCCACCGCTACCACTGTACTGGCTGGCTTCCCTCCACCGACAACCCCAGGTGTCTCAACCCTACCCAAACCAGCTGAAGCCCATGCCCCAGCCGTTCACGTCGCCCCACTCTGCGCAGACCCCCATATCTCTTTTCCTTCCAACTTCAAAACCAGCTCCTTCAATCCTTTCAACACCAAACCATGCACACACCCCTCTTCATATACCAAACTCATCCCCTCCCCCATAAAGGCCCCCACCGTCTCACCTGCAGGCCTTGCACCTGTCTCCTTGTCCACTGGCACCCCGCCACTTGCTCCTGTGCCTTACTCCTCAGCGTTGCCTTCCTTCCTGCCAGTCACACTCCCAGTCAGCCTCTCCCCTTGTCTCCTGTTGCTAGTTGAATATAAATTCTCCCTCCTCTGTTCTCAGATGCTGCTTCTAGTCTAACCCATGTGGGTAACGAACGCCCCTCCAGCTCCCTGTAGCACCTTTGAGGCATCCGGGATCTGTCTCTTTGCCATTCCATCCTGGACCTGCTCCTGACTCTCCTCACCTGCCTTTGCAAGGCATGAGCAGCCCTCTGGGAAGGAGAAGTGGTAAACCTATTTCCCCCAGCTGACCCTCTATTCCCCCTTACCCTTGCCCTACCTGACCTACCCCCTCTATTCTGCCCCCAATTCCCTTTCCTTTCTACTTTCCCCCGTCTCAGGCACCAGGAAATGAAGCAGCTGCGCATTAAGGCAGCCAGGTCTCCTACCTGCACCGTTTGCTCCTGTTCTCCTATAGGCTCTACTGTAGTTTCCTCCACAGCAAAGTCGCTGTAAGGTTCTTCCACCCACAGCGCGTCTTCTTCCAGGTCCTATAATGTTGAGTGTGCCAATGGCAACCCCTGCTGAACCTCAGGGATGCCTTCCACCTCCTCCAGCTCTAAAAAAAATTGACAAGCAATATCATTTCCTTGTGCCATTGAATTCCCTCTCCCCCTTGCAATCCCACTTGCCCTTGCAACTCCACCCTCCCTCCCTGTCGGCCCATGCCCAACCTGCAGTTCCCCCTTTCTCCCACCTCTGCCTCTCACTGTTGCTTGCCCCCTACTCCCCCCTGACTTTCTCACTCCTTGTACCACTCCTCTATGACATCCCCCATCCTAACCCCTCTCGCTCCAACTTCCTCCTGCCTACCTCCTGATTCCACACCCTCCTCCAACATTCCTACTTCTCTTTCCCCTCTCACTTCCCTCTCTACTACCGCCACTCCACTGCTGCTTCCAACTCTCTCTTTTCCCCTGACTCGCTTATTCCCAACAGCCTGACTCTTTCTCCCCATTTGCTCACTGCTCCTTCCTCCGCCTCTCCTCTCCGATGTCTCCTGACCTCTGCTCTGCCGTACGGCCTCCAGCTCACCGCTGCTCACATTCCGCAACGTCCCATTAATTACCTCACCATTCCTGGCCCTCTGCTGACCTCCCTTTCCATTGCGGGGGAAACCACCAGGCCTCTGGCACTCTGCTTTCTCCTGCCAGTCCTCCCACCGCTCACTGCTCTTTCCTCCACCGGATTCTTCCTCTGACGGCTCCCGGATCGTCTCCTGGTCCTGATAGTGGGGCTAAGTCGCACTGGCTGCCGTGACTGGCACACAGGCTGACTGTGTATCTCCACCGGCACAGCTGACACAGAGGGCTCCTCTCCAGCCATTACACCTCCAGCACCGCTGTCCACTTCTGCACCTTGATCAAGCTGTTGCTGAATCCAGGTAAGCCCCCGCATCTCCACCAAGCTATGAATCTGCACTGACAACGCTTTAACATCTGCTGTCCTCTCTAGCTTCTTTCCCGCTCTAAGAAAAAGTGACTGTCAGCTTCCGCTCTCCCACCTACTTATCTGCTCCCTAACACCTCCCCTTAACCACCAGTTCTCCATAGCAACCTCTCTCACATGGCCTCTGTTGCTGTCATTAACCCCTCCAGTCCATGCTCTCCTTATGGGGTTCTATTAACGACTTTGTGCATTTTTAAAAAAAAAAAACAATAAAGATGCTCCTATGTTTATTTAAAGGGACAGTCAACACCAGAATTTCTGTTGTTTAAAAAGAAAAATAATCCCTTTTTTACCTATTCCCCAGTTTTGCATTACTAACACTGTTATAATAATACATGTTTTACCTCTGTAATTACCTTGTATCTATGCCTCTGCAGACTGCCCCATTATTTCAATTCTTTTGAGAGACTTGCATTTTAGCCAATCAGTGCTCACTCCTCTGTAAATTCACGTGAGTGAGCTCAATGTTATCTATATGAAACACTTGAACTAACGCTCTCTAGTGGTGAAAAAATATTCAGATTAGAGACGGCCTTCAAGGTCTAAGAAATTAGCATATGAACCTCCTAGGTTTAGCTTTCAACTAAGAATACCAAGAAAACAAAACAAAATTGGTGAAAAAATT
The DNA here is from genome assembly GCF_027579735.1 of Bombina bombina. Lineage (NCBI taxonomy): Eukaryota > Metazoa > Chordata > Amphibia > Anura > Bombinatoridae > Bombina > Bombina bombina. Next base: position 629,504,227 of record NC_069499.1, on the reverse strand, counting down.
AAATTGGAAAGTTGTTTAAAATTACATGCCCTATCTGAATCAAGTTATTTTTGGACTTGACTGTCCCTTTAATTATACTCTACTGTCCTCTTTATTTTGGAGGCAATTGGGTCAATTTTTTTCATTAACCAGAGATTATTTCTAGCACAAAATGAAACCGAGAGCTAGCAGTCACAATAAGCAGCCAATTGTAATATCTGATTATTTAACGTCCAAAAGTAAACAGGTAAATTTGTCCCTTTATGGGCGCACGTTAAGACAGTGATCCACTCGTAATCTGGCCCTAAATGTTTAATTATGCAGCGTAAAGCATCTTTTTAAAATACTTTCATGATCTATTTTGGCCTGTAAATGAATTCTGAAAATTGTATGATTTATAATTATGAAAACTGGAATTGTCTAACCCTGCTACATATCTGTTCCTATTTGCCTTCAGCAGATGTAATCAACGAAGGAACTGCAAAACAATACAGTTTTGATAACAAAATGTATGTGACAAGCCTTGTATACTCCAGTAACAACTCTGGATTGGCTCTTCCAAATAAGGTAAGTGGTTGATGGAGTTTGACTATATAAAAACAATTGCAGCAAAAAAGGTGCAAATGCATTTAAAAAAATCATACTCCCTAGTATTCTAATTTATTGCAAGAAAAATCTTTTAATGACAAACGGCTAGATTACGAGTTTTGCGGTAAGAGCTGCTCGGTAATAACTTGCAAGTTATTGCACCGCTAACTTCCCTACAGCGCCACCTACCTACATTTATTAACCCCTAATCTGCCGCCCCCAACGTTGCCGCCACTATACTAAATTTATTAACCCCTAAACCTAAGTCTAACCCTAACCCTAACATCCCCTAACTTAAATATAATTAAAATAAATTTAAATAAAACCTACTATCATTACCTAAATAATTCCTATTTAAAACTAAATACTTACCTATAAAATAAAGCATAAGATAGCTACAATATAACTTATAGTTACATTGTAGATAGCTTAGGTTTTATATTTATTTCACAGGCAAGTTTGTATTTATTTTAACTAGGTAGACTAGTTACTAAATAGTTATTAACTATTTACTAACTACCTAGCTAAAATAAATATAAATTTACCTGTAAAATAAAACCTATCCTGCCTTACACTAATACCTAACCTTACACTACAATTAAATAAATTACATAAATTAAATACAATTAACTAAATTACAAAGAAAAACAAACACTAAATTACACAAAATAATAAAAGAAATTATCAGATATTTAAACTAATTACACCTAATCTAATAGCCCTATCAAAATAAAAAAAGCCCCCCAAAAATTAAAACAAAAACCTAGCCTCAACTAAACTACCAATAGCCCTTAAAGGGACAGTCTACAATAGAATTGTTATTGTTTTAAAAGATCGATAATTCCTTTATTTCCCATTCCCCAGTTTTGCATAAGCAACACAGTTATATTAATAAACTTTTTACCTCTGTGATTACCTTGTATCTAGGAACCTTTTTCCAGCCCCCTGATCACATGACTGTGACTGTTTATTATATATTGTCTTGCATTTAGCATTGTAATTTGCTAAATCTTAAATAACCCCCTGTGCCTGAACACAGTGCTATCTATATGGCCCACATGTACTTTCTGTCGATTTAAAAAGCATGTGATAAGAGGCAACCCTCAAAGGCTTAGAAATTAGCATATGAGCCTACCTATGTTTAGTTTAAACTAAGAATACCAAGAGAAAAAAGCAAATTTGATGATAAAAGTAAATTGTAAAGTTGATTAAAATTAAAAGTCCTATCTGAATAATGAAAGTTTAATTTATACTAGACTGTCCGTTTAAAAGGGCCTTTTGCGGGGGAATTGCCCCCAAAAAATCAGCTCTTTTACCTGTAAAAAAAAAAAATACAAACAACCTCCCAACAGTAAAACCCACCACCCACACAACCAACTCCCCAAATAAAATCCTAACTAAACAAACCTAAGCTCCCCATTACCCTGAAAAGGGCATTTGTATGGGCATTGCCCTTAAAAGGGCATTTAGCTATTTTTCAAGTGCCCAAACCCTAATCTAAAAATATGACATCACTTAAAGGAACCTTCATTCTGGAAGAGTCGTCGTTACAAGAGGATGCTCCGTCCTGGATGTCTTGAAGATGGAACTGCTCCGCGCTGGATGGATGAAGATAGAAGATGCCGTCTGGATGAAGACTTCTGCCTGTCTGGAGGACCACTTCTGCCGGCTTGGATGAAGACTTCTCCCAGCTTTGTTGAGGACTTCTTGGCGCTTGGATGAAGACTTCTCCCGGCTTCGTTGAGGATGGATGTCCGGTCTTCAAAACTGTAAGTGGATCTTCGGGGGTTAGTGTTAGGTTTTTTGTAGGGTTTATTGGGTTTTCTTTTTAGATTAGGGTTTGGGCACTTGAAAAATGCCCATACAAATGCCCTTTTCAGGGCAATGGGGAGCTTAGGTTTTTTAGATTAGGATTTTATTTGGGGGTTGGTTGTGTGGGTGGTGGGTTTTACTGTTGGGGGGTTGTTTTGATTTTTTTTTATAGGTAAAAGGGCTGATTTCTTTGGGGCAATGCCCCGCAAAAGGCCCTTTTAAGGGCTATTGGCAGTTTAGTTTAGGCTAGGGTTTTTTTTATTTTGGGGAGCTTTTTTTATTTTGATAGGGCTATTAGATGAGGTGTAATTAGTTTAAATATCTGATAATTTATTTTTTATTTTGTGTAATATAGTTGTTTTTTTTTGTAATTTAGTTAATTGTATTTAATTAATTAAATGTATTTAATTGTAGTGTAAGGTTAAGTGTTAGTGTAAGACAGGTTAGGTTTTATTTTACAGGTATCTTTGTATTTATTTTAGCTAGGTAGTTAATAAATAGTTACTAACTATTTACTAACTATTCTACCTAGTTAAAATAAATACAAACTTGCCTGTAAAATAAAAATAAAACCTAAGATAGCTACAATGTAACTATTAGTTATATTGTAGCTAGTTTAGGGTTTATTTTACAGGTAAGTATTTAGTTTTATATAGGAATTATTTAGTTAATGATAGGAATTTTTAATTAGATTTATTTTAATTATATTAAAGTTAGTGGGTATTAGGGTTAGACTTAGGGTTAGGTTTAGGGGTTAATAACTTTAGTATAGTGGTGGCGACGTTGGGGGCGGCAGATTAGGGGTTAATAACTGTAATGTAGGTTGCGGCGATGTTAGGGACAGCAGATTAGGGGTTAATAATATTTAACTAGTGTTTGCGAGGCGGGAGTGCAGCGGTTTAGAGGTTAATATGTTTATTATAGTGGCGGCGATGTCCGGAGCAGCAGATTAGGGGTTAATATTTTTTATTTTAGTGTTTGTGATGCGGGAGGGCTTCAGTTTAGGGGTTAATAGGTAGTTTATGGGTGTAAGTGTACTTTGTAACACTTTAGTTATGAGTTTTATGCTACAGCTTTGTAACGTAAAACCCATAACTACTGACTTTCAGTTTACGGTACAGATTTTGATGGTATAGGCTGTACCGCTCACTTTTTGGCCTCCCAGGCAAACTCGTAATACCGGTGCTGTGAAAGTCCCATTGAAAAAGGACCTTTTGAAAGCTGCAGTAATTACTTTGCATTTACGGCCAAAAAAGTGTGCAGTGCAGCTAAACCTGCAAGACTCATAATACCAGCGGTAGTGAAAAAGAGCCTTAGCGCTGCTTTTTCACCCATACCGCAAAACTCGTAATCTAGCCGTATGTTTTTATGTCCCTTTTAAACAGATCTTTTAAATTACTAACATCAATCTTGATCTCTCAATCGATCAATCAATCATTTAAAATAATTTAAATAAGTATAGGTTCAGGCTCACAATATGGCAGCATATGCATTAATGCATGGCATAAGATATCAAGCAGTGGGTGAGTAAATTGTCATTTTGAGTTAGTCGGTTGCCCGTGGTCATTGAAGAATAAATTGTGTGAATTAGCTGGTGAATTAGCTGGTGTCCCATCTGGATAAGAGCGTCCTCAGGCAACATTCCTCATATACATTCATGCACTATATGTATGGAAGGTTACCAAGCTGGACTCTACCTATCAACACCATTACAGGTATGCAAAGGTCATTTTAGTGTAGAGGCTCAAAGAGCAGATCAAGGAGGAGAGTTTGTTGCTTTTAACACAGGAATTTAAAAAGGTTACAGGAAAAGAGGATTAGCACAATCCATACAATGAGCTGTAATGAAGTTTATCAACACCTGAGTAATCTATACAAGATTTTTTAAATTCAGCCCCAAGACGAAAAATTATAACCATTTGGGCCGTTCATTGCCTTTTTGTTCCAACAATGTAGTGTTTCAGACACATTGTTACTCTTAAGAGGACATGAAACACACCATTTAATTTATCAGCAAAATGTTTAACCTAAGAGTAAAACACATCATCGCAATGTACAATCATTATTTATATTGCCTATGTTTGGTGTAAAATACCTCAAAAAGTGCCTGCTTGTTCCACTTCCTCCGAAGAGTGTGGAGTGCTTCCATCATAAGTTAAATTTACCTGTTTCTGCAACTCTCTGCACTGTGATTGGTTAGATCAGAACACAAGCTCATTTACTTCTGTCCCTAATTGGCCATAACAAAGAGAAGCTGGAGCATGAATTCCAGCAGACTTTTCAAGAGTTGTATCCTTAAACTGCTCTTGATTTGTAAAGCCTCATAAAGTATCCTAATAAAATAGCAGTGTTGAATAGTTTGCAGTGATTAATTACTGAAGCCTGTACTTCTGCCCCAGCATCACCTCATTCTAAAGAATATATTTTCATATTATTAATGTGCTAGGAAAAGGATCACTACAAACTGTGCTACATTAGTTTTTAATTAGGCAATGTAGGCAACTGCCTGGCTTATTTTTTTATCAGATAGAGTAGTCCTAGGCTGGTCAGGTGACACATCGTCGTCTTACCGTCTAGATTCTTTACACTTGAATGCCCAGTAAATAAACTGTACCACAGAAATATATATATATATATATATATATATATATATATATATATATATATATATATATATATATGCGCTCTTCCTGGATAGCTATACATTTGTGTGTACAAATTGGCAAAAAGGAGTACTAGTGACTATCAAGTGGGGGGAAATTTTACAGACTGTACAATGCAAGTTTCTGTAGGGGCTCCAGTGGTGTAAATCTAGTCCTTACTAAGGATGATTTGGCATGAGGTTGCTTTTTTCTTTGTTTTTAGTTTGAAATGCTGATATCCGATTGATGGGTGTGGGGAGACAAATATTTGAAGTGTCCCAGGTTGGCCCTTTATCCATTGTTATGCTTTGTGGAAGAAAATCAGTATCTGATTAACCATTTGGATTTTAGCCTGTGAATCTAAAAATGTACATGTACTGTCTGAGTTAGGTATCATTGTGTGAACTGGAAAATAAAACACAACATTTTAGGATATGTGTAGACCCAGATTTTGTCAACATGATTTATTTGTCTGCACATTATAAATCAAATATAATGCATCTGGATCAACTAATACAACAACTGTTTTCTACTTGTTACTTGTAAGGAATAATTCACTTACACTTTTAGCTGTTAACTTGAGGCCATAGTATAAGTATTGGCTGCAAGGAACCTGGGAAATCTTGTAATAAAGTAATGGCTGATACTTAGGAATCTACCAGTAGACAGAGACAAATCTGTTTAGGCCACTTGGTCCAGATTATATCACTTTGGTATACTGGTAAATCATCCTTGTCTTTTCGTCACATTGACTATCGGACAACACAAATTCCTTAAACAAATACTGTGAAGAATTACTGACTGTACCAATAGATGTAATAGCTCCAAATATTTAACTGGAAAAACCTGACTCAAACACCCTTAAAGGGACAGTCAACACCAATTTTTTGTTGTTTAAAAAGATAAATAATCCCTTTATTACCCATTCCCCAGTTCTGCAAAAACAACACAGTTATACTAATACACGTTTTACCTCTGTAATTACCTTGTATCTATGCCTCTGCAAACTGACCCCTTATTTCAGTTCTTTTGACAGACTTGCATTTTAGCCAATCAGTGCTCACTCCTAGGTAACTTCACGTGCATGAGCTCAATGTTATCTATATGACACACATTAACTAACGCCTTCTAGTGATAAAAAATAGGAAAAATGCATTCAGATTAGAGGCAGCCTTCAAGGTCTAATAAATTAGCATATGATCCCACCTAGTTTTAGCTTTCAACTAAGAATACCAAGAGAACAAAGCAAAATTGGTGATAAAAGTAAATTGGAAAGTTGTTTAAAATTACATTCCCTATTTGAATCATGAAATTTTATTTTTGACTTGACTGTCCCTTTATATTAGTGACTTTTCAAGATGAAAAGCTCATGAAAATCTCTATTATAGCATATGATTAAAGAAGGTTTCTCTGCATCTTATCCTCTTACTGCTTTTGAGAATACAACTGAATTCTCCCAATGGATAAACATAATCAGACATTCACATTTCATAATCTGCTAAATGGAGAAGATTCATTTATTTTTCATAACAAAAAAAAACACTTTAAATTTTTATAGGGAAATTAAATGTTAGAAAACTTTCATCTAATGATGAACAGATTCACACAGGGTACAATACTCTACAGGTGATGAGTATGGGCAGTGACATGAAAACTTTCTTTCACAATAAAGCGAAGCAAAAAAAACAAGCTACATATGTGTATAATATATATATATAGTGCACATTAAAAATCATCAACAAAAATAAATATATACACCGTCACCATCTTTAAAAGGACAGAAAACTTTAACTGCTAGATTACGAGTCTGGCGTTAGCCTTAAAAAGCAGTGTTGAGAGGTCCCAACGCTGCTTTTTAACACTCGCTGGTATTACGAGTCTGGCAGGTACAGGTGTACCGCTCACTTTTATTCCGCGACTCGAGCATACCGCAAATCCCCTTACGTCAATTGCGTATCCTATCTTTTTAATGGGATTTTCCTAACGCTGGTATTACGAGTCTTGGAAAAAGTGAGCGGTAGACCCTCTCCTGTCAAGACTCCTACCGCATTTAAAAGTCAGTAGTTAAGAGTTTTATGGGCTAACGCCGTAACATAAAACTCTTAACTAAAGTGATAAAAAGTACACTAACACCCATAAACTACCTATTAACCCCTAAACCGAGGCCCCCCCCCCCCACATCGGAAAAACTTTAATAACATTTTTAACCCCTAATCTGCCGACCAGACATCGCCGCCACTTTAATAAATATATTAACCCCTAAACCACCACACTCCCGCCTCGCAAACACTAGTTAAATTTTATTAACCCCTAATCTGCCATCCCTAACATCGCCGACACCTATCTACATTTATTACCCCTAATCTGCCACCCCCAACGTCGCCGCTACTATATTAAAGGTATTAACCCCTATACCTAATTCTAACCCTAAGTCTAACCCCCCCTAATTTAAATATAACTTAAAATAATCTAAATAAATTTACTACAATTAAATACATTAATCCTATTTAAAACTAAATACTTACCTGTAAAATAAACCCTAAGATAGCTACAATATAACTAATAGTTACATTGTAGCTAGCTTAGGGTTTATATTTATTTTACAGGCAACTTTGTATTTATTTTAACTAGGTACAATAGTTATTAAATAGTTATTAACTATTTAATAACTACCTAGTTAAAATAAATACAAATTTACCTGTAAAATAAATCCTAACCTAAATTACAATTACACCTAACACTACACTATCATTAAATAAATTACCTAAACTACCTACAATTAATTGCAATTAAATTAAATAAACTAAAGTACGAAAAACAACAAACACTAAATTACAGAAAATAAAAAAATAATTACACTTTTTTAAAACTAATTACACCTACTCTAATCCCCCTAATAAAATAAAAAAGCCTCCCAAAATAAAAAAACCCTATACTAAATTACAAATAGCCTTTAAAAGGGCCTTTTGTGGGGCATTGCCCCAAAGTAATCAGCTCTTTTACCTGAAAAAAAAAGACAATACCCCCCCTCAAAATTGCAACCCACCACCCACACACCCAACCCTACTCTAAAACCCACCCAATCCCCCCTTAAAAAAACCTAACACTACCCCCTTGAAGATCACCCTACCTTGAGACGTCTTCACCCAGCCAGGCACAAGTGGACCTCCAGAGGGGCAGACGTCTTCATCCGATCCGGGCAGAAGAGGTCCTCCAAGCGGCAGAAGTCTTCATCCAGATGGCATCTTCTATCTTCATCCATCCGGAGCGGAGCGGGTCCATCTTCAATCCAGCCGACATGGAGCATCCTCTTCAAAGGAAGTCCAAGCGAAGAATGTAGGTTCCTTTAAATGACGTCATCCAAGATGGCGTCCCTTGAATTCCGATTGGCTGATAGGATTCTATCAGCCAATTGGAATTAAGGTAGGAAAAATCCTGATTGGAACAGCCAATAGAATGCGAGCTAAATCCTATTGTCTGATTGGATCAGCCAATAGGATTTTTCCTACCTTAATTCCGATTAGCTGATAGAATCCTATCAGCCAATCGGAATTCAAGGGACGCCATCTTGGATGACGTCATTTAAAGGAACCTTCATTCTTCGCTTGGACTTCGTTTGAAGAGGATTGCTCCGCATCGGCTGGATTGAAGATGGACCCGCTCCGCTCTGGATGGATGAAGATAGAAGATGCCGCCTGGATGAAGACTTCTGCCGCTTGGAAGACCTCTTCTGCCCGGATTGGATGAAGACTTCTGCCCCTCTGGAGGTCCACTTGTGCCCGGCTGGGTGAAGACGTCTCAAGGTAGGGAGATCTTCAAGGGGGCAGTGTTAGGTTTTATTAAGGGGGATTGGGTGGGTTTTAGAGTAGGGTTGGGTGCGTGGGTGGTGGGTTTTAATGTTGGGGGGGTATTGTATTTTTTTTTACAGGTAAAAGAGCTGATTACTTTGGGGCAATGCCCCGCAAAAGTCCCTTTTAAGGGCTATTTGTAATTTAGTATAGGGTAGGGAATTTTATTATTTTGGGGGGCTTTTTTATTTTATTAGGGGGATTAGAGTAGGTGTAAATAGTTTAAAAATTTTGTAATTATTTTTTTATTTTCTGTAATTTAGTGTTTGTTGTTTTTCGTACTTTTGTTTATTTTATTTAATTGTATTTAATTGTAGGTAATTTAGTAAATTAATTTAATGATAGTGTAGTGTTAGGTGTAATTGTAATTTAGGTTAGGATTTATTTTACAGGTAAATTTGTACTTATTTTAGCTAGGTAGTTATTAAATAGTTAATAACTATTTAATAACTATTGAACCTAGTTAAAATAAATACAAAGTTGCCTGTAAAATAAATATAAACCCTAAGATAGCTACAATGCAACTATTAGTTATATTGTAGCTAGCTTAGGGTTTATTTTACAGGTAAGTATTTAGTTTTAAATAAGAATAATTTTTTTAATTGTAGTTATTTTATTTAGATTTATTTAAATTAAATTTAAGTTAGGGGGTGTTAGGGTTAGACTTAGGTTTAGGGGTTAATAACTTTATTATAGTGGCGGCGACATTGGCAGCAGCAGATTAGGGGTTAATAAATGTAGTTAGGTTGCGGCGATGTTGGGGGCAGCAGATTAGGGGTTCATAGGGATAATGTAGGTGGCGGCGGTGTCCGGGGCAGCAGATTAGGGGTTAATAAGTGTAAGATTAGGGGTGTTTAGACTCGGGGTTCATGTTATGGTGTTAGGTGTAGACATAAAATTCCTTTCCCCATAGGAATCAATTGGGCTGCGTTAGAAGCTGAACGCTGCTTTTTTGCAGGTGTTAGGTTTTTTTTCAGCCGGCTCAGCCCCATTGTTTCCTATGGGGAAATTGTGCACGGGCACGTTTAGCCAGCTTACCGCTACCGTAAGCAACGCTGGTATTGAGGTGAGATGTGGAGCTAAATTTTGCTCTACGCTCACCTTTTTGCGGCTAACGCCGGGTTGAAAAAAACCTTTAATACCAGCGTTGTCTTAAGGTAGCGTTAATAAAAAAAGGCTTGTTAGCAACGCACCCCTGTTACCGCAAAACTCGTAATCTAGGCGTAATAATGTCTATAAATGCATATAAAAGAGCACAATATATATACAATAAAACAGGTTAATTTCCTTAGTACAAAAAACTGTAATACTTAAACTGACCCTTTTTTTTTTTAGATGAAACAATAAAAATCATTTGTGCACCTTTAATTCTGTTTCAAAGCTACTCTCAAGAAGGTCAAGGCTTAATACCATTCATTTTTAAATGTGTTGTACCTTTTCTTTTATTTGCTGTTGTTTGCACTTTTGCTGTACCTCGCTATTCCCCAGGAGTCTAAATTGCCACAAGAATTAAACTTAAATGTTTGTTTCTTAGAAACCAGCATTACCACACTGGTGGCACTAGGGTTGCCACCTCAGCCATGTTTTCGTGGACACTTATGAGTTACACATGCTGCAGGGTGTGCAGGGAGGAACATGTATTGTGTTTCTGGACAGCACTATTCCTATTCCTCCCTGCACACCCTGCAGCATGTGTAACTCATAAGTGTTCTGTATTTTAAGGGACGGGTGGCAACCCTAGGTGGCACTAACCCTCTTCTATTAATATTCACTGCTGAAACAGTGTAAGAAACGAACACTAATCTATAATACACATCTCTTACCACCAAAGGGTTACTCCTACTGCGTCCACCTGCCACAGGAAGAACCACCGCAGCAAAGAGTCTGAGTCCACTCTAATTAACCTTAATTGAACGGACTTCCTTAGTAATGACCTTTATTTTATTCTTTAGTGTTCATTGACTTCAGTGAAGACCAACTCAATGTTCATCATTCACCTGCAAATAACACTCTTTGCCTGATTAAAGGGACATTAAACACTAAGGGTCAGATTACAAGTGAAGTGCTAAATATCGCTTTCACGAAAGCGATATTTGCACTCCACTGTGTAATACCAGCGCACAGTAATGTGCACTGGTATTACCAATTCACAGCAATGCGAACGCAACCTTGGTGGCGCTCCATCTTCTTCATGCGATCACCAGCCACACACTGAATTTTGAATATGAGGTACCCCTTTTATGTAGGGGTACCCTATCATATATAACCCATTCAATACATTTTATTGAACACAAAAGTTCAGGCTTAATTCACCTTCAGAAAATAATTGTGCAGATTCCAGGTATAATTGGATTTCCTTTTTTGTTTTGTTTTTTCCTTCTTGCACATTTGATTAAAGGGACATTAAACCTTTTTTTATATATGCCAGTATACTAATCATCTGCACACAAAATATTGCTTCAAATCATTTTGCAATGTATTCATTTTGCTATAACCCCTTTAAAAGCATCGTAAAGGGACAATAAAAACCTTGTATTTACAACATTTTTCTACATTAACATATCAGTAGAGTCAGAATATCAGAACAAATTGACACTTGCAATTGTTTTTTTTTTCTCTATGGTCAAACTCCACCGGCCACTGTCCTTAATTGGAAGAGCCAATTTAGGCTTGAATTTTTAGATGACACTGCTTGCCACTGTCATTGTGTTAACAAAATTTCAATAGTTTGGCTTCTGCAAAACGATAAGATAAACAATGACAAATTAGGGTCAGATACAGGGGCGAAACTACAGGGGGTGCAGATGTCGCAATTGCGACTGGGCCCCCAAGGGTGGGGGCCTAGCTTAAAAAAAAAATATATATATATTTTTTTTAATAAAAAACTTTGACCTGCCACTGCCTGCACTGATATCATGCGAGTGTGACATGATGCTTCACTAGTGTCTCTGACTACAGGGGTTAGTCTTTCTGTTTTACCCATTGGTGTTTATGTGTGTGTGTGTGTGTATGTATGTATATGACTGTGTGTGTGTGTATGTATGTATATGACTGTGTGTGTGTGTATGTATGTATGTATGTGACTGTGTGTGTATTTATGCATGTATGTATGTATGTATGTGACTGTGTGTGTATTTATGCATGTATGTATGTATGTGACTGTGTGTGTATTTATGCATGTATGTATGTATGTGACTGTGTGTGTATTTATGCATGTATGTATGTATGTGACTGTGTGTGTATTTATGCATGTATGTATGTATGTGACTGTGTGTGTGTGTGTGTATGTATGTATATGACTGTGTGTGTGTGTATGTATGTATATGACTGTGTGTGTGTGTATGTATGTATGTATGTGACTGTGTGTGTATTTATGCATGTATGTATGTATGTGACTGTGTGTGTATTTATGCATGTATGTGTGTGTATGTTTGTGGAACCAGAAAATTATAGACCTTGTTACTACAGCATAGGGGGAGGGGGTAAACAGTGTCACTATACAGTACCACTATATACAGTACGGGGGGCTGGACCATGTCACAGACTACTGTGGTCACTTTATAAAGCACTGGGGCAGGTAGGGGCAGGCCAGTCATCTCACCGGCAGATTACAGACTGTGCCACTGACTCACTATATACAGTACTGGTAGGTTAAACATTGTCACTATATACAGTAATAGGGGGTCAGACCATCTCACAGACTGTGGGCACAGGGTACCTCCTTTTGCAGACATGTAATCTGATTCACATTTTTTTTCCTGTGTTAAATGTTAAAAAAAAAGTATCAAATTATTTTTTTTTTTGGAGGGGGGGCCTTCTTAGATTCTTGCACCTGGGCCCTGTGGTTTCTAGTTATGCCTCTGGTCAGATATGTGGCACAGTTAGACTTGTGAAGCCTGCCCTGAGCTAATTACAGGCAAAGGGGGCAAAATAAATAATAAAAGTATAATCCAAAGTTGTTTAACTATGTAGTAACTCATTTTAATTGTTTATTAGGGTCAGACCAATGGTGCATTTAGGGCCCGATCCGATATGCAGCGTCGCCTGCAAAAGCCGGCGTCGCCGAATTTTGCGCGGGTTTGGTATCCTATGTACGGCGTAACCTAGATGTTACGATCGAATATTTCTGCCTTCGCCCGTAGTTTTTTGGGCCATAGACAGGTATAACAAACCCGCGCAGTTTGGTATCCAATATACAGCGTAAGGACTTACGTGGCGAAAATGGAGAAATCTTACTCCATTTTCACCTTGTCACAAATTGCAGCCGTAGTAAGCCTTACGCTGTGTATTGGAGCCCCGTAACTCCCTAAACTACCTGCAAAATAAAACCTACCTAACGCATGTGCAATGTCTATCTACCTGTCAACCGCGATCCCCGCCGCAATCCCTAATAAAGTATTTAACCCCTAAACCGCCGCTCCCAGACCCCACCGCCACCTGCATTAAAAGTATAACCCCCTAATGTGATCCCCCTACACCGTCGCCAGCTACATTACATACCCCCTAATGTGAGCTCCTACCCCGCCGCCAGCTATATTAAACTACCCCCTAATGTGAGCCCCTTACACCGCCGCAAGCTACATTAAACTACCCCCTAATGTGAGCTCCTACCCCACCGCCAGCTACATTAAACTACCCCCTAATGTGAGCGCCAGCTATATTAAAATTATTAACCCCTAATCTAATCCCCCTACCCCGCCGCCAGCTATATTAAATGTATTAACCCCTAATCTAATCCCCCTACACCGCCGCCAGCTATATTAAATACATTAACCCCTAATCTAATCCCCCTAAAGTAATCACCTCTATTACCAGCCCTTAAAAGGGCCTTTTGCGTGACATTGCCCCAAACAGCTCTATTGCCAGCCCTTAAAAGGGCTTTTTGCGGGGCATTTCCCCAAAGTAATCAGCTCTTTTACTAGCCCTTAAAAGGGCTTTTGGGCGGGGCATTGTCACAAAGTAATCAGCTCTTTTGCATCTAATCTAAATCCCCCTACACCGCCGCCACCTATAATAAATGTATTACCCCCTAATCTAATCCCCCTACACCGCCGCCACCTATATTAAATAGATTAACCCCTAATCTAATCCCCCTACACCGACGCCAGCTATATTAACTATATTAACCCTAATTATATTAGGGTTAATATAGTTAATATCTTTATTATAATATATATATATATATATATATATATATATATATATATATATTATATATATATATATATATTTATATATATATATATATATATATATATATATATATATATTAAGTATAATAACCCTATCTAACTCTAACATCCCTAACTACATTTTTATTAAAATAAATCTAATTAATATTAATATTATTAATTAAAATATTCCTATTTAAATCTAACTACTTACCTATAAAATAAACCCTAAGATAGCTACAATATAATTAATAATTAGATTGTAGCTATTTTAGGGTTTATATTTATTTTACAGGTAACTTGGTATTTATTTTAACTAGGTACAATAGCTATTAAATAGTTAATAACTATTTAATAGCTACCTAGTTAAAATAATTACCAATTTACCTGTAAAATAAATCCTAACCTAAGTTACAAATACACCTACACTATCAATAAATTAAATAAACTACAAATATCTATCTAAAAATACAATTAAATAAACTAAACTAAATTACAAAAAACAAACAAACACTAAATTACAAAAAATAAAAAAAGATTACAAGAATTTTAAGCTAATTACACCTATTCTAAGCCCCCTAATAAAATAACAAAGCCCCCCAAAATAAAAAAAAATTCCCTACCCTAATCTAAATTAAAAAAGTTAACAGCTTTATTACCTTACCAGCCCTTAAAAGGTCTTTTTGCGGGGCATGCCCCAAAGAAATCAGCTCTTTTGCCTGTAAAAAAAAACACAATACCACCCCCCAACATTACAACCCACCACCCACATACCCCTACTCTAACCCAAACCCCCCTTAAATAAACCTAACACTACCCCCCTGAAGATCTCCCTACCTTTTCTTCACCCAGCTAGGCCGAACTCTTCATCCGATCCGGGCGATGTCTTTAATCAAGCGGCAGAGAAGAAGTCTTCCATCCGGGCGATGTCTTCATCCAAGCGGCAAAGAAGAAGTCTTCCATCCGGGCGATGATATAAACAGCATCAAAGGAAGTCACTCACAGGGTCTTGCATAAAATACACCAAGTATTTATTTTTGACGTTTCAGGTGTCACCCCTTTTCAAAACAGCATAATAACCAACAGTATACTCACCCCCTTTAATACCCCTACACAGCAAACAATTAGTGCGGCATTCACCCCGGTACCCGGAAGTCAACCGGCGTCACGTGACGCAACGTCACGCACATCGGCATAGCAACTGGAAGCTCAGCTGTGAGTGTCAAGTGTCAATTTTAAAAACATGCGTAAACATAATAACAGGCGCAATACATTACACGATCAGGCTGTGATACAGTTGCTAGAGGCATACAGAGGGAAATGCAGGGAGCCATAATAAATGAACGGATACTTATGTCTCATCCTCAAACGAGTGAACTAGATAATCTTAGTATTGGCCGTGAACGGAATAACATCAGGTCAGCATACTCATTAAGGTGTAGCTTGCTACATAACGGTTGTAGGCAAATGGGGCAATACATGAAGCCTATAGAACTATACACGTCCTATGTACTAAATTGTTACCTTAAGTAGCAGTACATGAGCAACATCACTTCCGGAGTAAGTGCATAGTTGAAGTCCATCCAGATAAATCAGGACATTGTACCAAATTATAGCAACATAACCAGCAATATCTTTAAGGGGGATATGTAATGGATAAGTACCTTAAATAGCAGTACATAAGCAAAAACACCTCTGGAATAAGTACATAGTTAAAGTCCATCCAGATAAATCCTGACATTATCCCAAATTATAACAATATAGCAAGCAATATTATTCAGGGGGATATCATAGCAGAAGGCAACGTGGCAATATATCTAGCCTGCAGAAATATAAACCCCACATGACATTCTAATGTGTTACAATTTTTTTAAATGTTTAACTAGAACTCCACACATGATCAAGAATACACAGGTGTAAGAGCATATATCAAGTCCATCAGAATTCAATAGGACAATATCCCAAAGCACTGGGCAATAGCATGTTGCACAGGGCCATCGGATAAATATATTCCTTTACAGCCAACAGTGCCAGTCGAGGTGGACATTCAGACTCCAAAGGGTCATAGTCCCTAGGTTGAAAATCCATCTTGATTCTCTTTGCAAGAGAATTTTGGCCCTATCAACCCCCCTAGCCAGAAGGGGGATGTGATCAATAATGATGTACTTGAGATCAGTCACTCTGTGCCCAGCCTCAGCGAAGTGCCGAGCCACCATCTGTTCAGACTCTCCTTTATCCAATGATGCACGTATTGCAGCCCGGTGGTTGGCCATTCTGGTCCTCAGGTCATCCACCGTTTTCCCTACGTAAAACATTCCAAACACACATTGTAGAAGGTAAACAATGTACTTTGTGGTACACGTTACTCTATGTCTGATTTTATTTTTTTTTGTGGAGTATGGATGACTGAAGAAACTGCCAGTTGTCAGGCCCCCACAGGTCGTGCATCTCAGGCACCAAAAAAATCCCGTTTTGGTTTTAAGCCAGGTATCACTACTATAACATCCCCTGGGGTCCGTTTTGATTAGATGATCTCTCAGGGACATCGTTCTACGGTGCCCAATTCTGGGTGGTGGCATTGCTATAAAGGGTAGATCGTTATCAGAAGCTAACAGTCCCCAATTGTTCTTCAGGGTATCAGTAATCCCTTCTTTGCCCTTGGTGTAAGTGGTGGTGAATGTGAGTCTATCTTCCAGTGTTCTATTCCTGGAGCCATATAGAAGATCTTTTTGTGATGAGCCCACCACAGCTTCCTTGCTGTTCAAAAGAATTTTGTGATTATAGCCCCTCTGTCTGAATTTTGTCATCATATCGGTCAATTGAAGTTCCCTGAGTCCCCCTGTGGAGTTGTTTCTGGCCACCCTCTTGAATTGGGACATTGGGAGTGCCTTCTTGAGGCTAGGTGGATGGCAGCTGGTGGCATGTAAGATGGAGTTCTTGTCTGTTGGTTTGCTGTAGAGGGTAGTGTTCAAGACCTTTCCACATTTGAAAATTCTTAGGTCAAGAAAGTCAATTGTGTTCTTGTCATACACTAACTTAAATTTGACAGTGGGATGTACCTTATTCAGTTCCTCAAACTACTCCAGCAGTTGCTCCTCTGTTCCTGTCCATAGGAGGAACAAGTCATCAATATACCGCTTGAAAAGTTGTATCCTGTGATCTTTAAACAGTTGAGTGACCTCATTCTCGAATTCTGCCATAAACAGGTTGGCGTATGATGGGGCAATATTCGACCCCATTGCCGTACCTGCAACCTGTAGGTAAAAGGATCTTTCAAAGCAGAAGTAATTGAGCTCCAAGCATAGCCTCAACATTTCACATATGGCATCAACAGGTGGCCCTACATATGGGTACTTGAGTAGTTGTCTTCTTGTGGCCGCTATTCCCTCCTGGTGGGGAATGAACGTATATAGGCTGGTCACATCCAGTGTGACCAGCCACGCATTCTCAGTTACAGGAGGTAAATCCAAAACAAGTTTTAAAATAGATGCTGAATCCAAGAGGAAAGAAGGTATATTGCAATTGGTTTGAATATGTAGTCTATATATGTCGCTATTGGTTGTAGCAGGGAGCCAACTGCTGACACAATTGGTCTCCCGGGGGGGGGAATCCAAAGTCTTATGCACCTTAGGCAGCATTTAAAGGAGAGTTGTCCTAGGAAACTTCACAGTCATGTATTCACTGGTGTTCATATCAATGTAGTTGTTCTTGAGTAACAGTTGTATCATTTCATCCAACATCGTTTTGAATTGTTTGCTTGGATCGCCCCGCATTAAGCAAACAAGTGTCCTTATCCTCTAATTGTCGCAGCACTTCTCTTTTGTAAGCAGTCTAGTCTTGCAAGACCACTGCACCATCTTTGCAAGCCTCCCTCAAAACTATGGTGTTGTCCTCTTGTAGTGTTTTGAGTGCTCCTCTTTCTTTGTTAGTTAAGTTGTGTCTGTACTGCTTTCGTTTGGTACAATTTTCCTCACATTCCTGCCATAGGAGTATGGAGAATGTCCTAATGGATGCATTTTGGCTACTGGGGTCATAGGTGCTTTTTCCCCTAAACCTTGTGCCCGTGTCATCACCACTGGTAGTGCCAAAATGTTCCTTAAGTCTCAGGGTTCTAGAGAATCTTTGTACATCTAAGTAGAGGTCAAAATTGTCAGGTTGGGAAGTTGGAACAAACGAGAGGCCCTTATTAAGGACAATCTTTTCTTCATGTGTGAGTATGTGACTGCTTTAATTGATGATCAGTTCCTCCTGGATCTGCCCCTCCTGGGTGGTCTTGGTGGGCGGCCTGTGCCCCCACTTCGGGTATGCGTCCTCTGCCTCCTTCATTTTTTGAGCGTGTCCGCATTCCCGGTTGATTGTCTGATGTCTCCATTGGCAACGGTCTGGAGGTATTGTCCAAGTCTGAGCTATTGCCAGAGCTGTCCATTGTCCCAAGTGGTCTAGTGCGACTGTATCTTTGCCTCCAAGGTCTGTTTAACCGGTATTGCGTTCTCTCCTCTGGGCTTAATTGCCACCGGTAGACAATTTTATTTTTATAATCCTGTGTTACATCTTCCAATTTGCGATTTTTGAACGCGATTAATTCGTTCTCATATATGTCCACTTCTTCCTTCATTTTTTTTCAGCCAGTTCTGCTCTTTGTCTGCCTCCAACCTTTGTAAATATTGATCCTCATAGATTTTGGTCTCTTTCCTGTTGACCTCAAGCAGGTCGTTGTAGTTAGCAGAGGTATGCTGGGTTGCAAATGCGGGTGCTCATAAAATGATTAGATATTTTCAGAGGATGTAGCAGCACTCCAGCTTCTAAATAGCTTTGTTAAGCTCACCTTGCCCCGGGTGCACTTCAATAGTACATACAAACGGCATCAAAGGAAGTCACTCACAGGGTCTTGCATAAAATACACCAAGTATTTCTTTTTTACGTTTCGGGTGTCACCCCTTTTTCAAAACATCATAATAACCAACAGTATACTCACCCCCTTTAATACCCCTACACAGCAAACAATTACACCTAGATTTAGAGTTTTGCATTTGCCTTAAAAAGCAGCGTTAAGGGGTCCTAACGCTGCTTTTTAACGCCCGCTGGTATTTAGCGTCAGGCAGGAAAGGGTCTACCGCTCACTTTTTTCCCGCAACTCGAGGCTACCGCAAATCCCCTTACGTCAATTGCATATACTATCTTTTCAATGGGATTTGCCTAATACCGGTATTACGAGTCTTGGAAGAAGTGAGCTGTACAGCCTCTACCGCCACGACTCCAACCGCAAAAAAAAGTCAGTAGTTAAGAGTTTTATGGGCTAATGCCGGAACATAAAGCTCTTAACTACAGTGCTATAAAGTACACTAACACCCATAAACTACCTATGAACCCCTAAACCGAGGCCCCCCCACATCGCAAACACTATATTCAAAATTATTTAACCCCTAAACTGCCGACCGGACATCGCCGCCACCTACATTATACCTATATCCCCTAATCTGCTGCCCCTAACATTGCCGACACCTATATTATATTTATTAACCCCTAATCTGTCCCCCCCAACGTCGCCGCCACCTACCTACACTTATTAACCCCTAATCTGCCGACCGGACATCGCCGCCACTATAATAAATGTATTAACCCCTAAACCGCCGCACTCCCGCCTCGCAAACACTAAAATAAATTTTATTAACCCCTAATCTGCCCTCCCTAACATTGCCGAAACCTACCTACACTTATTAACCCCTAATCTCCCGCCCCCAACGTCGCCGCTACTATAATAAAGTTATTAACCCCTAAACCTAAGTCTAACCCTAAACCTAACACCCCCCTAAGTTAAATATAATTTAAATAAAACGAACTAAAATTAATATCATTAAATAAATTAATCCTATTTAAAACTAAATACTTACCTATAAACCATAAGAGAGCTACAATATAACTAATATGAACATTGTAGCTATTTTAGGATTTATATTGTTTTTACAGGCAACTTTGTATTTATTTTAACTAGGTACAATAGCTATTAAATAGTTAATAACTGTTTAATAGCTACCTAGTTAAAATAATTACAAAATTACCTGTAAAATAAATCCTAACCTAAGTTACAAATACACCTAACACTACACTATCATTAAATTAATTAAATAAATTACCTACAATTATCTAAAGTAAATACAATTCAATAAACTAAACTATAGTACAAAAACAAACAAACACTAAATTACAAAAAATATAAAAATATTACAAGAATTTTAATCTAATTACACCTAATCTAAGCCCCCTAATAAAATAAAAAGCCAACCAAAATTATAAAATTACCTACCCTAAACTAAATTACAAAGTAATCAGCTCTTTTGACCTCGCATTCTATTGGATCATCCAATCGTAAGTTGGAAGATGTAACACAGGATTATAAAAATAAGTGTCTACCGGTGGCAATTAAGCCCAGAGGAGAGAACGCAATACCGGTTAAACAGACCTTGGAGGCAAAGATACAGTCGCACAAGACCACTTGGGATAATGGACAGCTCTGGCAATAGCTCAGACTCGGACAATACCTCCAGACCTTTGCCAATGGAGACAGACAATCAACCAGGAATGCTGACATGCTCAAAAAACAAAGGAGGCAGAGGACGCATACCCAAAGGGGAGGGCACAGGCCACCCACCAACACCACCCAGGAGGGGCAGATCCAGGAGGAACTGATCATCAATTTAAGCAGTAACATACTCACAGATGGAGAAAAGAATGTCCTTAATAAGGGCCTCTTGTTTGTTCCAACTTCCCAACCTGACAATTTTGACCTCTACGTAGATGTACAAAGATCCTCTAGAATCCTGATACTTAAGGAACATTTTGGCACTACCAGTGGTGATGACACGGGCACAAGGTTTAGGGGAAAAAGCACCTATGACCCCAGTAGCCAGAATGCATCCATTAGGACATTCTCCAGACTCCTATGGCAGGAATGTGAGGAAAATTGTACTTAACGAAAGCAGTACAGACACAACTTAACTAACAAAGAAAGAGGAGCACTCAAAACACTACAAGAGGACAACACCATAGTTTTGAGGGAGGCTGACAAAGGTGGTGCAGTGGTCTTGCAAGACTACACTGATTACAAAAAAGAAGTGTTGCGACAATTAGAGGATAAGGACACTTATTGCTTAATGCGGGGAGATCCAAGCAAACAATTCAAAACGATGTTGGATGAAATGATACAACTGTTACTCAAGAACAACTACATTGATATGAACACCAGTGAATACATGACTGTGAAGTTTCCTAGGACACCTGTCCTTTACATGCTACCTAAGGTGCATAAGAGCTTGGATGCCCTCCCTGGGAGACCAATTGTGTCAGCGGTTGGCTCCCTGCTTAACCAATAGCGACATATATAGACTACAGGAGGGAATAGCAGCCACAAGAAGACAACTACTCAAGTACCCATTTGTAGGGCCACCTGTTGATGCCATATGTGAAATGTTGAGGCTATGCTTGGAGCTCAATTACTTCTGCTTTTAAAGATCCTTTTACCTACAGGTTGCAGGTACGGCGATGGGGTCGAATATGGCCCCATCATATGCCAACCTGTTTATGGCAGAATTCGAGAATGAGGTCACTCTACTGTTTAAAGATCACAGGATACAACTTTTCATGCGGTATATTGACAACTTGTTCCTCCTGTGGACAGGAACAGAGGAGCAACTGCTGGAGTGGTTTGAGGAACTGAATAAGGTGCATCCCACTGTCAAATTTAAGTTAGTGTACGACAAGGACACAATTGACTTTCTTGATCTAAGAATTTTCAAATGTGGAAAGGTCTTGAACACTACCCTCTACAGCAAACCAACAGACAATAACTCCATCTTACGTGCCACCAGCTACCATCCCCCTAGCCTCAAGAAGGCACTCCTAATGTCCCAATTCAAGAGGGTGTCCAGAAACAACTCCAAAGGGGGAATCAGGGAACTTCAACTAACCGATATGATGACAAAATTCAGACAGAGGGGCTATAATCATAAAATTCTTTTGAACAGCAAGGAAGCTGTGGTGGGCTCATCACAAAAAGATCTTCTATATGGCTCCAGGAATAGAACACTGGAAGATAGACTCACATTCACCACCACTTACACCAAGGGCAAAGAAGGGATTACTGATACCCTGAAGAACAATTGGGGACTGTTAGCTTCCGATATCGATCTACCCTTTATAGCAATGCCACCACCAAGAATTGGGTACCATAGAGCGACGTCCCTGAGAGATCATCTAATCAAAATGGACCCCAGGAGATGTTATAGTAGTGATACCTGGCTTAAAACTAAAATGGGATGTTTTCGGTGTCTGAGATGCACGACCTGTGTGGGCCTGACAACTGGCAGTTTCTTCAGTCATCCATACTCCACAAAAAAATTTAAAATCAGACATAGAGTAACGTGTACCACGAAGTACATTGTTTACCTTCTACACTGTGTGTGTGGAATGTTTTACGTATGGGAAACGGTGGATGACCTGAGGACCAGAATGGCCAACCACCGGTCTGCAATATGTGCAGCATTAGTTAAAGGTACGTCTTAACAGCCGGTGGCTCAGGACTTTGCTGATGCTGGGCACAGAGTGACTGATCTCAAGTACATCATTATTGATCACATCCCCCCTCTGGCTAGAGGGGGTGATAGGGCCAAAATTCTCTTGCAAAGAGAATCAAGATGGATTTTCAACCTAGGGACTATGACCCCTCGGGGTCTGAATGTCCACCTCGACTGGCACTGTTGGCTGTAAAGGAATATATTTATCCGATGGCCCTGTGCAACATGCTATTGCCCAGTGCTTTGGGACATTGTCCTATTGAATTCTTATGGACTTGATATATGCTCTTACACCTGTGTATTCTTTATCATGTTTTGAGTTCTAGTTAAACATTTTAAAAAATTGTAACACATTAGAATGTCATGTGGGGTTTATATTTCTGCAGGATAGATATATTGCCACGTTGCCTTCTGCTATGATATCCCCCTGAATAATATTGCTTGCTATATTGTTATAATTTGGGATGATGTCAGGATTTATCTGGATGGACTTTAACTATGTACTTATTCCAGAGGTGTTTTTGCTTATGTACTGCTATTTAAGGTACTTATCCATTACATATGCCCCTTAAAGATATTGCTGGTTATGTTGCTATAATTTGGTACGATGTCCTGATTTATCTGGATGGACTTCAACTATGCACTTACTCCGGAAGTGATGTTGCTCATGTACTGCTACTTAAGGTAACAATTTAGTACATAGGACGTGTATAGTTCTATAGGCTTCATCTATTGCCCCATTTGCCTACAACCGTTATGTAGCAAGCTACACCTTAATGAGTATGCTTACCTGATGTTATGCCGTTCACGGCCAATACTAAGATTATCTAGTTGACTCGTTTGAGGATGAGACATAAGTATCCGTTCATTTATTATGGCTCCCTGCATTTCCCTCTGTATGCCTCTAGCAACTGTATCACAGCCTGATCGTGTAATGTATTGCTCCTGTCTTGTTACTATGTTTACGCATGTCTTTAAAATTGACACTTGACACTTACAGCTGAGCGTCCGGTTGCTATGCCAACGTGCGTGACGTTGCGTCACGTGACGCCGGTTGACTTCAGAATTCCGGGGTGAATGCCGCACTAATTGTTTGCTGTGTAGGGGTATTAAAGGGGGTGAGTATACTGTTGGTTATTATGCTGTTTTGAAAAATGGGTGACACCCAAAACGTCAAAAATAAATACTTGGTGTATTTTATGCAAGACCCTGTGAGTGACTTCCTTTGATGCTGTTTGTATGTACTATTGAAGTGCACCCGGGGCAAGGTGAGCTTAACAAAGCTACTTAGAAGCTGGAGTGCTGCTACATCCTCTGCAAATATATATATATATATATATATATATATATATATATATATATTTTAAAGCATTTTTTAAATAAATGGATATAGGACCAGATTGCAAGCGGAGAACTATCGTTAGCACGAGGAGCGTAAACATGATTGCAAAATTTCGGTGTTCTTTATGCTCAAATCCATATTACAAGTTGTGTGCTGTTAAATTACAGCGATTTTGTTCACGCAGTAATTTTATATTCCCCATATTTTCTATGGGCGATGCTGAGCGGTAATGTCCGCTTGTATTACAAGTTAAAAGTAAATGTGAACTCTCAAACGCAGTCACATTTACCGCTTAGACTTTTTACGTTCAGCCAGAGCAAACTGTAGCACTAAACTAGTTAATTAACCCCTAAACTACCACACATCGTAAAGTAACCCATTACACTATAAATCCCTAAACTGCCACAACCTACTAACATCTAACCCTACTAACCTAACACCCCCTAACCTTATCCTTAAAAACAAAAAACTTACCTGAAAAGGTAAAAGAAAAAAACCTTAGCTTTAAAAAAAATAAACCCTAACATTGCTTAAAAAAAAACAAAAAAAACCTTACATTATTTAAAAAAATAAACCTAACATTAATTAAAAAAAACACCTTACATTAGTTAAAAAAACACCCTACCATTACATTACTTAAAAAAAAAACTATCATTACAAAAAAAAGCTACCATTAGAAAAAATTAAAATTAAAAACCTATACTAACACTAAACTACTGATATAGCCAATAAAATGGTCTTTAGAAGGGCATTGCCCTAAAGTGTCAGCTCTTTTTGTGAGGAAAAACAAATCTCTATAATTAACTTATAATTAAAAAGTCTACTTAAAAAAAAAATACTCTAAAAAGTGCCCTTAGCTCTTTTGCTGCCCAGGAAAAATAAAACATAAAACCCCTAATCTGAAAAAAACCCATCAAACCTAACACTAAACCATAAAGCTGGTACTTACAAAAAATGAATCCAGGCGGCGGAGCTACATCTTCATCCCGGCGGTGCTTCATCTTCTTATCTTCATCCTGGTGGTGGTCTTCATCCATCTTCTTATCTTTATCCTCGACTTCCTCTTCATGCGATCACCAGCCATACACTAAATTTTGAATATGAGGTACCCCTTTTATATAGGGACATCATTGCATTCCTATTGGCTGATTTTAAATTTCAAATTCAAATCAGCCAATAAAATAAAAGCTTTTGGGGGAACTTCCGGGCGGCAGCCATGATAGGCTGCTTAATTGTTAGCTGATACAGGCTCCTCTAACAATCCTACCAAAATCGGCTTTTATTATTATCATCGCCTAATAATATGCAATCTGAGAGTTTCAGCTAAAGGAGTCCTTATACCAGAACTCATTATTTTTCTGATCAGAGACAGCTACAGTTTACCGGAGACTTTTTGAGGTTGAGGCCTCCCAATTAAACCCCCGGTGAAGTGCTTTGTAGGCCTCTGTCGTTAAGAAGTACCTTCTACTATAGTGGGGACTAATCTGCCAAGTGCACCGGATGGAGCCTGAGGAAGCTATATTGTTGGAGCAGATCGTCCATATTCTTGATGCCCACTTTGCACGCCTTACAAGGGCAGTGGTGGCAGCGTGGGGCAATGGCGGAGACGCAGTTTCGCAGCAAAGGGTATCTACGGAGGATGCGGTAACCCCTAGTCTGAAATCTATTCCGGATGAGAGCCTCATAGTGGCAGTACAAATCGAGTGGCCACAATCTGCACAGCACCATCGGGAGAGAAAACTTACAGAGAGCAATAGTGGGGTTTTGGAACTGGCGGAGACTCACTCTTCCACCGCAACCCAACTCCTTACCAGTTCACATTCAACCCCCATGAGCTTGACGAGTCGGCATACTCAGAAATTTCAGGATGACCAGTGTTACACCTTCCCTACAACTTCCCCGGTCCTCCTGCTTACCATGCTCACATTGAAGACAAACTGGCGATTGCCGGTTGAAGTGAGCAAAATACTGGTGGCCCCGCACTACTCTGAGCACGATCTGCCTGATGAGAGGAGACTCCTTCAGAGGAGCAGCCCAGCTTGCCTGAATTTCTGTTGCGGTCTCAAGACGGGGGTAGGTTAAATGCCAATGTATCCACGGACTATGGAGGTGAGTGATAAACTTTTCACAGCCTCAAATGTGTCTAGACACTCTTATTGCTGCAGACTTTTGGACACTGGTCTGAGACCCTGGCTAGACCTGGACTTACATTCAACAATCGTTTAAATTCATATGTCAAACAACTGCATTCTAAGTTCCACTGCTCCCTTTTTGTTCTCTACCTTTCTGTTTGGTATTTACTTATATGCGGGGAAGTGAAGTGTTATGACAGTTATGGCAGCAATATATAGATCTTCTTAAACTGCATAACCCCTGTTATAGCCTCCTTTGCACATTTCTTATGGGATTTCTGTTTATTATAAGAGCTGGGAACTTGAGCCTCATGTATTCTTACTATCACCGTAGGTAGCCTTATTTATTAAGACGCAGCAATTTTATTCTTCTAATGTGTTTCAAAACCTATGTTAACACATACTCTGACCTCCCACCTGAGAGCTTGGCCTGGACTGGTATCTAATAACCGTTTAAAGTCATATGTTTAACAGCAGTGTTTTTATTAAGTATCGTAGAAACACATGGAATGCTTAACTATAAGTTGTTATTTGTATCTGTATTGGATAATGGTTTGATGGGGCAGCTATGATGGTAACCAATAGTCCTCATGTATCCATGCTACCCCTGTCATTACCTCCTCTGCACATTTATATTAATATTTTTGCTTGTTATAAGAACTGTGCACCTAACACTTATGTATCCACCTTCTTACTATATATAAACTTGTTTGTTTAAGCACAGTAGTTCCATCCCAAAGTTGCCTTATCTTGATATTTCTAATTGTTTCCATAGGGTGGTGTCTTGGGGTCCCGCTGTCTACGGCCGGGGCAGGGGGTTCCTGACACCAGAGATTAGTATGAAGGTATCTTATAGCTAAATGCAGGCTTTCGATGGCTTACAATATTATGTAACTAGTAATATAAACCTTGTCTGCTGTGTGTCTGCATCAGTAAAGAAAACCTCCCTATGAACCTACAGTTTATATTATAATATGCTTACACCATAAGTGAAATACTGCTCATTAGCTGGATCTATACAACTACTGAATATAAATTTGCGTTAGCCTAGCCTTGTCTCCCCCAAGACATGTGGGAATGTTTATGACCCCTTCTAATACTGACTATAGGGATGATGACCCTTTTTCTATAATATAATCTTAAATATATCCACCTATGCTAACCCCCCCCCCCGGTATACTCATACTAGTAGCAAGAATGTTTCTTTTTCCCCTTCATGACAATTACACAGAAAAAGCGATACAAAAAAAAAAAACCTGAGGTTCAGTCAGTGAGTCCCAAAAGTGGTCTCCTAGTGTTAATGTAACCTTCTGTTCTTTTTTCTTCTTAATACATAGGTTATAAGGTCCAAGAGTGGCCTATTTGATCAGTTAAGAAGGTTTAAAAATGTTCCATGGCATACTGTTGGATTACTTTTCTCTTTTGTTTTACTACAGCAATGGTACATATTATTTGCTTTATGTTTTATGGATAATAGACACTGTTCTCTTCATATGCTATTACAATATGTAACTTATTTCATGTGCCTTATACAGGCAGTTTTGGACTGTATATGTAAAATGCTGTATTGTCTTATTTGTATGCCTAAACTTTACCTCAAAAAAAAAAAAAAAAAAAAAAAATTAAATAAATAAATAAATAAATAAAAGTTTTTTCGATTGGCTGATTTGAATTTGAAATTTAAAATCAGCCAATAGGAATGCAACGGTACCCCTATATAAAAGGGGTACCTTGCATTCAAAATTCAGTGTGATCGCATTCACAATTCAGGGTGATCGCATGAAGGGGACATCGGGGATGAGCATAAGATGATGGATGAAGCAGTGGCGTCACTAGGGGGGTGCGGGCCGCACCCGGGTGACACCCTCCAGGGGGTGACACCAAAAAAAAATTTTTTTTTTTTTTTTTTTTACATTTTATTGAAATTCAAAGAAATACAATGTTGAGATGCATAGATTATTTTATTAGAGGCTGGCATTTGTGAACATTAGTGGGACTGGGGAAGTTGTAGACACACACAATTTTTTGCCACTTGAGCCAGTGCTGCAATTTCAACAAATAGTTTTCCCGGCTGCTTTTGCTTGTTTGTACTTTGCTCCTCACCTGCCCAATTTCACTATGAATGTTGTGGGTGTGCCGTGGGGCTTGCAAAGTTGCGCTGCTAGCCTAAGCCTGCCTGTCTATCTGTGCTCACTGCTCAGTGACATGAGGCCCAGGGCTGTGCACTGACAGACTTGGAACAGAGTCAGAGAGCAGAATTTTCAAAGTTTGCGCGCCTAAACCTTTTCTTCAGTGATTTATTTTAGAGTGCTCTGTTTATCTTTCATTTGATGTTCTGCTGAGCCAGGGAGCAGCTCTAGGCATGAGCTTCATAATTAATGCAGTGCAGTTAAATATTTTGTATGTGTGCGTCTGAGTTTATGTGTGTCTCAGTGTTTTTGTGTGTGTGTTTTTGTGTGTGTGTCTGAGTGTGTTTCCGAGTAATTGTGTGTGCATCTGAGTATGTTTTTAAGTGTGTCTAAGTGTTTGTATGTGTGTTTGCCTGTGTTTTTGTGTGTGTCTGCTTTTTGGGGGGGGGTGACACCATGACTTACCGCACCGGGTGACACCAACCCTAGTGACGCCACTGGGATGAAAAGTGCCACCGGGATGAAGATAAGAAGATAGAGCAATGCCGGGATGAAGATGGAGGGCCGCCGTCCCTATTTATCTGGTAAGTATCATCTTCGGGGTTTAGTGTTAGTTTTTTTTGTGTGTTAGGGTTTTTATTTTATTTTCAATGGGCAGCAAAAGAGCTAAATGCCTTGACAGTTTAGGAAAATGCCCTACAAAAGGCCATTTTAAAGGCTATGGGGCAATTTATGAAAGTGCGAGCGTACATGATACTATGTAGCGTATCATGTCCGCCGCACATTGATAAATGCCTACAGCACACGTTTATCATTGCACAAGCAGTTCTTGTGAACTGCTTGTGCAATGCTGCCCCCTGCAGATTAGCGGCCAATCTTGGCCGCTAGCAGGGGGTGTCAATCAGTCCGATCGTATAGGATTGGGCAGATTGATGTCTGCAGCCTCAGATCAGGCGGACAAGTTATGGAGCAGTGGTCTTTAGACCGCTGCTTCATAACTGCTGTTTCCGGCGAGCCTGAAGGCTCATGCAGAAACAGGGGCATCAAGCTCCATTCGGTGCTTGATAATTCAGCCCCAATATCTGTAGTTTAGTGTTAGTATAGTTTTTTTTATTTTTTTAGGTGAGAGTTTTTTCAGTGGGGTTTTAAAATAGGTATAACAGATTTTTTTATTTTTGGTATTTTTTTTATTTATTTTTTATGGTAGTTTTTTATTTTTTGTAATGATAGTTATTTTATTTTTGAGTAATGTAAGTTAGTTTTTTTTAGCTAATGTAAGGTGTTTTTTTTTAATTAATGTTAGGTTTATTCTTTTAAAGGTAAGGCAAGATTTTTTTTAATTTTTCAGGTAAGTTTTTAATTTCTTTTTTGCAAAGGTAGTTAGTTTTTTTTAAAAAGGTAAGGTTAGTCTGTTTTGGGGTTAGGTTAGGGGTTTAGATGATAGTGGGTTACTTTGCGATGGGGGATGTGATGGTTTAGGGGTTAATAGTGTAGTGGGTTACTTTGTGATGGGGTGTGTGGCATTTTAGGGGTAAATAGTGTAGTGGGGACTTTGCAATGGGCTATGCAGTGGTTTAGGGGTTTTTAGAGTAGGGGGCTTACGGCGAGTATGGGTGTTAGTTCCCCCCCACACACTTTTCTCTCTCCATTGAAGTCACTGGGAGAGTACGTTAATGCGATCGCAATATACTCAAACTTTTGTTCTTTGAGCACATTGGGTTAGTGCGCAAGCGATAAATATTTACTTTCAACTTGTGATACATGGGCTACCCAACTCAGAAGTCGAGTGGAGTTAGTGTGCAAGTGGGAGCGGTAATTACTGCTCCACTTGGAATATAGCCCATAATGTTTAAAATACAAGTGTAGTTCTGTAATTTTCTGTGCAGTCTGCTGTGTATTTAGAAGACAAATACAGGAATTCCCAGCCCCACATCATTTCTGAGCTCTGCAGCTCTCAGGAACCTGTTGTAGAACCAGCTATCAATGCTGAAAAATAAAGGGTCATCTCTGGGATTTATGTTCCAGCATAATGTTAATTAATTGGAATTTATGCTCTGTGAAACTCTGTTCCAAGTCCATCAGTAATAAATTCTCAACAAAATCTGTCAGATGTGTGCAGTTAATGGAGGAAAGATGACAGAGGAGCCGTTTGGTACAGAACGGGGTGACAAAGAGGGGCTGGAGGGAACAAGGTATTTGAGCCAATGATGGTAAATAGTAGGGAAATTGTAGTGACACACAGAGGTAAAGCTATTGCACAAATTTCAAATAAAACATTTTGCTCATCTATATGTCCTATGTATTTTTTGTAATATTCCATAAAACTAGCATTATCTATTATTATTTTCCTTTATTGTAAAACTGTCAACCAATGGTTGTTTTAGACTTTGTAGATGGTCCCAAAGATGATCAATCACATTTGAAGAGTGGTATTGGTGATTTTACAAACTGAGGACGGTGACATGGTGTAACATACAGCTGCTTATCAAGGTTGGTAAGTGGTACTGGTGTGCGTGGGGATCATCATTTTATTTACTTATTCCTGCTTCTTTATTAAATCTCAGTTTCCATCTATTAATTGGGACAAACATGGGAGACAGAAGAAGATGGGACACAGCAATAGAGCTCCCAGCACCAAGGAAAGTGGAGGACTGTTTAGGGGCGCAACAAGTTAAGGGGTCATTTTTTTTTGTGAGAAGGATAGATAAGAGAGAGTTAAGGAGGTTGTGCCTGTAAGGCAGGATGTGTGTGAGGAGGTGGAGAGACAGAGGTTACATTAAGGGCTCAATTTATCAAAGCCCCTATAGCTGCAAGTTCTCACAAGAACCTGCTCACCGTATTTAACAAGCAGTGGTCATCAGACCACTGGTTTCCTAACCTCTTTGCCGCCTCTAAGGTGGAGAAATTCAATCTCCGCAGTCTAGTCCGACCAAGGAGATTGACAGCTCCTGCCCGAGCGTGATTGGCTGTGCGCGGGCAATGGGCAGGATTGCACGCAAGCGCAAAATAGCGCTCGTGTGCGATGGTAATATCCTCTGGGGAAATTCGCCCTGCCAGAGGCGAGCTGAGGAGTACAGGGACGCGTATATGCGCCCCTGTCCGCCTCAGCTTTGATAAATCGAGCCCTAAGAGCTGCAGGCACGAAGTGAATCACTAACCTGTTTTTTGTCTTCCCTCCCAGCCCTCCCCATTTTTGTTGTGGTTATTCATTCCTATACAGGAGTTGCAGGAGTGGACAATGGTGACGGCTCGTGGATATAGCTGGCTTAGTCTTTTTCCTTTGGTGGGGAGCTGAACAATCATTCAGACCTTTAACCCTTAACTAGGCAGAATATATGGCATCATGCATCTCCTGTGAGATGGAAAGAGGTGATGCAAAAAATGACCGTTTTTACCCACGCAATATAGAAGGGAGGTACAAGTGGGCGTGTAGGGCCCTAGTTGCTGAGGGGCTGGGGATATGCCGCACCCC
The DNA here is from genome assembly GCF_027579735.1 of Bombina bombina. Classification (NCBI taxonomy): domain Eukaryota; kingdom Metazoa; phylum Chordata; class Amphibia; order Anura; family Bombinatoridae; genus Bombina; species Bombina bombina. The sequence continues at coordinate 629,472,542 of NC_069499.1, read as the reverse complement.
TTATATGGTTGGGTTGTTAAGACATTTAAATATTGCCTGCTAAGAGTAGTTTAAGCTATGTTCAGCAGTTAAAGTTATTTATTAATTTTTTATTTAAGTTGATTAATAAAGAAACCCCTCACATCAGTGTTTAGGGTTTTTCTCCCATTTATTGAGTGCCTTTGTTGTTATTGGGGGTGAATTGGGAGGTATGATTAGGTGTTACACACTAACAGACTCCAAAATTCTCTACAACTGCCACTAGATTTAGGATATTTGTAAGGGCATCAAAAGACCACACCTCTTATTCTCTGTTTCTCTGCACCTTGCAATTCCCTGGTTCCACTTCACACTTAAAACCCCTTAAAGGGATATCAGAATTATTTTTTGTTATTTGAAACTGTTACATCTAAAAGGTGTAAATGGATTTTACTTATGTAAGGTTTCCCTTTCGCTATTCACCAACAAAGCAGTAAGAGTTGTCCTCAGCCAGTGAGCAATATTTTGTATAGGGGATGAGTTGTACATGAAAATAAACTTCCAAAAATAATATTAGACAGCTTCAATCTTTTTCATGAAAAAAGATGTTTACTATGTTTCAAACTTGATTTATATTTTTGAATTTATTGGGCCGATTTAACAATGTGCGGGCGGATATGATCATGTCTGCCGCACATCAATAAATGCCGACAGCATTTGTGCAACGCCTCCCTCCTGCTCATTCGCAGACAATCGGCCGCCAGCAGGGGATGTTAATAAACCCGATAGTATCCCATCGGGCTGATTGCTGTTCATCGCCTCAGAGGTGGTGGACGAGTTAAGGAACAGCGGTCCTAAGACCGCTGCTTCTTAACTCCTGTTTCCGGTGAGACTGAAGGCTCGCGTGGAAACAGATGCATACGGGGCTTGGTAAATAAGCCCCTAAGTCTGACCTACACAGCATTTATGATAGGGAAACATTTTATAATTAAAATAGAAACAAGGGGCAGCTAGACACAATGTAAAGGGTTAAGGGCTGCAACAATGATATGTCGGAGCTAACACTTATACCAAGCATTTCTATGTGTTTAGGTTTCTATACCATAACATTTGTGCGCATTCTAATACAGTGTAATCCTAATTTTTTTGCAAGGCAGTAGTCAAAATGAGCAGTGTACTAAGTCATAAACTGAGAAATTTGTGCAGAATAAAGTGTGATAATTAGTCCAATTTATAGATATCATTGATCAGTCCACCCCTAGATATCTGTGCACAGTTATAGAGACATAAAGCAAGAATGTTTTTACTATGCTGCAAGTGTAGTGGCTGCATAGAATGGCCTTCTAGAAAAAGCAGAAGCAAACTTAGAAAATGTAAACATACTCCTTATTGGTGCAGGTTATAATAGACATTGAACAGTTCCAACAAATAAAGTCTTGAAATTAATAGATGAAATGGGCCGAGTATACTCTCTGCATTAAATTCAGCAATTCAACGTGTTTAAGTCACAGGAATTGCAATACATGTAGCAATATCTCTTGTGATTATCCGAAGCTAAAGAGACACAAACTAATCTCTCCTTCTACTGGGCAATAAACCAACAGGATGTCATTTTGCTGATAGCTGTGATCTGCCCCCACCGGCCCACCTCCAGCTAATGGGACCAGAAGATCTATAGCTCTCTTTTTCTCCCTGCCGCTCTCAGCAATACTTTATGGGCAGCGTTCTGCACATTTAATGCAGTTTAAAGGTTTTAAGTAGAATGGCAAGTCATAACCAAACCCGGAGGGAGATTTATTATCAATCTCCCAGCTCCTCTGCAAGAAGAGAATTTGTGTCTTCTACACATCACAAAACGCCATTCATTGGGGAATGTTATCATATTTTGTTATGCCCTGCTGTGTGTTAACTGATAACAGGGATGATTAACTTGGTTAATATGGGCAGCTCAGGTTAACAATCATCAGCTTAGTGGATTTAAATGAGGATCTTTCATGTAAGAAATGTTATCCAGCATATATTGGATAGTTTTGGTTAAAAGGAAAAACCTGTGTGTCAACAATAAGGGACAGCAAACATAATAGAGTAGTGTGCCTACATAATATTATAAAGAGACCCAGTTTACCAGCATCCTTTTTTCAGATTTAGGGTCAGATTACGAGTGGAGCACAAATTAAAGTTTCTGCTTGAGCGTTAATTGTGCTAGAAGAACTCGTTGGGTTGCGCTAGTATTATGGGTTGAAAGTAAACAGTTTTCCCTCTCGCGGTTACCCGAATCACGCAAACATTTGAATATCGTGTGTGCGTTCCTTTATTCCCCCATAGAAGTTAATGGAGAGAAAACAATGGGGGGAAACCCACCACACCCCAAAAAAAAACACCCCACTCTCGTGCAAATATGTTCTATTTATTAATAAAAAAATATATATATATACATGATTGTTTGTTGGTACAATATATATCTATACATATATATATATATATACTGTATATACATGATTATATACAGGTACAGATATATACAGATATATATATATATATATATATATATATATATATATATATATATATATATATATATATTTATTAATACATAGAACATATTCCACTAAATACATATATATACGTATATATATATATACATAACTTTTGTGTGCAATTTTTTTTTCAAATAATTTTTATTAGATACTGTTATTATGAGTGTAACTATACTTTGTAATGTATTTTTTGATGTGCTTTGTGCAACTTTTTAGTTTTACAAAACCGTTACCCAGAGCTCTGAAGTTGCGATAATCATTCTAGCATAAATTGTGATTTTGCTCAAACTATCACGTATACTTTCATCTCTTAATACGAGCGGTAAACCCTATGAGCTTGCGGAAGCAATTAGCACTCAAAGAGGCCCATTTATCAAGCTCTGAATGGAGCTTGAGGGCCCGTGTTTCTGGCGAGCCTACAGGTCCGACAGACATCGCTGAATGCGGAGAGCAATATGCTCTCTGGATTCAGCATTGCACCAGCAGTTCACAAGAGCTGCTGGTGCAACGCCGCCCCCTGCAGACTCGAGGCCAATCGGCCGCCAGCAGGGACTCGCCGTTCGGAGCTTGATAGATAGGCCCCAAAAAATTAACCAGAGGTCAGACCACTGGTTAATTTTTTAAATGTCCCCCAATTGCACCTAAAATTGCACAGAGGTCCCTTTTTAAAAAACAAAAAAAACAAAAACCACAAAACTGTATGGGCTGTTATAAAAAAAAGGCACTACATTGCAGTCTATGGGAACTGTGTGTTCCTTGTAAATATATATGTATATGCTTAAATACATATTAGGGGTTAATATGAGTATATACACATGTTAACACATAAAATATATATGTATATAATCATATACATACTGTATATATTTATATTTGCTGTGCGATTTACACCCTTTGCTGTGCTAGTAGTGAGACACGGCATGAGAACAAGGCTCCCTTTGGAGCCTCTGGAAGCGTGCTCTCGTGAGCCCAATCCTTTTGTGAAATGTGAACACAAAGTCGCATTTGTATTGGACTTCACTTGTAATACCAGTGCACATTTGCGTGTACTGGTATTACTAAGCTGAGCGCAAACATCGGAAGCAATATTTTGCCCTCAACTTTTAATCTAGCCCTTACTAGTATTTTAAAGTGATGCTAAGCCAAAACTACAATTAAATAACAAGTAATTCCTCAAGAAAGACATATAGAAAATAATCTTAAGAACAGTATGTACATATACAATATACCAGAATGCATATATATATACAGTATATATATATATATATATATATATATATATATACAAAATCAAAGAAATGTCCAGAACACTTGTAGCAACTGTGCAAGCTGCAGGGGAGACTGCAAAACCCCCAATATAGATATAAAAAAAAACCTCAAGGAGGCAGCAGCACAGTGTGAAATAACCATTTATTGGCACCAAAGAAAATAACACAAGATTTCGAGGGTTACCCCTTAATCAGCTGTCTATATAAACCTGTGAACAATGATGGTGTACACATAAATTGAACCGACTAGGAAGTCCCTGCAGACTAGAGAGAGACACAAATGGAGATTTATGTTGTTGAAAATGTTACTGATTTCTAAAGAGAAATATAAGGTATCTGGCCACTATGTGTCTGAAATGTTACCACAGTGTTGGTACAAGAAACTTTCAAGCAATTAACTCATGGTTGCCAAAACTGCTGTCCATAAGATCCTGCAGAAACAATGTTGCTGACAATTTTTTTTGCCTCTGTAGGTAAAAGGGGCAAGTATGGTTAAGAAGTGAGGTTTGAGATCAGGACAGAATTATCACCTTGGATTTCTAGGATTGCTGCAGTAATTTACCATTTCTGGCATCCAAGGGATTAACATGAGATAACATACTGCACTAATTTCTCCTTGGGCAACAATGATACACATATTGCTGAAGCCTCATTCTGGTCATCTCAATATCACTGCTACATTTTGTAGCTGTGATATTGTCATTGGGGCAGATTTTTCAATGACATAGGCTCTAATTAGTGCTAAGTAATTACTTCTGGTAAAACTGGGCTGTGTACTGTAGAAAGCAAGAGCACAATATCAGCAAGGGGAAAAGAAACTTAAAAAAAAAGGCTTTTTAAAAAAAAAAAAAAATTTGGCTGGGCTGGCTGTTTTCAAGTATGCATTTTATTTCAGTGTCTCTTTACAGGAGGGACCCCAATCTCCCCTCTGCAAAATTAAATTTTAATATTAGTTTTGGAGCAACAAGACAAATAACGGTCATGTTTCCTGAGCCTAAATTGCTCCCCTCAGCCCCCTCCTTCTGTCCCTCAGCCATCCCTGCCCTTGGGAGATTTACTGCAGGGATTAGTTCTGCTGGCCGAGGAGACTGAGTTTTTCTCTCTAATGTATCTACCTTGATTTAATGCTGTGATCTGGAAGTTATTTTTTTACAATGAGGGAGAGCCAGCCTGCCAAAAAAAACAGTTGTGAGTGTCAGAGTAGGTCACCGACTGGGGGATCTGAGGAATCTGGTCTAGTTTGGCATTCTAGATAATATTTAGATGGTATTTCTACTTAGAGAAACTTATCTGCTCCCAAAACATGACACCCAGGGACACGGCAAGCATAATGCTAGTGAGAATAACTCGTGACAGAATAACTGCAGATGAAGGAGATGTAATGTAAGTGCAGGGCCCTGATCAGCCTGGAGATTCTTAAGGGTTAAGGTTGCAGGGAGGAGGAGTGTGTGTGGAGCTGTAACTTAGATTGCAACAGTGTTGCAGATCTAAGGGAGGGGTGTCTACTCACAGATAAGAAGGGGATTCTGGGAGTTTGAGGCCCTCTTTCTGTTCAGGAACATCTGGAATCTTCTCCCACCCACCCAGCCCCCTTTTTTCTCCCGCGGCAATTAGGTAATTGTAAATAGTTAGGTTTAGTCTCCCTGGGGCAGGACAGGGTTAGCCAACCTATCGTCTTTGGGTAAGGCCAGGGCGTTTAATGATTTTTCCGCTCCCCCCAGTTTCGTCTTGATGTTCGCCTGGATGGGCTGAGGGTCCCGTAAGGTTCAAGCGTTGTTACACCCTAAAGGCGGGCGGTAGCATCCCAGGCGGCAGATAGAAAGCGGGGAGGAGTGACGGCCATTGCAGGGGGCGTGACGTACCCAGGCGCATGCTTGGGGAAAGCGCCTCGTGGGTTGTGGAGGGCCGAACAGCTCGAGTATGTGACCTATCTGGTACCGCGTTGTAGCCGGGCTCCGCTTTGTCTCCGTTTGCCTGGGGGGCTGCTTCCCGCTTCATATGGGTTATATAGGTTTAGGCATTGCCGCTCAACTGTTTAAGTAAAGTTAAATAAGAGTTATAGTCATTTACCGTACTGGGTAAATGAAAAGTTAAAAGTTTGGAGAAGGCCTTGATGCTTTAAATTAAATCATTCAAGGAGTGCCTCGTGTTAATAAAATTGACCTATATGGTCTTAACCTCCATATTGTTGTCTTGTCTTTATTTATGGTACATTTAGGATGTAAGTTAGTTGCCGCACCCGCACGACATTGAACCTTTAACTCCCTTAGGTTTATTAGTGAACCCGTCCACGTGTGTCAAACACACTTCAAAAGAGAGCATATTTATGTGTGTCAGAGACAACAAAATCATGTTTGTGAAATCCATTGCAAATGAGAGTGTCCACATGTGAAATAGACTCAAAACCAATGGGAGAGGCTGTCTACATGTAAGATTCACTTCTAATGAAAGAGGATGTCTACATGTAAGATTCACTTCTAATGAAAGAGGCTGTCTACATGTAAGATTCACTTCTAATGAAAGAGGATGTCTACATGTAAGACTCACTTCTAATGAAAGAGGTTGTCTACATGTAAGACTCACTTCTAATGAAAGAGGATGTCTACATGTAAGACTCACTTCTAATGAAAGAGGATGTCTACATGTAAGACTCACTTCTAATGAAAGAGGATGTCTACATGTAAGATTCACTTCTAATGAAAGAGGATGTCTACATGTAAGACTCACTTCTAATGAAAGAGGTTGTCTACATGTAAGACTCACTTCTAATGAAAGAGGATGTGTACATGTAAGACTCACTTCTAATGAAAGAGGATGTCTACATGTAAGACTCACTTCTAATGAAAGAGGATGTCTACATGTAAGACTCACTTCTAATGAAAGAGGTTGTCTACATGTAAGACTCACTTCTAATGAAAGAGGATGTGTACATGTAAGACTCACTTCTAATGAAAGAGGATGTGTACATGTAAGACTCACTTCTAATGAAAGAGGATGTCTACATGTAAGACTCACTTCTAATGAAAGAGGATGTCTACATGTAAGACTCACTTCTAATGAAAGAGGATGTCTACATGTAAGACTCACTTCTAATGAAAGAGGATGTCTACATGTAAGACTCACTTCTAATGAAAGAGGATGTCTACATGTAAGACTCACTTCTAATGAAAGAGGATGTCTACATGTAAGACTCACTTCTAATGACAGAGGATGAGTACATGTAAAATGTATAGGATGTCTCTATCTGAGCAAGACACACACAATAAGAGAGACTGTATGCATGTGATTGAAACAGTGCTATATGTCTATAAGTGAGACTCAATGCTAAGTAAAGAGGATGGTTTTACTTGACTTATTAAGATTTATTAATTGTCAAGCAGACATGATTCGCTATAGCGAATCATGTTTGCTGGACATCACTAAATGCGGATAGCATACGCTGTTCGCATTTATCATTGCACGGCTGCTGGAAGGGGCTGTCAGTCATCCCAATCGTATCGGATCGAGATGATTTCAATCCGCCACCTAAAATGTTGCGGACAGGTTAAGGAGCAGTGGTCTTACGACCGCTGCTTCTTAACTTTCCTTTCAGGTGAGCCTGAAACGATGGGCCTCCGAAGCAGCATCTGCTGCTTGATAAATGGAGCCCAAAGTGTACTTTTATTAGAAAAAAACAAAGCTACCAGGAGAGTAGCAAATATGTAACCGACTGTCACATGACTAGAACCCCCAATCAGATTAAATTAACAGTCATCTCATATTTACCCACGATACTCCTATTTTATAAATTGTTATTAATCTGTTTTATTGTAACATATCACTTTGGCAACACATGTAACAATGTCAAGCTAATAAAGTATTCTTGACTTGACTTGAGACCTTAGGGGCCTATTTATTATGGTGCGAGAGGACATGATCCGATATAGCCTAGAGGCTCGCCGGAAACACGGGGCATCAAGCTCCATACAGAGCTTGAAAAATATGCCCCTTTTGTTAATAAGAGAGGCAGTCTACATGTGAGCAACATACTGCAAATAATAGAGGCTGTTTGCATGTGAGCAACATACTGCTTATAAAAGAGGCTGTCTGTATGTGAATGAAAAGTGATGTTATTAAAATATAGTCTACATGTGAACAAGACACACTGCTATGGAGAGAAGCTTTCTAAATGTTAACAAAGACACACTGCTAATGAAAAAATATGTCTACATGAGAACAAGACACACTGCTAATGACAGAGGATATCTACATGTGAACAAGACACACTGCTAATGAGAGAAGCTGTCAAAATGTTAATAAAGACACACACACTTCTAGTGAGAGAAGCTGTCAATATGTGAAAAAGACACACTGTCGCTCAGAGATGCTCTCTACAGGTCATCAAGACACAATGCCAATCAAAGATGCTCTCTTCATGTGAAAAAGGCACACTGCCAATCAGAGATGCTCACTACGTGTGAACAAGACACACTGCCAATCAGAGATGTTTTCCACATGTGAACAAGGCACACTGCCAATCAGAGATGCTCTCTATGTGTGAACAAGAAACACTGCCAATCAGAGATGCTTTCTACATGGGAACAAGACACACTGCCAATCAGAGGTGCTGTCTAAATTTGAGCAAGACACACTGCCAATCAGAGATGCTCTCTACATGTGAACAAGACACACTGCCACTAAGAGATGCTCTGTACATGTGAACAAGGCACACTGCCAATCAGAGATCTTCTCTACATGCGAACAAGACACACTGCCACTCAGAGATGCTCTCTATATGTGAGAAAGACACACTGCCAATCAGAGATGCTCTCTACGTGTGAACAAGACACACTGCCACTTAGAGATGCTCTCTACATGTGAGCAAGACACACTGCCAATCAGAGATGTTCTCTACATGTGAACAAGGCACACTGCCAATCAGAGATGCTCTCTGCATGTGAACAAGACACACTGCCACTCAGAGATGCTCTCTACATGTGAACAAGACACACTGCCAATCAGAGATGCTCTCTACGTGTGAACAAGACACACTGCCACTCAGAGATGCTCTCTACATGTGAGCAAGACACACTGCCAATCAGAGATGTTCTCTACATGTGAACAAGGCACACTGCCAATCAGAGATGTTCTCTACATGCGAACAAGACACACTGCCATTTAGAGATGCTCTCTAAATGTGAGCAAGACACACTGCCAATCAGAGATGTTCTCTACATGTCAACAAACACACTGCCAATCAGAGGTGCTGTCTAAATGTGAACAAGACACACTGCCAATCAGAGATGCTCTCTACATGTGAACAAGACACACTGCCAATCAGAGATGCTCTCTACATGTGAACAAGACACACTGCCATTTAGAGATGCTCTCTAAATGTGAGCAAGACACAGTGCCAATCAGAGATCTTCTCTACATGCAAACAAGACACACTGCCCCTCAGAGATGCTCTCTACATGTGAGTAAGACACACTGCCAACCAGAGATGCTATCTACGTGTGAACAAGACACACTGCCACTCAGAGATGCTCTCTACATGTGAGCAAGACACACTGCCAATCAGAGATGTTCTCTACATGTGAACAAGGCACACTGCCAATCAGAGATGCTCTCTATGTGTGAACAAGACACACTGCTACTCAGAGATGCTCTCTACATGTGAGCAAGACACACTGCCAATCAGAGATGCTCTCTATGTGTGAACAAGACACACTGCCACTCAGAGATGCTCTCTACATGTGAGCAAGACACACTGCCAATCAGAGATGTTCTCTACATGTGAACAAGGCACACTGCCAATCAGAGATCTTCTCTACATGCGAACAAGACACACTGCCATTTAGAGATGCTCTCTAAATGTGAGCAAGACACACTGCCAATCAGAGATGTTCTCTACATGTCAACAAGACACACTGCCAATCAGAGGTGCCGTCTAAATGTGAACAAGACATACTGCCAATCAGAGATGCTATCTACATGTGAACAAGACACACTGCCAATCAGACATGCTCTCTTACATGTAAACAAGACACACTGACATTCAGAAAAGCTGTCAAAATGTGAAAAACACTCACTGCCAATCAGCGTACACTGTCAGCATTTATCATTGCACCAGACGTTCTGTTGAACTGCTGGTGCAATACCGCCCCCTGTAGATTCGCAGCCAATCGGCCGCTAGCAGGGGGTGTCAATCAACCCAATCATATTTGATCGGGCTGATTGCTGTCCGCCACTTCAGAGGTGGCGGACGGGTTAAGGAGAAACAGTTTTAGAATTGCTGCTTCTTAACTTCAGCTTCAGGCGGACCTGAAGCGGAGTGGGTCGGAAGCAGTATCCATTGCTTCATAAATCGACCCCTACATGTGAACAAGAAACACTGCCAATCAGATATGCTCTCTACATGTGAACAAGACATACTGCTAATCAGAGATGCTTCCACATGTGAACAAGACACACTGCTAATCAGAGATGCTGTCTAAATGTGAACAAGACCCATTGTCAATCATAGATGCTCTCTACATGTTAACAAGGCACACTGCCAATCACAGATGCTCTCTTCTTGTAAAAAAGACACACTGCCAATCAGAGATGCTCTCTACATATGAACAAGACACACTGCCAATCAGAGATGCTGTCTAAATGTGAACAACACACACTGCCAATCAGAGATGCTCTCTACATGTGAACAAAAAACACATCCAATCTGAGATGCTCTCTACATGTGAACAAGGCACACTGCCAATCAGATATGCTCTGTACATGTGAACAAGACACACTGCCAATCAGACATCTTCTCTACATGCGAAAAAGACACACTACCACTCAGAGATGCTTCCTACATGTGAGCAAGACACACTGCCAATCAGAGATGTTCTCTACATGAGAACAAGACACACTGCCATGTAAACAAGACACACTGACATTCAGAAAAGCTGTCTAAATGTGAACAAGACCCACTGCCAATCAATGTACGCTGTCTGCATTTATCATTGAACCAGATGTTCTGGGGAACTGCTGGTGCAATACCACCCCCTGTAGATTCGGCTGCTAGCAGGGGGTGTCAATCAACCCGATCATATTCGATCGGGCTGATTGCTGTCCGCCACTTCAGAGGTGGCGGACGAGTTAAGGAGCAGCGGTCTTAGGATTGCTGCTTCTTAACTTCAGCTTCAGGCTGACCTGAAGCGGAGTGGGTCGGAAGCAGTATCCACTGCTTAATAAATCGACCCCTACATGTGAACAAGAAACACTGCCAATCAGAGATGCTCCCTACATGTGAACAAGAAACACTGCCACTTAGAGAAGCTCCCTACATGTGAACAAGAAACACTGCCAATCAGAGATGCTCCCTACATGTGAACAAGACACACTGCCACTCAAAGATGCTCCCTACATGTGAACAAGAAACACTGCCACTCAGAGATGCTCCCTACATGTGAACAAGACACACTGCCACTCAGAGATGCTCCCTACATGTGAACAAGAAACACTGCCACTCAGAGATGCTCCCTACATGTGAACAAGAAACACTGCCACTCAGAGATGCTCCCTACATGTGAACAAGACACACTGCCACTCAGAGATGCTCTCTACATGTGAACAAGACACACTGCCACTCAGAGATGCTCTCCACATGTGAACAAGACACACTGCCACTCAGAGATGCTCTCCACATGTGAACAAGACACACTGCCACTCAGAGATGCTCTCTACATGTGAACAAGACACACTGCCACTCAGAGATGCTCTCTACATGTGAACAAGACACACTGCCACTCAGAGATGCTCTTCACATGTGAACAAGACACACTGCCACTCAGAGATGCTCTCCACATGTGAACAAGACACACTGCCACTCAGAGATGCTCTCTACATGTGAACAAGACACACTGCCACTCAGAGATGCTCTCTACATGTGAACAAGACACACTGCCACTCAGAGATGCTCTCTACATGTGAACAAGACACACTGCCACTCAGAGATGCTCTCTACAACAACAAGACACAAACATATTTTTTACATGAATAAAATGTTAATGTAAAATGCCTAGATTATGAGTTTTGCGCTATAGAGGGTGCAAAATGAACACAACAAAAGTTGCGTTATTTCACCCTCCATAGCGCTGCCATTACAAGTTTCTGAAAAGCCTCCTTGTGTGTGCAATATGGTGGCGACAAGCTCCATACCGCACAAAATTCAAGGGCTGAGAATACGTGCTTGTGCATGCTTTCCCCATAGACATCAATGGGGAGAGAGCTGCTGTTTTGAACAGCCAATAGGATTTCAGTAGCTCTCATCCTATTGGCTGATTTGAATTTCAAAAATCAAATCAGCCAATAGGAATGCAAGGGACGCCATTTTGAAAAGGCTCCCTTGCATTGAAGATCCAGTGTACGGCGGTGACCGTATTAAGAGGATGCTCCGTGCCGGATGTCTTCAAGGATGGATCCGCTCCGCACCGCCGGGATGAAGATAGAAGACTCCGCCAGGATGAAGATAGAAGACGCCACCGGGATGAAGATAGAAGATGCCGCCTGGATGAAGATAGAAAATGCCACCCGGATGAAGATAGAAGATGCCGCCTGGATAAAGATAGAAGATGCTGTCTGGATGAAGATAGAAGACGCCGCCGGGATGAAGATTGAAGATGCCGCCTGGATGAATATAGAAGAAGCCGCCTGGATGAAGACTTCTCGCCGCCTCGATGAAGACTTCTCGCCACCTGGATGAGATTGGATGTCTGGATTTCAGAAACTGTTAGTGGATCTTCGGGGGTTAGTGTTAGTTTTTTTTTAACTTTTTTTGGGTGTTTATTTTGTTGAAGTTAGGTTTTTTATTTTGGGGGGTTGGTTGGGTGGTGGGTTTTACTGTTGAGGGGGTCTTTGTATTTTTTTCAGGTATAATAGTTTAGTATAATAGTGATGTTAGGTTAATTGTTAGTTTAAACTTTTTTTTTTTTTTTAATTTTACAGGTAAGTTTTTTTTTATTTTAAGATAGGGATATTGTAATTGTAATTTAAAGTTAGGGGGTGATAGGTTTAGGGGTTAATAATTTAATTTATTAGTGACGATGTGGGTTTTTTTTTTTTGAGTGCGGGATTGACGTTGCGTTACAGGCTAAAATGCTTGTGGTATAGCTATACCGACATGACTTGTAATGGCTGCATTACTGTTTTTATGCTGAAATGGTCATTTTTACAGCGTTAAAAAAAATGTAACGCAAAACTCGTAATCTAGCCAATAGTGTTTAATTGTAATATAATGCTCATGGAAACGGCTTGTCTGTGTACAACAGAACCCTAGGGACTGAAAGCTCACTGGCTTATAAACAGAATTCCCACCAACACTGTTGGTGAATAGCAATATATCTTGCAAGTATGAAAACAAAGCACTATGGGCTAGATTACAAGTGGAGCGCTAAATATTAATTGCGTGCAAGCGATATTAGAGCTCCACTTTGTAATACCAGTGCACGCTGGTATTACAAGTAAATCATAATGCCAATACGAGCTCGTGTTCGCATTGCGAGGAAGCATTACGCTCACAAGAGGGCGCTTCCATAGACTCCTATGGGAGCTTCGTTCTGATGCCATCACAGACACCATCAGAACCTTGTTTAGCAAAGGCGGTAAGTAGCGTAGCCATGGGCAGCATTTTAATAATATATACAGTATGTATATGATTATATACATACAGTATATATGTGTGTATATATACATATTATCACATAAATATATATGTAAATAAGCATATACATATATATTTACATTGCGGTCTATGAGAACACACAGTTCCCATAGACCGCAGTGTAAAAGCACTTACCACTCCCATCAACTTTAAAGCTCCAAAACTGCCTAATGCAGTTTTTTTTTTTCTAAAAAAAATATGGTAATTTTTTTTTAAATAAAAAACTTTAATGCCCTCTAATTTGAGGGCATTTTTAGAAAATTAACCAGAGATCTAATCTCTAGTTAATTTAGGGAGCGCTAATTGCTACTGCAATCTCTCTGTAGCAATAACCAGCCACTTGTAATGGCTGGTTAATTATCACACTTCTGCAAATGGGCAAATTTGCCAGTTTGCGGGAGTGCGATAATTTAGCGCATCACTTGTAATCAAGCCCTATTTTTTCAGTGCAGAAACATCTGTTTTACAAGCAGAGAAAAAAATACCTGTCATGTTTTTTTTAAAAAAATGTCAAACTTTAATGTCCCTTTAAACTCACCAGTGACATGACAGGAGGATACCGTGGAATTACATTAATTGATTATATGAAAGACAATCTATGTATTGAGACTCATTTCTGGTTATAAAAAAACCAAACTGTTAAACATATGTTTAATCTGTTACTTCAATAGTTAAAGGGACATAATGCAAATGCTAAAACACTTGAAAGTGATGTAGCATATCTGTAAAAAGGTGACAATTAAATATCGCCTGAACATCTTTATGTAAAAAAGGAAGATATTTTGAGTCAAAATTTCCTCAGTCGCCACATGCCAGTGTAAAGGGACTTTAAACATCCAATCAGAAAGCGAGTCCTCTGACTAGGAAGGGAGCATGTGTCTGGCATGTGCAGGCACAGTCACTTTATTTCCCTTTTTAGTTTATAGAAGTGTACTATGAAATCTCACTGGATTAGGGTGAAATGACAGTGAAGCAAAGTGTGACCACTGATGATGCTTATTAGCTGCTTTTTGTTTCACCATGCAAATGACAATACAATAGTAGCTAAATACTCACAGAGCACATACTTTGCTGAGCTGAAGAAATTATGAAATAAAACATATTTCTTTTTTACATAGAAATGTTTATGTGATGTCAGCTTTTTTACAGATATGTTGCATCACTTTCAAGTGTTTCAGAGTGTGGGTATCATTTCCCTTTAATTATTCATTATTTTCCTGCAACTAATGTTACTGTAAGAACACACAATAGATGTTTACAGCATTACAAATAGCAGCTCTGCACACACTGTACTGTCGCACAAAAATATTTAAATATGTTGTCATAGTATAGTACTGTTTTATAAACATGAGACAAACGTGTTGTGCTTAATGTTCCTTTTACATGAATCTGCAATGCTCTCAAAACACTCTGAGTAAGTCACTGCTTTTTATCATCTGTTAGTGAGCAAGGTTTTCTGTGCAACAACATTAATTTTAATGAAATCAAACTCATTGCTTATGAAACTGTTTTTACAGAGTGTGTCTAACTATGGATGCGACTTTGCTCCCTGGATAGATTATGTCACAGACACAGCCCTCCTCCATTCCTCACAAATAATAAGATGTATTGCCTTCCAGTAGTTTGTATTACCTGAGCGAATTTGAACATGAGAAGACTTGGATACATTCAGACTTCCTCCCAATGAGTGAAACTTCACAGGCAGACATTTTGGATGGAAAATGCATGATGTTCTCTGCTGAGGGAGGAGATTTGACTGATTGCTCTCACTCTGGGCTTGTAATCTGAACACCCTGCTCAGAGTGTACAGCACAGTTGGAAAAATAATAACCTTTGTCATACCTGCAGAGTATGAGGGGGGGGGGGGGGTGTAAGGTTGGGGGGGGGGAGCAGGGAGAGGGGGTTAGGCGGGGGGATGCTTCAGTGCTTACAAAGTGTTCCAGACACCGCACCATCTGCTAAACAGCTACCAATGGATGCTGCCAGAGCTTAGATTTACAGCTTTGGTTAAACTGACCCATACAATACACACCCATCCCAAATCCCAGACCGATATCTGCACCAGGTGCCTCAGGTGCAGCTTGTGTGAGAAATACCAGTTTAGAATCTAAAAACTGCAATAGGAGTGATGTAAGTGGTAACGGCTTAAGGCTGTGTGAAGAAGGGCAGCAAATCTGTGAAGAGTAAAATAAGTGATGAAGTCAATGAGAGTTTTATGAGTAAAGTAGGTTTTAGAGTTATGAGTGAGCAGGGCTCTGAGAATAGTAGCGCTCAGTGAGAACAGCTCTCAGCATTAGAGTACTGTGAGTAAAAACTCTTTGAGAGATGAACTAAGCATAGTTTGACGAGCTTGAGAGAAAAGAGCTGAGAGAAGTGAGTGAGGGTATAATTATAGGACAAGTGAGGATTAAGTGAGCATGGATATGAAAATAGTGTAAATAAGGGCTCTGTGACAAGCAGACTAAAAGCAGTGTGAGAATTAAATATGGAGTGATCTCAAAGTACTGTGTGCGTAGGGCTGGCAGTACCATCTGATTGAGTCCTTGGTGCCTGATTATCAACACTCGCCGTCATGGAGAGAAATCACACAAAATCTTTGGTATTTTTTTAGACCTTATATTGTAATATAGGAGCCTCTCATTCACATACATAACCCTGCATTGTGAAATAAACATCTCTCAATGTAATATTTGTTTTACTAAAGTTCTTTGAGGGACCTCTCCATATTGAAAATACTTCTAAGATCATCTCACCTGAGCAGAGAGCTTTAGATCATCTGGTCCACAGTAAGGGGAATATTTAAGAGCAGTGTGAACTGGGAATCAGTGAAGAGGAATATGAAAGAAATTTGGGTATGGGTTTAGTGAGCAGGGATACAGGGAACTCTGACATAGGGGCTTAAAGGGCCATAATACCCAAATGTTTAAACACTTGAAAGTGATGCAGCATAGCTGTAAAAAGCTGTGTTAGAAAATATCACCTGAACATCTCAATGTAAAAAAGAAAGATATTTTACCTCAAAAGTTCCTCAGTAGTCACATCCCATTGTAAAGGATTTCTAAGCAGCATATTAGTGTGTCTGTCCCGGGACAACTGAAAGGATGAGCTTTGTGCACTCTCATATTATTTCACCAATCAGGAAGCTTACTATGAAATCTCATGAGAGTAAAGTCAAATCTCATGAGATCACAGTAAGAGTTCATGACCTCAGCATGCTGATTGGCTGCTGTTCATTTCTTCATTTTTTTTATTTTTTTACCTGCAGCTGGGAGCAGCTGAGTATAACTTTTTACACAGAACTTACTCTGGTGAGCTGAGGAAATTGTGAGGTAAATATCTTCCTTTTTTACATAGAGATACTCAGGTGATATTTTCCTGTCAGCTTTTTACAGTTATACTGCATCAGTTTCAAGTGATTTAGCATATGAGTATTATGTCCCTTTAAGCTAGCATGAGTGACAGCTCAATATGGAAATATTTGAAAGTATTGTGAGTGAAAGGAAGAATCTTTAAGAAGAGTTTTTACAGTATTATTATTATTATCGGTTATTTGTAGAGCGCCAACAGATTCCGCAGCGCTATAAACAAATGCGGAGTACAACAAAACAATTATAGGGATCAAATGGGTAGAGGGCCCTGCCAAGAGTTGCACTGTTGTAGTCAGCTTTTAAGAAGGTGATCTACAAACATCTGGACTCTTAGGCTTACATGCTAAGGGGGTTCAGGGGATAGCAATGGAGGAGAGGAACTGGTATAGCGTAGGTTGTTTGCATCCCTGAACAGTAGAGTCTTTAGGGAGCGCTTGAAGCTTTCAGTTATAAGGGTCAGTTTGAGATCTCTTTGAGTAGGGGGCTGAGAGTTATGTGAGGACTCAGAAAGGAAGACTTATGTATGAGTCTGAAAAGAGTGATTACGACCTTGAAAGTAATTTAAGTAGGGATTTAGGAAAGACATAAATAGAGTGTTAATGAAAACTCAGTGAGGAGAAGCATACGCATGGTGTGAATGAGGACTCTGTAAAGAGGGGCCTAAGATTAACGTGAGTTTGAAAGGGTCTGAAAAGTAGCTTGAGTGTGGATAAAAGCAGCGCAGCCTCTTCTGAGAAACATTTTTTAAGACTGTCATCTAAAGAATGAGCTCCAGCTCCATGTATCTGTATGTGATGCTGGTGGAGAAAATCACAAATGTATATGTGTTACTAGAACTAGGGGTTTATAATCACTTTATGTGTGTTTCTTGTAGCCAAGAGGGATCGAATCACTAACATTTGGGTGATATTTGTCAGGAGGGATTGTGAATGAGGACTGACTTGAATACCAATAGCGATTTAAGTCAGGGCTAGTTTTAATGTCAGTAGGAATTGTAGTGAGCGCTGATTTTTAACAACAATAGTGATTGTGAGTGAGGGTTGATTTTCAAATAAGTAGGGATTGTGAGTGAGAGAGGACTTTCATACCAGTATGGATTGTAAGAGCTGATTTTAATGAGTGATCACTGGTTTTTAAATCAGTAGGGATTATTGGTGAGGGATGATTCTCATATCTGTAGGGATTGTAAGTGAGGGCTGATTTTAATGTCACAGTACTGTAAGTAAGAGATGATTTTCATGTCAGTAAGTATTGTGAGTGTGGGTTGGATTTCATGGTAGTAGGGATTTGAGAGCAGTATGAGTGTACAGATAAGAACATGAGTGGGGTAGAGAGGCAGTTGATTGTATATTAATTGTTTGCATGTAGGAAATAAATGAGTGTTTGGAGGCCAGGGGAAATATTAAATGAGGTCAGAAGTAGGTGTTTGGGTTGATGTGAGTTTTAAGGTAGTTTACAGTATTAAACATTGAGAGCAAGTAGAAATACGAGGGGGATGCTGAGACAAAAGCTTGTTAATTCCCTTCATCTTGTTTTATAGCATATCATTGTGTGATATTCTGTGTTCAACAATTTGCTGAGTCATGTACAACATTATTCATAGCAAAGCGTTGCAGGCTCCTCTGGCATCTATGGAGTTATGTATTTAGATCAGTAATCTCAACGTGGTTCCCACTGGGACAATAAGAAAAATAAATGTCTGGTAAAATGCAACCTTTTGGGAGTTTGATTAATTAAGATCATGGTCCTTGCATAGCAAAAAAATCTCAATAAATGATAGAGCTGCCACCCTGGAAATCACCAGAAAAAAAAGAAACCCTAAAAGCAAACCTCAGTCAGTGAGGCATAGTTAGCAAATGTCTGTTGGACCTGATACGACAGTGCGGATCAGGTCCGACAGACATCGCTGAATGCAGAGAGCAATACGCGCTCCGTATTCAGCATTGCACCAGCAGCTCACAAGAGCTGCTGGTGCAACGCTGCCCCCTGCAGACTTGCGGCCAATAGGCCGCCAGCAGGGGGTGTCAATCAACCCGATCGTACTCGATTGGGTTGAATTCCGGCGATTCATGTCCGCCTCATCAGAGCAGGCAGACAGGTTATGGAGCAGCGCTGCTTTATAATTGCTGAACCCGCCGCAACCTATATTAAATGTATTAACCCCTATCCTGCCCCCCCTACACCGTCGCCACCTATAATAAATTTATTAACCCCTAATCTGCCCCCCTACACCGTCGCCACCTATAATAAATTTATTAACCCCTATCCTGCCCCCCACTACGCCGCCGCCACTGTAATAAAATTATTAACCCCTAAACCTAACCCTAACCCTAACCCTAACGCCCCCTAACTTAAATATGAATTAAATAAATCGAAATAAATTAACTCTTATTAACTAAATGAATCCTATTTAAAACTAAATACTTACCTTTAAAATAAACCCTAATATAGCTACAATATAAATAAGAATTATATTCTAGCTATCTTAGGATTTATATTTATTTGACAGGTAACTTTCAATTTATTTTAACCATGTACAATAACTATTAAATAGTTATTAACTATTTAATAGCTTACCTAGCTAAAATAAAGAGAAATGTACCTGTGAAATAAATCCTAACCTAAGTTACAATTACACCTAACACTACACTATACTTTAATAAATTATTCCTATTTAAAAATAAATCCTTACCTGTAAAATAAATCCTAACCTAAGTTACAATTAAACCTAACACTACACTATCATTAAATTAATTAAATAAACTACCTACAAATAACTACAATTAAATACAATTACATAAACTAACTAAAGTACAAAAAATAAAAAAAGCTAAGTTACAAAAAATAAAAAAATAAGTTACAAACATGTTAAAAATATTACAACAATTTTAAGCTACTTACACCTAATCTAAGCGCCCTAATAAAATAACAAACCCCCCCCCAAAATAAGAAAAATCCCTACCCTATTCTAAATTAAATAAATTTCAAAGCTCTTTTACCTTACCAGCCCTTAAAAGGGCCATTTGTGGGGGCATGCCCCAAAAAGTTCAGCTCTTTTGCCTGTAAAAGAAAAATACAACCCCCCCCCCAACATTAAAACCCACCACCCACATACCCCTAATCTAACCCAAACCCCCCTTACAAAAACCTAACACTAATCCCCTGAAGATCATCCTACCTTGAGTCGTCTTCACTCAGCCGAGCCACCGATGGAACTGAAGAGGACATCCGGAGCGGAAGAAGTTAATCCTCCAAGCAGCGCTGAAGAAATCTTCCATCCGATGAAGTCATCATCCAGGCGGCGCTGAAGAGGTCTTCTATCCGGGCGAAGTCATCTTCCAAGCCGGGTCTTGAATCTTCCTTCTGCCGACGCGGAACCACCTTCTTCACCGACGGACTACGACGAATGATGGCTCCTTTAAGGGACGTCATCCAAGATGGCGTCCCCTCAATTCCGATTGGCTGATAGGATTCTATCAGCCAATCGGAATTAAGGTAGAAAAAATCTGATTGGCTGATGGAATCAGCCAATCAGATTGAGCTCGCATTCTATTGGCTGTTCCGATCAGCCAATAGAATGCGAACTCAATCTGATTGGCTGATTGGATCAGCCAATCGGATTGAACTTGAATCTGATTGGCTGATTCCATCAGCCAATCAGATTTTCCTACCTTAATTCCGATTGGCTGATAGAATCCTATCAGCCAATCGGAATTGAGGGGACGCCATCTTGGATGACGTCCCTTAAAGGAGCCGTCATTCGTCGTAGTCCGTCGGTGAAGAAGGTGGTTCCACGTCGGCGGAAGGAAGATTCAAGTCCCGGCTTGGAAGATGACTTCGCCCGGATAGAAGACATCTTCAGCGCCTCTTTGAAGATGACATCGGCCGGATCGAAGACTTTTCTTCAGCGCCGCCTGGATGATGACTTCATCGGATGGAAGATTTCTTCAGCGCCGCTTGGAGGATTAACTTCTTCCGCTCCGGATGTCCTCTTCAGTTCCATCGGTGGCTCGGCTGAGTGAAGACGACTCAAGGTAGGATGATCTTCAGGGGATTAGTGTTAGGTTTTTGTAAGGGGGGTTTGGGTTAGATTAGGGGTATGTGGGTGGTGGGTTTTAATGTTGGGGGGGGGTTGTATTTTTCTTTTACAGGCAAAAGAGCTGAACTTTTTGGGGCATGCCCCCACAAATGGCCCTTTTAAGGGCTGGTAAGGTAAAAGAGCTTTGAAATTTATTTAATTTAGAATAGGGTAGGATTTTTCTTATTTTGGGGGGTTTGTTATTTTATTAGGGGGCTTAGATTAGGTGTAAGTAGCTTAAAATTGTGGTAATATTTTTAACATGTTTGTAACTTATTTTTTTATTTTTTGTAACTTAGCTTTTTTTATTTTTTGTACTTTAGTTAGTTTATGTAATTGTATTTAATTGTAGTTATTTGTAGTTAATTTATTTAATTAATGTAATGATAGTGTAGTGTTAGGTTTAATTGTAACTTAGGTTAGGATTTATTTTACAGGTAATTTTGTATTTCTTTTAGCTATGTAGTTATTAAATAGTTAATAACTATTTAATAACTATTCTAACTAGCTAAAATAAATTGAAAGTTACCTGTCAAATAAATATAAATCCTAAGATAGCTAGAATATAATTCTTATTTATATTGTAGCTATATTAGGGTTTATTTTAAAGGTAAGTATTTAGTTTTAAATAGGATTCATTTAGTTAATAAGAGTTAATTTATTTAGATTTATTTAATTAATATTTAAGTTAGGGGGGCGTTAGGGTTAGACTTAGGTTTAGGGGTTAATAATTTTATTACAGTGGCGGCGGCGTAGTGGGGGGCAGGATAGGGGTTAATACATTTATTATAGGTGGCGACAGTGTAGGGGGGGCAGGATAGGGGTTAATAGGTTTAATATAGGTTGCGGCGGGTTCATGGAGCGGCGGTTTAGGGGTTAAACTATTTATTTAGTTGCGGAGAGGTGCGGGATCAGCAGGATAGGGGTTAATAATTTTATAATAGAGGGCGACGGTGTAGGGGGGGCAGGATAGGGGTTACTAGGTATACGGTTAATACATTTATAAGAGTTGCGGCAGGGTCTAGGAGCGGCGGTTTAGGGGTTAGTAACTTTATTTAGTTGCGGGGGGCTCCGCGGGCGCCGGTATAGGGGGTAGAACAGTGCAGTTTAGTGTGAGTGCTTAGTGACAGGCTAGCAATAAAGCTGGGAAAAAGCCGAAGGGCAGCGAGATCGGATGAGTGATAACTGTCACAGTCCGCTGCTCATCGCCCCGCGGCTTTTTGACAGCTTTATTTGATAACTTAGGCAAACGTATTCAAGGTCCGCGGCGGCGAAGGTAGGCGAGCTTAGGCGGGCGTATTGGGCCGGCGAAGCCAGAAAAATAGACGGCTTGATAACTACCCCCCTATGAATGTACTTTATCTATCAGCACTGACCAATTAAAATGTAATAAGGTTGCAGCATAAATAATTAGATCAGTAAAGGACATGTAGAGATGCCAGGATAAAAAGGGCACTATCTATCTATCTATCTATCTATCTATCTATCTATCTATCATCTATCACACACCAGCCTCCTTCCCTGTGTGCACTAATCAGTGACACTGCCAGTCACTATGTCAACTCAGAGCACACATATCAGCAGCACGCTACAGGATGACAAATAGGGGAACAAGACATTATGCAGATGGGGCCAATGCCTCCCTGCCACCTCTTAGCGGGGCCACTGATAAATACACAATTCAGCAAACAGATCCAGATAGATTTAAAAAGGCATTAGATGCTTTTCCCCACAAATGGCCAAATTACAAGTGGAGTGCAATTGATAGCGCAGGATGCATTATCTTGAGCTTGATCCTATGCTAAGCATAGTGCACAATCTTGGTAAAGAAAGGTTAACCAGAGCATTTAACACGGCTGACAATTTCTGGCATGCAGGGAGCACTATTAGCAATGAATTATTATTATGGTAATAAAGCTGAAAAATCTTGTGCTTTTAGAGATCTGAAGTCAACTATTGACACTTGATAATTTGCATAACAAAACACATGCACATTATATGGGAATGAAGTATTTCAGGTATACAAGGAGTCCCCAGGTTATGAACAAGATGGGTTCTGTAGATTTATTCTTAAATTTAATTTGTATGTAAGTTGGAACAGGCACTTTTTTTAGGTGAAACTGTAGCCAAACATTTTTTTAGTTTTGGATAGCATAGGGAAAAGTTTGTTTTGCTATCTGTGCCGCTGTTCAGAAAATTTCACATCACTTTCTGTCCTTGTGACAATTGGATTTTTAGTATTTTTGGGTTATCCTGGAAAGAAGGATTGGCGATAAAGCTCTATTTTCTCCATTTGTAAGTACGAGTTGTACTTAAGTCCGATGTCTGTAACCCGGGGACTGCCTGTATTTATAGTTATTACATGTAAAATAAAGGTTTATTGATAAAAAAAGGTTTTAACTGTTATTCAAAGGGATGGACTGGAAGGGCTCAAAGGTGCATAGGTATGTGTGCAAGTATATATAAGCATGTATATATGTCCCTTTTTTCACACAAGGGAGATAAATTAGTATAGTGTACAGCACCAGCATTGAATTTTACTGCACTATGTATGCATTATAACAGGGCACTACAGCTTCTCAGGTGACAATCACAGACCTTACAGAGATCCAATAGCAGTGTTGTGCCCATTGGTTAATTTATTTTTGCAATTAAAGGGACACTAAACACTAAATACATTTCATGCCCCTCTCTCTTATCATGGCTGCCACCATATTGGTGCAAATATCTGAAATAGGGTTAAAGCACGGCCTCCATTACATATGCAGTGTCGCCCACAAAAGTTGGCGTTGCCAGATTTTATGATTTTGGACATATTTCTTTTAGCCATAGACTAACATAGAACAGCCGCGCAATTTGGTATCCAATATACAGCGTAAGGACTTACGCGTGCAGAATTCAGAAAATCTACTCTTCTCATCTCGCCATATATTGCAGGCGCAGCAACCCTTGCACTGACTAAAAAAGCAACGTAACTCCCTGGAAGCCTTAACAAACACATACATTTAAGCATTATCTCAAGGTTAAAGGGACAGTATACTATGATATTGGTTTTTTAAGGTTTATTTGTGTATTTGAAATAGTTTGAAGCCACAACATAATCAAATGGATTGAGCTTGTAGGTACTTTATCACATTGTGGGCATATACTTGCTTATTTACTTTAAATTGTATTACCTTCATCTCTTTAGAACCCACTGGAGTGTAATTTATTCTAATGCTAACACAGCTTTGCACTGATGCCAAAATATATAAAGGGACAGTCAAGTCCAAAGAAAACCTTCTTCTTTTAAATAGGGCATGTTATTTCAAACTACTTTCAGATTTAATTATAACACTTGCTTTGTTCTCTTGGTATTCTTAGGTATTCTTAGTTGAAAGCAAAACCTAGGATGGCTCATATGATAATTTATAAGACCTTCTTGAAGGCTGCCTCTTTGCAATTGTGTCAAACCAATCACAGACACCACAACCTCTCACCTGCAGACTTAAAACACCTGATAATGCCCACCCTATCAGTAACATCACTACTATATTTTCCAATGTGTCAATTTATATTGGATGTGAGATACATTGATTTACATTTTAGAAGTGAATATTACTATATGCACCCTTCATAAACAACTATTGTGTATGTGAGTTATAGTACAAGAATATTTCATAAACTTGATAATATTACCTTTTTTTTTTTTGCTATTTCCACACAGGTTTTATTATATGTCTTAACAATATTACGCCTAGATTACGAGTTCTGTGTTAGGGTTAAAAAGCAGCGTTAAGGGGTCCTTTTTATCTAACGCTGGTATTACGAGTCAGGCAGGAAAGGGTCTACCACTCACTCGAGGCTACCCCCTTACGTCAATTGCATATCCTATCTTTTCTATGGGATTTGCCTAACGCTGGTATTACGAGTCTTGGAAGAAGTGAGCGGTAGACCCTCTACCGACAAGACTCCAACCGCAAAAAAAAGTCAGTAGTTAAGAGTTTTATGGGCTAACGCTGGAACATAAAGCTCTTAACTACTGTGCTATAAAGTACACTAACACCCATAAACTACCTATGAACCCCTAAACCAAGGCCCCCCCACATCGCAAACCCTATAATAATTTTTTTTAACCCCTAATCTTCCGACCGGACATCGCCGCCACCTACATAATCCCTATGAACCCCTAATCTGCTGCCCCTAACATCGCCTACACCTATATTATATTTATTACCCCCTAATCTGCCCCCCCAACGGCGGCGCCACCTAACTACAATTATTAACTCCTAATCTGCCGACCGGACATTGCCGCCACTATAATAAATGTATTAACCCCTAAACCGCTGCACTCCCGCCTTGCAAACACTATAATTAATTTTATTAACCCCTAATCTGCCCTCCCTAACATCGCCGCCACCTACCTACAATTATTAACCCCTAAACTCCCGACCCCAACGTTGCTGCTAAAATAATAAAGTTATTAACCCCTAAACCTAAGTCTAACCCTAACCCTAACACTCCCTAAGTTAAATATAATTTAAATAAAACAAAATAAATTTACTATAATTAAAACTAAATACTTACCTATAAAATAAACCCTAATATAGCTACAATATAACTAATAGTTACATTGTAGCTATTTTATGATTTATATTTATTTTACAGGCAACTTTGTATTTATTTTAACTAGGTACAATAGCTATTAAATAGTTAATAACTATTTAATATCTACCTAGTTAAAATAATTACAAAATTACCTGTAAAATAAATCCTAACCTAAGTTACAAATACACCTAACACTACACTATCAATAAATTAATTAAATAAATAAATTAACTACAATTAGCTAAACTAAAATACAATTAAACTAAACTATAATACAAAAAACAAACACTAAATTACAGAAAATAAAAAAAAAAACATTACAAGAAGTTTAAACTGATTACATTTAATCTAAGCCCCCTAATAAAATAAAAAAGCCCCCAAAATAATAATATGCCCTACCCTATCCTAAACTACAAAGTAATCAGCTCTTTTACCAGCCCTTAAAAGGGCTCTTTGCGGGGCATTGCCCCAAAGTAATCAGCTCTTTTACCTGTAAAAAAGAAATACAATCCCCCCCAACATTACAACCCACCACCCACATACCCCTACTCTAAAACCCACCCAAACCCCCCTTGAGTCGTCTTCACTCAGCCGAGCCAAATTCTTCATCCAAGCAGGCCAGAAGAGGTCCTCCATCCGATTGAAGTCTTCATCCAAGTGGGGCAGAAGAGGTCTTCCATCCGATTGAAGTGTTCATCCAAGCAGCATCTTCTATCTTTATCCATCGGGAGCGGAGCGGCAGCATCCTGAAGACCTCCGATGCGGAACATCCATCCTGGCCGACGACTGAACGAGGAATGATGGTTCCTTTAAATGCCGTCATCCAAGATGATGTCCCTCAAATTACGATTGGCTGATAGGATAGGATAGGATCAGCCAATCGGAATTAAGGTAGGAAAAATCTGATTGGCTGATCGAGGGACACCATCTTGGATGACGTCATTTAAAGGAACCGTCATTCGTCGTTCAGTTGTTAGCCAGGATGGATGTTCCGCATCGGAGGTCTTCAGGATGCTGCCACTCCGCTCCGGATGGATGAAGATAGAAGATGCCGCTTGGATGAACACTTCAATCGGATGGAGGACCTCTTCTGACCCGCTTGGATGAAGAATTCTGCACGACTGAGTGAAGACGACTCAAGGTAGGGAGATCTTCAGGGGGTTAGTGTTAGGTTTTTTTAAGGGGGGTTTGGGTGGAT
Source organism: Bombina bombina (assembly GCF_027579735.1). Taxonomy (NCBI): domain Eukaryota; kingdom Metazoa; phylum Chordata; class Amphibia; order Anura; family Bombinatoridae; genus Bombina; species Bombina bombina. Next base: position 629,445,863 of record NC_069499.1, on the reverse strand, counting down.
TTTAGAGTAGGGGTATGTTTGTGGTGGGTTGTAATGTTGGAGGGGGGATTGTATTTCTTTTTTACAGGTAAAAAAGCTGATTACTTTGGGGCAATGCCCCGCAAAAAGCCCTTTTAAGGGCTGGTAAAAGAGCTGATTACTTTGTAATTTAGGATAGGGTAGGACATTTTATTATTTTGGGGGGCTTTTTGATTTTATTAGGGGGCTTAGATTAGGTGTAATTAGTTTAAAGTTCTTGTAATGTTTTTTTATTTTCTGTAATTTAGTGTTTGCTTTTTTTGTATTATAGTTTAGTTTATTTAATTGTATTTTAGTTTAGCTAATTGTAGGTAATTTATTTAATTAATTTATTGATAGTGTAGTGTTAGGTGTATTTGTAACTTAGGTTAGGATTTATTTTACAGGTAATTTTGTAATTATTTTAACTAGGTAGATATTAAATAGTTATTAACTATTTAATAGCTATTGTACCTAGTTAAAATAAATGCAAAGTTGCCTGTAAAATAAATATAAATCCTAAAATAGCTATAATGTAATTATTAATTATATTGTAGCTATAGTAGGGTTTATTTTATAGGTAAGTATATAGTTTTAAATAGGAATAATTTATTTAATTATAGTAAATTTATTTCGTTTTATTTAAATTATATTTAACTTAGGGGGGTGTTAGGGTTAGGGTTAGACTTAGGTTTAGGGGTTAATAACTTTATTATAGTAGCGGCGACATTGGGGTTGGGAGTTTAGGGGTTAATAATTGTAGGTAGGTGGCAGCGATGTTAGGGAGGGCAGATTAGGGGTTAATAAAATTTATTATAGTGTTTGCGAGGCGGGAGTGCGGCGGTTTAGGGGTTAATACATTTATTATATTGGCGGCGATGTCCGGTCGGCAGATTAGGGGTTAATAAGTGTAGGTAGGTGGCGGTGACGTTGGGGGGGCAGATTATTGGGTAATAAATATAATATAGGTGTCTGCGATGTTAGGGACAGCAGATTAGGGGTTCATAGCTATAATGTAGGTTGCGGCGGTGTCCGGAGCAGCAGATTAGGGGTTCATAATATAATGTAGGTGATAGTGATAGTGGGGGCAGCAGATTAGGGGTTAATAAGTGTAAGATTAGGGGTGTTTAGACTCGGGGTTCATGTTAGGGTGTTAGGTGTAGACTTAGAGAGTGTTTCCCCATAGGAAACAATGGGGCTGCGTTAGGAGCTGAACGCTGCTTTTTTGCAGGTGTTAGGTTTTTTTTCAGCCAGCTCAGCCCCATTGTATCCTATGGGAAAATTGTGCACGAGCACGTTTTTCCACCTTATTGCTTACGTAGGCAACGCTGGTATTGAGAGTTGAAGGGAAGATAAATTTGGCTCAACGCTCCCTTTTCTGAGGCTAACGCAGCCATTCAGACAACTCGTAATATAATAAAATACTTATTTTAACTTTTACATCAGTCTGGTGTTGGTGTGTTTGTCTCCTTATCAGTAACCTTAGGGCATTCTAGCCCATCTCTCCATTCCACCTGCAGTTCCAGTTGAAGGGAAGGATTGCCATTGGGTATTATTCAGAAGCCCTGCAGGCAGAAAATTCCAACACTGCATGCATCCGGTGGGGATCTCCCATACAGCCAGCTGGTTCGCTGTAGAATACCAGCCTGCTCCTGTTGGCACAATAGAGTGCTGCTAATTTTGTGAGTACCCTTATTCTGCTGCTATCTGTATTTATTTATCTTTTTTGACCTACACATGTGGCGCCTCTGTTTTTGTTTTTGTCTTAACATCATAGTAATACCAACGTTGTCTTAAGGGTGCGCTGGAAAAAAAGGAGCGTTAGCACCGCGGTTCTTTACCGACAAAACTCGTAATCTAGGCGTTAGTGTACTAAACACACCTCACATGGATGTGGATGACAATTATATGGTAAATAACAGAGGAGATTTATGGTGAACTATAAGAATATTTAATTCTTTTTTGGCTTCTTGGATGAGGGAGCTGAGGTGACTGTATTTGATTGCCTTGTTCTCCTGGTTTGAGACGATTCTGCTGTTTCTGCTGGTGTGCTGGCCACAGATGATAGGCTGGAGGCAGTGTCCTGCTGGTGTGTAAAGTGCTCAACCAACACACCCAAGAGTTGATTTTGTTCTCGCCATCTAATGCCCATCTGCATCTGCATATCAGACAGAATTTGCATCATCTGTGATTGGTTATGAACACTTGCACTTAACGATGCTGCCATGTCCCTCTGTAGCTCTATGCTACATGGTTGTCTCCTCTCTTGGCTCCTGAAGAACCTCTCTTGGCCTCTTTGTCTGCTCTCGGAGCTTGTTATGAGCCTCCTCTGGAGTTCAATGTATTCCTCACCCAGGGGAGAATACAATGCACCCACAGACTCTTGAGCAGCAGGGCTTCTAGTTGCCTGAGGTGCAGGTTCAGCTGCATCTGCTGGTTCTGTTGGGACAGGTTCAGCTGCATCTGCAGGTTCTTTTGGGACAGGTTCAGTTGCATCTTCTGGTTCTGTTGGGACAGGTTCAGCTACATCTGCTGGTTCTGTTGGGACAGGTTCAGCTGCATCTGCTGGTGCTTAAGCAGCTATATTTTCATCTGCAGATGGTGGAGCTCTCCCAAGTGATGAGGATGGTGGAGCTCTCCCAAGTGATGAGGATGGTGGAGCTCTCCAAAGTGATGAGGATGGTGAAGCTCTCCCAAGTGATGAGGATGGTGGAGCTCTCAGGATGGATTGATATTCCCACTGATGACCAGTGTGTGACCACTCAGCCTGTCCAGTTGGCACTTCTTGTGACATAGTCTGTGCGTAAAAGCCATGGACCCTTTGTGGCTGTCTTGGCTCCCCCTCAAAGCCAAAAGAAGAATATTCCTCTGGCCAGGAATCTTGCCAGGGGTCATATGGCAATGGTGGTGGCATCACTCCCAGCTCCTCAACTGAAGCCATCCAACCATGCTCATGCCTGGGAGCATACTGTTCATGTGTTTGCCTCCTGAAGACTGGGTGTGGTGGCTGCATGCCTGTGACTGGTGGTGGTGGTGGTGGCGCCATGCCTGTTTGTATCCTTGTGACAGGAGATTCTGTGGAGGAGTCAAATGATGAGAGGGATTAGTACAGTCATATATATGTCCATGTGGGCATACAATGTAAATTGATACATGCTAGGGCCTATACTGATTCTCATGTCAAACTCTATAACATGCATGTGCACATTGTGATTTGTAATATGAAGGATTTTAATATGCGCAGTATACAGGTATGTGTTTCATACAATAGTTATGTGTACATGTCAATAATGGAAAAAATGTGTTCTTTAAGTGACACTATGGTCACACAATTTAGTTTAGCTTGATGTAGGCACAGAACCTGCTTTCTTGAGCTAAAAGTATTGTGATGGCTATAGTGTCTATTTACTGAAAACTCTACATGTGGCTTGTGGCCTGTGTTACTCTGAGACATGTTAGTATTGCACTATTCCACCTCATATCATGAATTGCATTGTGTTAAGTAGCATTAATGTCAAATATAATTATAGATGTTTTTGTAAGTAGGCCAAATACCATGCTCCTCATTGTGTACATGAATGTGTGATATTAAAGGATGTTATATCTCAAATACATATAATACTGGTGTGTGGGATGTTACTCACCAGCATGATGTGCTGTGGTTGCAGCCCCTGAGTCACGAGCCCCTGGAAGTCCACGGAATGCTGTGATACTCAGGGACCTGCGTACCATCTCCTGCCAGGTGTTATATTCTATGTCCAGGGATGGACCACTACCTGTTCCCCTCTGGTGCATTGCTTCCTGCCCCATCTTTTCTTTCACCAGCCTCTTGCAGTCATTCCACCGCTTTTTAAGGCCCTCAACTGTCCTCCTCTGCGGGGCCACACTGTTGACGGCATCCTCTACCGCCAAACATGCTGTTTTTCTCCTTCTGGCACTGCCTTTGCCCTTCTCCTGCCCAAAGAGGGTACTGTAATTGTCCATGATGGCCTGGACTAGGGCAACATTTTCATCAAATGCGAAGTTGGGACATCTCAGCCTCTCATCCTCCATGGACACCTGGCTTGCTCCCTGTGATGTCCCTGGTGTGGGTTCCTCCCTATCCTCTCCCTCCTCCCCCCTTCTGTCCTCATGTGCACCCTCTGTCCCTATCCTAGATGTGCCTGGTCTCTGGGGCTCTCGGGCATCTCCCCTCCCATCATCCCTTCTAGCTCTCCATCTCCACACTCCACTTACTCCCTGACGGGGACCCCACTGCTCCTCCTGTCCTGTACAATACTCCTCTCCCTACCACTCCTCTCCCCTCCTCCCCTCCGCCCTACCTCTCCCTACCATCCTCACACTACACACACTCACACTCACTCTCAGTTCAATCACACACAATCACAACCAAACACTCAGCCTATCACACTGTAAAATTGAAATAAAATGTGTGAGGTGTTAGAAAAAAAAGTGTGGTGTATTTGTATATGTATGTCTGCAAAATGTGTGCAATATGTAAAAATATGTGTAAGTGTACAAGCTTAATCAACCAACAATGTGACCTAACTAACTCCTCTGTTTGCGCCTCTCTCTCTACTCTGACTAACCCTCCACTCCACTGTAGTGTGCTGTAGCTCAACGAACCATCCAAACACACTGAAGAAAATGGCGGCTGCGCATGGGTTTATATATGAATTTTGAATAGCGTAATTACGTGTCGCATTTTTATATGAAGTCGCGGTTCATTTTTACGAGTGTTAGCCTAATTTGCATAAAACTACTCTTTATTGAGACTTTCCGTGGACAAAATACTGGCGTAAGTTACTTGCAACAACTAAAATGTGTATTTGCGCACATTTCGGAAGATCGCCAGTTTGTCCTACTTACGCCACTTTAGCATCTAACGGCGCAGTATATGTAATACCCCGATGTGCGAGGTGAAATTACGGGTGGTGCGTACATTTGCCAACACGTCAAAACAAATCAGCCCTGGAATGCAGTGAAAGGTAGATTTCAACATGGCAGCACCCATGACTAAAGGGAGGTGGGGAATAACATCAATACTATGCTAATAAAATGTAGTTAGTGTTTAATGCACTTTAAATATTAGACATTTGTTAAATAAAATCTACACATGTCATCATGAAGTGATAATATTGGCTACATTTAAAAACCTGCATTCAAAAGTAATAGGCAATGATCATCCTTAATATTGGATCAGTTAATTGTGACTGCTTATCATTAGCTTCCTCAAACTTCTGTTAAAACTCCCTCCTTGAAAAGTCTGTTTCTTATGGTTGTTTAAGTAGTCATCTTATACTAATGAAAATAATTGTTCTGGTTCTATTCTATACATAATTTAAGTGGCTTAACTAAATCAAAAGAGTGGGCTTCTAATGACATGCCATAAAAAACTAGAGCTTTATACAAAGTGTTTTCATGGGTCATGGCCATATCTTATGAATTGGATTGAGTTACACCATTTTGGAAAAAATAGAATAAAAAGCAGTTATTTTTCTAACAATTACATTTGTGAGTGGATCAGCACATAACCTGTTTAACTTCATCCAGGAAGCTGTAGACTAAAGGCAGTCAGAGTTGCAAGTGTTCTGTTAATGTAGCTGGTTGGTTTAGGGTGTAGCTAATAATTCAGGGTGTGGCAATGAGTCTGGGGTGTGGCTAGGCTTAAAGGGACAGGAGGGGCAAATTTTAACCTTCTCTTTAGCTCAACCAGCCCAGTGAAAACTAGATTATTGGGGATCTTTACCGCCCTTATAGGACTGGTGCTAACGAGTAGACACATTAGGCTAATGAATGTGATCCCACTAGGAATTTATTTTATGTACTCAAGAGACCTGCATTCACTATATTTTCCATTTAATGGGCTCCATTTATAAAGCAGTGAATGCTGCCTCGCAGGCCCATTTTTTCAGGCTCGCTATAGTGAATCATGTCCGCTCAACATTTAATAAATCTACCCCAATATGCTGTTCTATAGAGAAGAATGCCTAAAGAATGGGCATCAGCATTTTAGTGGCAATGGGCGTAAGGTAACATATAGAAGAAATGGGTCTCATTGGAAAGGCCTTACTAATGTATGCCAATTGCCAAGAAGTCAATTGATTTGCAAATTATTATTACTCATCAGAATATTAATACTTCTATACCTAGTTTGGAAGGTTAAAGGGGCGTTTAAACTCAAAATGTAATTTCCCATAAAACAGCGTATATTTTAGGAACAAAAATTACTGTTGCAGTGTGGTACTTTGTGATACATATATATGTAAAATTTGACTTTAATATCTCTGTAAATAAAGGAATGTGGCTGTGGGTTAGGGATGGCCAAATGTTTCAAAAAATTTGAAATTTAAAACGAAGTTTGAAACATTCGTTTGTTCTAATCGAATTTAGAATGTTTATATAACATTCTACACATTCTATTTTCGAATTTTCATTTTCGAATTTTTCAATAAAATTCAAAAATATTTGTTTCGAATAATAGAATGTTTAGCTATGTATTCATTAAATTTCGAAATGTAATATTCTAATTTAAATGTGACATTCAAATTCGAAATAGTATTTCTAGTCTACAAACTGTGGTTTAATAAATGTAATATTTGAATTCGAATGCTACATTCGAATGTCACGTTTCGAATTTGAAAATCGTATTTCTAGTCTAATACTGTGTTTTAAATTTAATATTCAAATTCGAATGTGACATTTGAATTTGAATGTGACATTCGAATTCAAAATAGTATGTCTAGTTTACAACTGTGTTTAATAAATGTGATATTCGATTTGAATGTGATATTTGATTCGAATGTGATATTCGATTATGAATGTGACATTCGAATTCGAAATATTATTTCTAGTCTAATACTGTGTTTTATAAATGAAATATTCAAATTTGAATGTGATATTTGATTCGAATGTGATATTCGATTCGAATGTTACATTCGAATTTGAAATAGTATTTCTAGTCTAATACTGTGTTTTAAATGTAATATTCAAATTTGAATGTGACATTCGAATTCGAAATAGTTATTTCTAGTTTACAACTGTGTTTAATAAATGTTATATTCGATTAGAATGTGGATATTCGATTCGAATGTGACATTCAAATTCGAAATAGTATTTCTAGTCTAATACTGTGTTTTATAAATGTAATATTTAAATTCGAATCTGATATTTGATTTGAATGTGATATTCGATTTGAATGTGATATTCAAATTCAAAATAGTGTTTTCTAGTCTACAATTGTGTTTAGTAAATGTAATATTCGAATTCGAAAAGTGACATTTGAATTCGAAAAGTGACATTCAAATTCGAATGTGACATTCAAAAGCTGTAAATAACATTCGAAAATCAAATTTTTAAGAATATTCGTTCTTATCAACATTCTATTATGTAAATCGAATTTCTATAATAACATTTGTTCTACATTCGAATTCGAATATAAACACATTCGTCCACCCCTACTGTGGGTATGGCAGGGGGCCTCTGGTCAATGTTCCCATTGTCCCCTGGATTTCCAATGGCAAGTCCTAGCCGAAAATACTGAGATGCTGAAAATTATTAAGATCTGCACAGCCATAGCCTATACTTTACCTGTGCTTTGTAAAAATATTTAAGGATTTGGTTTCCAGCTTTTGCGTCTGGCACTTTTCACCTGCATAAAATCCCTTTTTATAACACAAAGGAAAAAGAATATAAAAACCAGTGATAAAAAGGAACGGGGCTTTGAGATTTTCACAGGGCTTTTAGGCTGCTTTTATTGTACAGTTTATTGGAATGTTCCTTTTTAAACTAAAGCTTGCGAGGGCTAGAGAAAAACAGAAGGAAAGACCTTTCTGTCCAAGCAGTTAGTAGAAGCAGGGGATGCCAGAGAAATCTGTTCCACACTCCGTAATATTCCAAAGCTTAGCAAATGGTATAGAGCTATTGAACAGAGCTCTGTTTTTCTGTGCACAGAATTAATGGACACTGATACATGACACTGTAAGAATATATACACATTAAGTAAGATAAATAAAACAGATATCACATTCTATTTCATTTGAAAGAGTTTCTGTGTGTTTAAAATTAACTTTATTGCCAGAGAAAATGTTGGCAATGACTGTGATTAGCTAAGCAGTTAGGCAGACTTTTCTCTCTCTCTAATAATCTCACCAATTATTAAATCTCACATTTCTGATCAGTTTATTACAAAGATAATGCTATTACTTAAATGTTCAAGGTCAATTATATCTAGCTTTTGGAACACCTAGGAAATTAAGCATTTTTACAGAAATTATGAATTTTGAATGAAGTAAATTTATTAAAGCACACCAACTATAATGAATAGACACAAAGATATTTTTAAAAGGACAAAAAAAAAACTATTTTTTTTATTCTTTTATGATTCAGGTAGCGCATACCAATTTTATATAACTTTTCCAATATACAAATATGCTTCATTGTCTTGGTATATTTTAATTAAAGAATAGCAATTAAGTATTAAGTGAGCAATGACAAGAGGCATAAAATGTGCAGTCACCAATCAAAAACTAGCTCCATTGCTGCTTCTGGACCTGACCTAGGTATGCTTTTTGAATAAAAGTTATAAGAGAACACATCAAATTAGATCATAGAAATAAATTGGAAAGTTGATTAAAATTGCATTGTTGAGGGGGGCGGAGACAGCCTGCATCTGAGCGGTCGCACTCTACATGAGCTCCGGCTATATTTTATAGATTTTACTTTTCTGACCGCTTTAGAGCAGGTAACTTTCGTACTACATGAGTGCAGTTCCATGAGGCAAAAACACAAGTCAATTAAGAAGGTACAGGAGACTTGAGCAGTGCCATATTTAATGACCCTTATCCACAGAGGACTACATAGTGAATATACTGAAGACGTCATTTTGTGGCATATCTCATGCTGGAATATCTCCACTGCAAGTAACCGGTAACATCAAGGACTCTGTAACTCCTTCAACTATGGAAAGATATCCTTCACACACAGTTATAGCTGATCGGCTAGCAGCTTTTGAACGGCAGATGGACAGATGTTTTGAAGAACCTATTACTCTCCTTACACCCGGGAAGAACTCAAGCGCTGCTATCACATCAGAGACACTGGAGACTAAGATACACACCCCCAGAAGGGTATGTCAGACACTCAGGATCCCATTCAGTCAGATCGTACTACCGCTCGTCACTAAGCCACGGACTGACCGGGTGTCTCTGTTGGGCACTGCACCAACCGCTAATGTCGACGCGACTTAAAATTTCACAGCAGCCGACACCTGGGCCAGCGGGAGAGGAGAGAGGTCTGGTTGTGACACTCAGCAATCGATACGATCCCGGGCAACAACAGCTATGCAATCCCTTGGTATATACATGATCTCTCTATGGACATTAGACTCGCTGTCTATTACAAACCCTCATCTAAAGTTTTGAGGAAGATGGAAGGAAACGAGAGTGATCCATACATGAAACAGACCGCTGTGTCTCAAAGATCTTTTTCCACAGCTCCAGAAAGCTTCCCCGGGCTGCGACAGCGATGCCACTAGTCGGGCAACTCCCAAAAGCCGCTGCATTCTTGGCCCCTCTAGACGTGGGATAGGATAATGTAACAGCTCCTTCCTCATATCTCCCTTCATAGCCTAACTAACATGTACTATGAAGAAAGGTATTATCCCATAAGACCCTTTGACTTTATGTCCTACTTGTTTGAACTGTTGCAAAGTTATGATTTGCAGAGCTCAATCTTTATTAATGCTTGTTTAACGTGAGTTTTATTGTTGCACATAAGTACATGTATAGCTCAATCTTCACTAAGTATTACCTCAATGTTAAGTGATTATTCTTTAGGTACTCTCATTCTTTATTTAGTATGCTCTCCAATATGGCATTACACCCGCAAAGGATTTTCTTTTTTTTTTTTATACATCGTAGCTTACGCCCCTACCATGCATTATAGATATGTACTACTGCTGTTTACGTTCCACCCTTGATGTAAAAGTTAATGCATTTAGGTACGTGTAGACTATAGCCCTAAAACTGCACCAGACGCAGTACTGGCTTCATCTTGCTGCTGGACACAATAGTAATACTGCCTTTCTAACTATATTTTTTGACATGCACGCAGTTATAAGTTTGTAACAGTATGGTCAGTTATTTTATCACAATCGCAGACTCAGCTTCGATTTTCACATACTCTTCTAAGAAAAAGGGAGTATAATGGATATAGTACATGTTAGAGCTTTGTGAAAATTAGGGCATCACTTATTTTAGCTACATATAAGAGGCACTTCTCTCTTTCTCTCTTTCTCTGTGCTACTTAAGCCCTTAACCCCCTAGATATAACTAATAGCGCTACTAAGCAATAATGTGGTGTTATTAAGTAGTTAGGCTAGGGGAATTCAAAATTTCGACCCTCTTGACAAACTACTTCACTTGCAGGGTTATCAAAATGTTAACACCGTCACACCAGGGTTTTATATGGAAACTAAGGGGTCAGAACAGTTCAGTGCAGAGATATGAGTAAAATGTTAAGAAAGTGAAAAGCATCTAGTCAAAACTATCCGCAAAAAGTCCCGGTTCTTTATTTAGCTCAACCTCTAAATGTTCTATCAATGACTGTAATGCCTAATGATTTATACGTGCACCAAAAACTCCTTTACCCAAATTACCCCATGGGGGGACCCTTCAATAACTCTCCTACTTAATGGTGTCTTCTCAATATCACTACTTACTCAACACTCCCTTAGCCCTTGACAACACATGCCTCTAACTAAGATCCATCCTCCCCTCCTCTCCAATTCTTCTTTTTCCGTTTTCTCACCTTTCACCCCCCCCCTCCCTCTCATCTCTTTAAGCAGCTTTAACCTAGCTGTCCTCTCCCATCTTGCCATCTCTAAATTACTTGGCCCAAAAGTGGCCACTTCAAACGCCAATTTCCTCTACCAGTGCCCCATAAGCTCTTTGGGGTTCTAAAGTAAACTCCCCGTTTTTCACAGAGGAACACCATTACAAAAAAATAACATCTAAATGGAGGTTCATGATGGCTGCCCCACTAGATTTTAATGTAATACTTTTGCATTATTCAATATCTAGTTTGTATGTTAAATATTCTGTTATTCTTATTGCATGGCACTTTATTTTACGCTGTATTATCTCTATAACCTCAATAAAAAAATATTATTACAAAATTGCATGTTGAATAATGAAAGTTTAATTTTGACTTTACCATCCCTTTATTTGCATTAGCTCCCTTAAAAATTATTTTATTTCTTGCACAATTAATTAATCATAGACAAAAAGCTTGCAGAATTTAAGTTTCTCATTTTAAATGTCCAAAGCTTGGGACATTTTTAAACTTATATCCCTCCCCATCCCCCTGAGAATAATTTTTTTGTATTATGGATTACATCATAATGAAATCAATATATATATTGCATCATCAATGAATCATTAATGCCATCAATTTTATATATTACATCACCCACGCCCATCATCAACAGCATAATTGGTGAATGATGTCATCACATTCACAGCTGCTCAAATAATGGATCTAACAATAATACAATATTAATACTGCAAATTTATGTATGATATGAAAACATCTTCAGCAACTCTAACATTTAAATGACATTCTTTCCTATATGTCAGCTGTAAAAAAACTTTTACAAATACTATTTTTTTCTTGCCACAGTAGATAAAGAATTAATGGATTTCACATGAATTATGTAAATCAAAAAATCATTTGTAACAACTAAGTACAAAAATGTTTTATGCGGTTTGGAATATCTTTGATCTAGAAAGCTCTCAAAATGAGTATTACAGCATTTTGAATGTCTTTTGTAGTATATACCCCCTTTAAATAACACACACTTTTAAATAACTACTCCAAATGTTATATTTTTAATTTTATAGTGATTATAGGTGTTTTGAAAAGACGTAATTTTGCCAGGGCTGGGACCTGGAGATAAAAAGCAGCACCTGGAAAAATATGAAGACAAGCCCTATTTTCTGTTGAGCTAGTAGAATGTACATACCCCGTTTTTTCTAAATAGGGATTACTCCTTCCCCCAATTTTTTTTCAGAATTAAATTAAATTATATTAGTTTGTATTTCATAAAGTGCCCAGATTGCTGTTATATAGGCACCCCTACCAACCCCAATTTACATCCATTAATCACCCTTTTAAATTGTAGTTCCCAGCCTCAGCTGCTGCAGCCCACTGGGAAATCTCCTGGTCTAGCCTGGTGGTAGGCCAAACCCAGCCTTGCTTTATGCTATATGGAGTCTCAAACCTCAGCATTTAAAAAGTTGAGCTTATGATGGTAAACCAATCCAGCAGCGGCAAGTGGACACCTCTCCAATTGCTGTTCATTGCAAGAGTTGCCATTGTTGAGGCTCCCTAAGAGTATTTACACCCCTTTGTGAGAGTTTAAACACATAGGCCCTAGTTTAAAATTGCAAGCTTTATTTTTGTGCACTGTCCAGAGTTACTGTATCTCATGTATTGTCAGATATATGGGTGCACTAAAGACGTCACGTAATAGAACTTATATGGTTGTGCACTGTAAAATTCATGTTGGATACTGCTGTGCGCTGAGTCAAGGATGTGCAAGAAGCTGAGTTCATAATAGTTCTGTGCTATACTATCCTATATAATAAAAGGCCAAGTGTGTTTGTCTGAAGCTGTCATGCGCAGTAGAAACTGTGCCGAGAGGACAAACACACCTGGCCTTCCAAAATGACCTGGCATCTGGCATCAGGGTCAGCATATGGTGGAGTTGGCGTGGCCGGTGGGGTGCGACGTCGGGCGTGGCCGGTGGATGCAACATGGGCATAGCCGGATGGGGTGCGACGTCGGGCCGTGGTCGGGTGGGTGCAACATCAGTGGGGCTCCGGGCACCAAATGAGAGGGGGGAGATGAGAGCACAAAAGAGAGGGGAAGAGAGCACAAAAAGAGGAGGGGCAAGAGCACAAAGAGAGGGGGCGAGAGAACACAAAAGAGAGAGGGGGAGAGAGCACAAAAGAGAGGGGGGAGAGAGAGCACAAAAGGACCGAGGGACGACGAGAGCATAAAAGAGAGGGGAGAGTGCACAAAAGAGAGGGGGGGAGGATAGAGAGCACAAAAGAGAGGGGGAGAGGAGCACAAAAGAGAGGGGGGAGAAAGCACAAAAGAGAGGGGGGGAGGAGAGCACAAAAGCGAGGGGAGAGAGATCATAAAAGAGAGGGGGAGAGAGCACAAAAGAGAGTGGGGAGAGAAAGCACAAAAAGAGTGGGAGAGTGCACAAAAGAGAGGGGGGGGGAGAGAACAAAAGAGAGGGGGGAGAGAGCACAAAAGGAGGGGGAGAGAGCACAAAAGAGAGGGGGAAAGAGAGCAAAAGAGAGGGAGAGAGACAGAAAAAGAGAGGGGGAGAGAGACAGCAAAAGAGAGAAAGAGAGACAGCAAACGAGAGGAGAGAAAGAGAGAGCAAATGAGAGGAGAGAGAGAGCAAATGAAAGGGAGAGAGAGCAAACGAGAGGGAGAAGAGAGAGAGCAAACAAGAGGGGGAAGAGAGAGAGCAAACGAGAGGGGGAGAGAGACAGCAAAAGAGGGGGAGAGAGAGACAGCAAAAGAGGGCGAGAGAGACAACAAAAGAGGGGGAGAGAGAGCAAAAGAGTGGGGGGTGAAAGAGTGTAAAAGAAAGGGGAGAGAGAGAGTAAAAGAGAGGGGAGAAAGAGAGAGCAAAACAGAGGGGAGAAAGAGAGAGCAAAAGAGAGGGGGGGATAGAGAGAGAGCAAGGGGTGGACCGCTGTACTGCAAAAAATGGCCTGTGTACACAGGCTTTAGACTAGTTAATAATAATGGTTTAGTTCAGGTCTTAAAAATCTCCTACTCTATTTTACGAGTGGTAATTTGGATTGTGCTCTAGTTCAACACTTAACTCATTACTTCTAATATGAGAACAGTGATTGCTCTAATAGCGCTAATAGTTCCTTGCACTATCCCTTTTAAAGTATAGGGTGCGCTTAAAAAGTGTCAACTGATGCTTTGGCTCTAAAATATTGAACCATCCATTTATAATACCAGATTGTGCTTATTCTTTGTGCAAGAGTGAACAAAATATAATGCACCCAGCGCTAGTGATTGCTCTCCACTTGTAATCTAGCCCATAGAGTTCCATAGTGAGTAGGACAAACATTTTTTATCCCATATTTTCACTCTACAATGTGTCTTTAAGGGACATTATTGTTTTAAAATGTAGATAGTCCCTTTATTACCCATTCCCCAGTTTTGCTTAACAACACAGTTATATTAAAATAATTTTTTACCTCTGTGATTAAATTGTATTTAAGCCTCTTTTGACAGCCCCCTGATCACATGCTTTAGCCAGTTAGTGCTGTGTCCTGCACTACTTCACTTCCGCCGCACAATGTATCTCGTCGGCACCTTATCGATTTGGCACACATGAACTAGCAGTCTCCTGTTGTGAAAAGCTAATAAAAAAGCATGTGATAAGAGGCTATCTTTAGTGGCTTAGAAACAGGCAGCAATTTAGATATTTAAATGTTATAAAGTATATTAATCTAACAATGTTGGTTGTGCAAAGCTGGGGAATGGGTAGTAAAGGCATTATCTAACTTTTAAAACAATAACATTCTGGTGGTTGACTCGTCCCCTTTAAATGTACAAGGTTGCGCTCTCCTACAATTGCTTAAACCTGTACCAAATTTTCATTTTAATAACCCCCTTAAACTCTCAAAAAGCACAGGAATTAAAGGAAACTACTCTGCCTACTTTTTAAGAAGCAAAATTCAGATATCTGTGAGTTGTAAGTAATTGCGGAGGCATTGAGATTTGGGGCCTACTGCAGCTGGCAGCTTATAACCTTAGTTGCTGACCACGAGCGGTCTCTACCATCATCCTGCATACTACACTACCTCCTATTGCTTTAAGGCAACCTAAACTGATTCAACAGCTGTACCGCGGCACTATGGAGGATTCTAGAGAAGTAAGGGCCCTCCTAATAGAACTAGACCCGTCGTATGACGAGCCAATTTAGCTCCCTAAGATGTCTTATCCGTTGCAGCTCAGAGAATACAGAGGCATATTGCAGTGGCTAGTGAAGGAGACGGAGCGGTATGGTCCTAGGTCTCATACACAGACGCATACAGCTCTAGCTGTAAAAACAACTTGCTGAACTGACACCCTCATGCCGGATCCCTGTAGCCTCCTCTCCCTGGATCCAGCATGCACAACATAAAGGCCGCTTGCCTAGAGGAAGGAGTAGGTTGTCGATGTTCGACCCCGCCATTACCTAAGAATGTTGTCGGCCTCCCTACTGTGGGCCCGGATATGCCGAGATCTGAACTGACCTCAGATTGCTGTGGGATTCCCTGCGATTTTGGATTTGACACCAGCTATCCCCAGCCTAATAAATATCGGACTGATAGACTAATCGGGGTCATGAAGCAGGAAGGGAAACAGCGCAGGGTCGGATACATATTACCGACTTGGACTCTCCACCTACGAAAGTAACAGCTGGTTCCTGGCAGACAGAAACAAATATGTTTCTCAGAGCAGCACAAGTACCTTACAGCCACCTCCGCGCTAAAACGAAATACCGAGCAGCAAGAAAGGCATTCTCTACATAAGCAGAAATATGGCCAGCAAGAAAGATTATCGCCTAAGCTAGGCATCGGAATGGAATAGTAGTAGTGCCTCAGACTACAAGTGTGGACTGTTGCTGCTGTCTTGGGACCTTTCTACTTGTTTGTTCTGCTTTTCATTATTTCGGCTATCCATGGATAATAAAAGACTACAACTCACAGGAAAAGTTCGCACCGGACTATTTCCTAAATTTCAATGTTTAAAGCAACTCATTTAGCTATAGTTTTAAATGTTCTATTTCCCTCCAAACTATAAATGTCTATAGCTCTGTTGCCAATAATGGAGGTGTTAGTTACTGTGATTCTATGCTTATACTGTTTGATGCTTCTATAGAACTCCACTTTATTGTATTTTATCATGGGTTCTATGAGGGGAAATCAGAATACCTTAGTACAATCGCTTACATCTACTTTTAGCAAATGATATTAGTTTCTTTATTTGATTTTATATGTCCAGTTTCTAGTTTAACAAAAAAATCTCATTACTGTTACATTTCTGTTGTTCTGTTCTCTCACCTACTATTGTTGGAAATCTTTACATGCTTTACAAGATATTCTAGTTACTTCTCAGCCTCACTGATTCTTGTTACTGATGATATGATCAACATGTTTGGATGCGGTGATTTATTATGTACATATGGTCTCAATTCCACTTTGCTATCATGCCATCCCTTACTTACAGTGTCTGAAATACATATATTAAACTAACCTATAAACTCAGCTCAAATATTTTTATATATTGAGAATGAATGTTACTGTTCCTTACACTATAGGGTTGTGGTTTCTTGGTTGCAGTTATTATTGTCCTCTATCAGATATATGAGCGCAATAGGTTCACCTAACAGCTTAAGCTCTAAATGGCATTATGACCACTTTACCTACTAGCACTACTCAATAGTCAGTTATCCTCTGTCCTACCTATTTGATTTTACTAATTTACTAACATTAATTTAGCTTGTGTGAAACTTTAATTTCTTATCTTCTATGTTATTGAGCTTTTACTCTAAATATTGGCACCCTATTGTTTAGCTTCATTTGAACATAACCTTTACCTCTCCACTGCAATACTCCCAGAACCATAATATAATGTATGTGTTACACTGAATGTTGTGGAGATGATTCTGATAGCAGCTAAGTAATCCACGTGTTTGATTGTCCTTTACTACTTATAGCCAACTAATAAAGTGAGATGTAACATAGCTGACTATATTGCATACTACAACATGCCCCCTATCTACAACAGTATACTACTTATTCATCTAGGCCTACTAACATTTCTATTTGAGATCAGCTATGCCCTGGAATATGAATAGGGGACTGAGGAATTTATACAATTTCATGCCTAAACTCCCATATGACTAGTGGTAAATCTTTCCTACCATATTCACAATTAGAGGAGATAGCATAGATATATTTTACACAAAACCTATCATTTCTGCAGTCTCTATATGGACTTAGCCTCTAGGAATGATCTTGTAGTCCCTATAAAATACTATATATTATGAGACATGAATCCCCAGCAGCCCATACACCTTAAAATATTGTCGCAGGGACTCCTATTAATAAATCTTGGCAGCTATGTTATGTTATCATTATGTTAGCACCTACATGCCAAGATGTATTGCTTTAGAAATCAAGTTGCTATTAATGAGTTAGGGCACCACATACAGCCACTATACACATATATCCTTCGCCCTGTTGTAACGGATATATATACGACTGAGTTAGCGAGATTTGGTTTACTGATGCTAATGCTGATGTTATGGGTTCTGGAGCT
Source organism: Bombina bombina (assembly GCF_027579735.1). Lineage (NCBI taxonomy): Eukaryota > Metazoa > Chordata > Amphibia > Anura > Bombinatoridae > Bombina > Bombina bombina. The sequence continues at coordinate 629,428,457 of NC_069499.1, read as the reverse complement.
CCACATGGCGACATTATCTCTATACATGGTGCCTAACTCTATAGTCTGAGCCTATAATTATGCCTATGTAATCTTCTCACCTAATTTATAAGATGCACACAAGTAAGGCTAGTAGGGGAATATATCTAGGGTTTACCCTCTGGAACCTTATGATTTAACTCTCTTATACATATATTTGCTACTTTCAGTTTCACACTTTAACACTCCATAGTTTAATGGGGATCATAGTAATATTGATAGTACAAAGACATTTAGACATCGCCCAACACTCAGGAACTATGATATTACCCTGTCACTGTCAGGCTCAGGGGCTCTTTAAGTTACGTATGTCAGACATGGTCTTAGCCTTTACTGATATGTCTTAACTGATGCTTTCTCTCCCATGTATGGTATCAGTTTATTCCTCATGTCACTCAAGTTTCCTAAAATACTTTCATATATCTATGGCTCCACCCTCCACCTTTTCCCCCCCTATATATAGCGGTGCTTACCCGCTGAATTTCCCCCTCCCCCTTTCTCTATACACGCATTCCCACGCTTTTTGAAGCTCCTAAAGAGCTAGACATCTGGCCATCAGATATCTCTTTCTGTCTATACTTTTGGCCCATGGGGCCTTATACTATATTTCCAGCTGGTCAGGCATTTATGATGTATATTGAAAAACTGAGGTTTCATTAGCCTTTCACCAATGTATTATATAGCTACCGAAATGTTTTGGTCAATCTTGTATGTATCGTGCTTTTGACAAAAAAGGTGTACTAAGTTTTATGTTTGTTATGCAAAAACCTCAATAAAAAAATTATTAAAAAAAAAAAAATGTACAAGGTTGCATTTTGTGTGTCTACTATATTGTCATACATTCTTTGTTTTACGTTCTGCATGTTCTCTATAAATACCTTATAAAAAAGAAAACCACGGGGTAGATTTAACCCCAGCATACGCTGTCAGCATTTATCAGCACACAAGCATTTCTAATGAAATGCTTGTGCAATGCTGCTCCCTGATCCCTGGCGGCCAATCGGCCGCTAGCAGGGGCCATCAATTATCCCAATCTTACGACTGCTGCTTCTTAACTTCCATTTCATGCGGACCTCCGAAGCAGCTGCTTAATAAATGGAGCGCTTTGAATGCATCCTGTCATTTGATATTTGGACATTACTGATAAGTATTCAGTCTCCAGGTGAATTTTCTCATATTAGAAAAATGATTATTATATTATTAAGGTGACATTGGTTATATATTGGTAATAACTTTTATGAAGAATAAACAAAACTTGAAATACGTTAATCTGAATCATGTCTAGTTTGGGCTTAGGGGCACAAGAGTAATAATGTGGCTCTCTTGGGCTAAAGTATTGTGTGCATAGGCTACCGCGAATCATGTCCGCCGGACCTTGCTGTGAGCAGATAACTTACACTGTTCACATTTAACATTGCACAAGCATTGTACCAGTTAATGCTTGTTCAATGTTGCCTCCTTCTTGCTGGTGGCCAATCGGCCACGAGCAGTAGCTGGTAAATCATCCTGATCGGGATCGACTTGGATTATTGCAGTCACAATTTAGGCAGAGCCCTGGTTAAGCGTACTGAAATGATGAGCCTCAAAAGCGCAATCGCCAGAATGATGATTTAGTATTTTAAGGCACGACTTGTTCTGCTTCAAGTCTTCATGAGAGTGGGACAGGTCATACAGTATATATATAAAATTCTGCAAAAAATAGCAAATGCATTTTTGTAAGCTGCAAAGCTTAGTAGACTTTGGAAATGAAGTGACAAATTACGTTGGTAATTACATTGACAATTTAAGTCATCAATTTCTTGTGCTTTAACTACCTTGGGATTTATTTTTATATCTTGATGACATTTGAAAATTTCGTAGCTCATAGATTTTCTAGATCTTGGAAGCCAAAAGCATACGGGGTCTATTTAAAGATTGATCACAATGTAAGAGTGTGTAAAAAAAAAAACCTGCTTTAGTCATTTTCTCAAGGACTACAGCAGCTGCTGATCTTGGACTTTACTGGGGCACAGTGCACTGAGTATACCTGCAAATCAGTGCCCAGGGTAAACTCCACAACCATGGTGCACATTGTGCCTCTCAGTACGGTACAAATAGAGGTAAAGTATCTTTTTTTAATGCTGCTCTGTGTACAGCCCCAGCATACTATTAATCGTTTTATGGGGTTTATTTTTTAAGTACAGGAACCTGGGTCTCACCATCAACCTGCAGAATCAGTCTTTCAATTTCCGAGATACCGAGTTCATATTCTTTGGTCCAGTGAAAACAAAGAACATGGTTATATCTTCAATAAGGGCTGTGTCAATATTTGTTGATTTTGGGATTCAGGTGTGCAGAGGATGGGTTTGAATGTGTAGATCAGAGACTAGCCAATGTCAGGAAGTAAGTCAGGAAACCAGAATAGCCCTGAGCAGCCAAGCAGCATTACATATAGAGGATCCAGAAGACTAGTCAAACTAATGGTTCCATAAATCAGATAACCAGAAAAGCAGGCAGAGCACAGATAACACATCAAAGGCTTGAATCTTTAAAAGTCCTAGGTCATTACTAGATGGGGGGTCCTAGATCAGAAAACACTAGGAACATCAGCAGTAGAATTACCAAGCACCAAATGTGGATACCAGAGGTATTTTAAAACTTCCTGTCCCTTTCTTGACACTCCCTATACAACAACATCACTTCCTGAATACAAGCTACAAAGAGAGACAAACGCACCTTTAGCTCATGTCTCTGCAGCATGTCCTGCTACCATGTGACCCTGCTACCCTTGACTGGAAGAATCAAACATGCAGTATTTACAGTGGACCTTGGATGCTCAGAAACCCGAAGGAACGCATATGGGCATGTGATAAATGTAGCAATACCTTTATGAACCTTTACTTGCCCCTTGTATCAGAGTTATCAGGATCCCCTACGCTGCCTGCCCTGTCTCTGATGCAGGAACCTATCCTTTAAATCCTCCATGATGTTTGCATTCAGTGCTTAGACTTAGAAGTTGAACCTGTCTCTGTAAATTCTCCAGGTTTTTTGCATTCAGTGCTCAGACTTTGTGTAGTTAGTACCCTTTTTCTGTGCATTTGTAACCCACTTACCTCTCTGAATTTGGATCCCTGAACCTGGCTAAAACTTTCTGGATTCTTCCGTTGCCTCATCCCTTTTGTTGTGACATTTAGATTAAGGACTGATCGCTGTGTTTGATCATAGTTAGTTCACTGGGCACTTTGGTTATTGCCTTACCTATCTGTACTTTGCTAATGGTCTGTCTTATGACCTGGCCTATTAATGGTAATTCATTAAAGCCAATATCCCTTGCTCAAAGTCTTATTCGGATTGATTCCTAGACTTGTGCGGGATCGAAAAAATTTGGTTTCACTTTGTTCTCGTTTTGATTCGTAAGAAGATTTGGTTTGAGACATTCATAATAATTATGTGTCGGTAATTCATTTTTGGGGATTTATTTGTGTCGTTCTGAATTTTGAAATTATGATTCATTCGAAACCGTAACCAAATTATTATTAATGTCGGACTGAAATCGTATTATGTACCAAATCGTTATTTCTAACTAATGTTCCAGCATTGCCGAAAACAATTATGTTAAAACCGCCGCCACTCACGCCTCCACTGAATAAAGCTATTACCCCTAAATCGCTGGTCCCCCCACATCACTAACACTACCTAAACCTATTAACCCCTAAACCGCCGCCCCCCCCCACATCGCCGACACTAACTAAATCACAAAACTAAACCTATTAACCCCTAAACCGCACCCCCCAGATCGCCAACACTACCTAAACCTATTAACCCCTAAACAGCTGTTCCCAACATCGCCAACACTAAATAAAGTATTAACCCCTAAACCGACATTCCCTAACATCGCCAACACTAACTAAAACTAGTAACCCCATAAACTACAATTCCCCGACATCACCGACACTAACTAAATTAACCCTAAACTGCACCCCCCCACACACTTTGCCAACACTAACTGAACCTATTAATTAACCCCTAAACCTCCGGTCCCCACATTGAAACAATCTAAAATTAAACTATTTTAACCCCTAAACCTAACCCTAACACCGCCTAATTTTAACATAATTTAAATAGACCTAAAATAAAGTTAATATTATTAACTAAATAAATACCTATTTAAAACTAAAAACAAACTGATCTGTGAAATAAAAATAAAACCGTAGCTAGCTACAATATAACTAATAGTTATATTGTAGCTAGCTTAGGTTTTATTTTTATTTGACAGTTAAGTTTGTATTTATTTAACTAGGTAGAACTATTTAGTAAATAGTTATTAACTATTTACTAACTACCTAGGTAAAATAAATACAAACTGGCCTGTGAAATAAAACCTAAGCTGCCTTACACTAAAACCTAACATTACAAAAATAAAAAAACCTACTATTACAAAAAAATAAAAAACACTAAAATTACAAAAAATAAAAAAAACTACCATTACAAAAAAATAACAAACGAAATTATCCTAAACAATAACAATTATTCCTATCTAATACCCCGTTTAAAAAAATAAAAACACCCCATAATAAAAAAACCTAATCTATAATAAACTACCAAGGGCCCTTAAAAGGGTCTTTTGTAGGCCCTTAAAAGGGCCTTTTGTAGGGCTTTGCCCTAAAGAAATAAGCTCTTTTCCTACAAAAGAAACACAAACACCCCCTAACAGTATACAAACCCCTACGACCCAAACCCACAAAATAAAAATAAAGTAAACCTAATCTACCCATTGCCTTGAAAATGGCATTTATATGGCATTGCCCTTAAAAGGGCATTCAGCTCTTTTGCTGGCCCATTAAAAATAAAAATGGCTATTCTAGTAAAAAAAAACACCCCAAAAACAAAAAAATTACACAAAAAGAGCAAACGAATTATCCAAAATAATAACAATTATACTATTCTAATACCATTTTTTTTTAAAAACCCACCCCAATATAAAAGAAACCTAATCTATAATAAACTACCAATAGCCCTTAAAATGGCCTTTTGTAGGGCATTGCCCTAAAGAAATCAGCTCTTTTCTAAACAAAAATACAAAGACCCACAAACATTACAAACCCCCACCCCCCAAACCCACAAATAAAAAAAAAAAGATCTAAAAAAACCGAATCTACCCATTGCCCTTAAAAGGGCATTTGTATGAGGCATTGCCCTTAAAAGGGCATTCAGCTCCTTTACCTGCCCTTAAAAGGGCATTCAGCTCTTTTAGAGTGCCCATTACCCCTAAATCTAAAAAAAAAACACCCCCCAAAAAAATTAAAAAAACCTAACACTAACCCTTCTTTAGGTACTCACAGTTGCTAAAGTCTTGCTTGAAAGAGCTTCATCCCAGCGGCTCCATCTTCATCCAAGTGGCGCCATCCTCATTCATCGTGGGACCGGCATCTTCTTCATCCCTGCGGAGGGAGCGGCGAAGCATGGAGGTCAAGGTGGAGGTCCATATTCATCCAGGCGGCTCCATCTTCATCCATCGAGGGACTGGGCATCTTCTTCATCCCGGCACCTGGCGAAGGTCCAGACGGAGGTCCATCGATCCTACATGAGGTCCGCTTCATGCGAGTCGTCTGCCTCACACTGAGGATTGAAAGTGCAAGGTTCGAATAGGCCAATAGGAATGTGAGCTGCTTAAATCCTATTCGCTAATTTAAAGAGCCAATAGGAATTTAAGCGATCTCTCATTCCTGATACTAATTTTTCAGCCAATAGAAATGCAATGGTACCCCCCAGTATAAAAGGGGTACCTTGCATTTCAATCCTCAGTGTACGTCGGCCGATCGCATGAAGAGGACCTCCACATCAGATCAATTGGACCTCCACCTGACCTCTGCAGGGATGAAGAAGATGCCAATCCCTCGATGGATGAAGATGGAGCCACCTGGATAAAGATGGAGCCGCCTGGATGAAGATAGTTTCAAGCAGGACTTCAGCAACTGTGAGTACCTAAAGAGGGGTTAGTGTTAGGATTTTTAAGGTTTTTTTTATTTATTTTTTTTAGATTAGGGGTAATGGGGCACTTTTAAAAGAGCTAAATGCCAGTTTTAAGAGCAGTAAAAGAGCTGAATGCAATGCCCATACAAATGCCCTTTTCAGGGCAATGGGTAGATTAGATTTTTTTAGATAGTTTTCTTTATTTTGTGAGTTTTGGGGGGGTGGGGGTTTGTAATGTTAGTGGTTCTTTGTATTTTTGTTTAGAAAAAGAGCTGATTTCTTTAGGGGCAATGCCCTTTTAAGGCCCTTTTAAGGGCTATTGGTATTTTATTTTAGATTAGGTATCTTTTATTTTGGGGTGGGATTTTTTTAAACTGGGTATTAGAATAGGATAATTGTTATTATTTTTGATAATTCATTTGTTATTTTTGTGTAATGTTTTTTTTTCTTTTTGGGGTGGGTTTTTTTTTTTTAAAAATCAAAGTTTTTTTATAAGGTAATTGGCGATACAAAGTATAATGCATAACAACCGATAGATCAACATAAGGACATAACAAGTCTATAAAGTTACACATATAATATCTCATTTAAGCTATATTTCATGATACCTTAGGTTTTATTTTTATATTTTAAGTTTACTGTGGTACCTCTATATGTAATTAAGCTATCAGCTAGAATGATATACACAATTAGATATTCAGCATAATACCATATATTCAGAGATGAGAGGTAAAGTTTGAACGCTAAATAGAAGCTATAATATATTGTAATGTAACAACCTCCCAGCTTAAGCCGGGTCACTTTTGTACCCTGAAGAAAAAATCTCAAACTAGGAAGGGTCTCAACTAGCACATATGATCTCTCTGGGACCCAAACAATGTTTATACAATTATTGAAATTTAACTATGATACGACATGTGGGTGAAAAACGCCTGGAACCTTTTCTTTACATGAATGTAAGGAGGAGCCACAAAAAGTATACCAAAGACGTTGGAGGTTTCCGCTCAATATCTATATGCCTAGACAGTAACCTGTTTAGCTGGTAAATTTAAGATGAGCACACCCGGATACCTTATATTGGAATAATTGGAACAGCAAGCTCCTACTGGAGTAAGATAAAAGTTAACACTATTAGTATCCTCATGACAGGATAACGTATAAAAAGGGGCCTGGTCCATTAGAGATGTATCGCCAGAGACTAGTAACTGCAGTAAGGTCTCTGTGATCTCGGTACTCCATAGAAATACCCCTTCAACATGCTAAGTAAGGTCTGCAAACTGCATTAGTGAGAATCCTAGGCTCATATATAGCGTCAAACATCACTTGCTCCCTGTTAATTTTAACTTTCTGTGGTTAGTCGGCATATGACAGCTTATTACCTATCAAATTTTTTGCATCAAAAGTATATAATGGTTATATAAATTAGTAGAAGAAAGTGGATCTAATATTAAAACTATGAAAATGTAAAATTTCTGTAAAATATATATAATCGCTTATGGGTATGCTGAAGGAGCAAATAGATAGTTTAATGATAGTATGGGTTAGCTACTTTTTTAATTAGTAATTCCAGGGGCATAAAGTTGTGTATTATAATTTACAACTCTGTGTTTAAAATCTGGGAGCCATTTGAGCTAAGGACCTCAATAGGAAGGATTTGCATAACAATAATAATGGGGCACATCCCACAAGAGTTCAGGATATATACATATATAAACATTTTGGATAAGCAAATGTTCAGTAAACAATTATTATAGGCTGCCTATACAATAATAAACATGTAATAAAGCACTTAGCTATGTAAGGAAAGACCAACAAGACACCTATTTACAAATACCAAGGTATACTGTTTACAGCTGACTAGGTTACTTAAAAAAAAAGTAGTACACTCATCTTCTCAGAGACTGTGTAACTCACAAAACATATTCATATGCAATAATTGTAGGTAGTTGCTTCTTCCCGTCATTGACCTGTAGAAACCTCCCCTGTCTCCAAAACTTGAAAGCTGTTTTTACTGTGCTAAAGTTCTCTCATTCATTATAGAGTTTAATTCCACACATATCTATAACAGTAAACTCAGAATTGTGTTGGTATGTTGCATTAAGTATTTTGGGGGAGCTATGCCTTTTGTATATGGCTGTATTTAAGGGACATTGAATACAGAACACATTTAGAGTAGATAAGTAACATGCTAAAACATTCTTAACAACTATACACACATAGTTAACTCTGAAACAAATGCTATTTTAATTAACCCTCTGAGTGACCTAAGTAGTTTGCATCCGGTGATAAAGGGATGTGACAAGAGTGTCCCGAACCCTGGCATAAGGTCCCCTCAGTCACCACCAGTAAAGGTGTCCACATCTATATAAGAGAGGGGCAAACAGAATCAAAAGTGAATGTCTTTTGTTTTTAGTATACACCTAGGTCCAGCTAGGCACACACCTGGAATCTCACTTTAAGCCTACCCCTGAACGAGTCCAGGTATACGTACTGCAATTGTGATCTCCGTCTGAATTGACATTCTTACCGGCAGCAGGGACAATCTCCTGGGTAAACCCCTCTACTTGATGGCATACCAAGTCAAAGGGAAAAATCGTAAGCGATTCCACCAGCAAACAAGCCCCTGAAGTGGGTGCAAGGTAAGTAAGAACGGAGTCTCCATAATAGGGAGTCGGCCGTACCTCCCACACGAGACGCCCGAAAGGAAATGTCTGCCCTCAAATCTCCCATCGACAGGGGGAAGGAAGCCGGGGACCACTGGTGATCTACTGTGGTTGGAGCTCTCCCTCGCAGCTACCGACCAGGAGCATGTGCGACCCTCCCCGAGATCCCGGGTCGCCGATTCTGGTTGACGTAAGTCTTCTGGGGTATAAATTTTAACTCCGTGGTGTCAGTAGCTTCTCGTTCAGTATCCGACCCAGGTGCCTGTAAAGTCCTCCATCAAGGAAACTGTGGTCACGAGTCATCTGCCTCAGGAAATTCATGGAACAGCTTGGTAACTGGGGACCTATGTTGGCCCGGCGCCATTTTCTTTACAAACCCCCCTGAGGGTGCTCAGAACTTTGTTTGAATCCTTCCTCCATCTTCTGATTACATACTTCCAATAATGCACAGAGATTTGCTTGATGCTTCCCCATGCTGAAAAAGATATTTTATTTGCTTGGGTTTAGCTGCAGATGAATACTGCTGTACTCGGTTTAAGAGGAACCGAGGGGGGGAAAATTATAGATGCGTATGATAGCTGCTGCTTACAGTCCCAAACAAGTTAATGTCTGCTAATGTATTAGATAAATAATTATGTTGTTCAGCTCCTTGACTTCTCCTTAGTAAGTGTGTTGTTTTTTAAGTCGAAATTACACATTTGAGAGAGGATAGTTATTGATTTATCTGTTCTTCTTGAGGAGCTTTCCAACTTTGCTTCTGATCATGGCGCAGCTTGGACACGCCCCCCGGGGTGGGTTTTTTGTTTTTAGAATAGCCATTTTTTATTTTAATGTGCAGCAAATAGCTGAATACCCTTTTAAGGGGCAATGCCCATTACAAATGCCCCTTTCCAGGGCAATGGGTAGTTTAGGTTTAACTTTATTTTTATTTTGTGGGTTGGGGGTGGGGGTTTGTAATGTTATGGGGTGTTTGTATTTATTTTGTAGAAAAATAGCTGATTTCTTTAGGGCAATGCCCTACAAAAGGCCCTTTTAAGGGCCCTTGGTAGTTTATTATAGATTAGGTTTTTTTTATTTTGGGGTTTTTTATTTTTATTTAAATGGGGTATTAGAATAGGAATAATTTTTATTGTTTTTGATAATTTCATTTGTTATTTTTTGTAATTGTAGTTTTTTTTTTTTTTTGTAATTTTAGAAACAAAAGTGTCACAAAACACTCCTGTATTTAGTTAATAATTGTAACTTTAATTTATGTCAATTTTTAATTATGTTAAAGTTAGGGGTTAGGCTTTGTTAGGTTTAGGGTTATGTTTAAAGTTTATTTTAACTAGGTAGTTAGTAAATACAGTAGTTAATAACTATTTACTAAATATTCTATCTAGTTAAAATAAATACAAAATTACATGTCAAATAAAAATAAAACATAAGCCAGCTACAATATAACTATTAGTTAGATTGTAGCTAGCTTAGGTTTTATTTCACAAGTAAGTTACTTTGTATTTAGTTTTAAATAGGTATACTATTTATTTAGTTAAAACTTGTAACTTTAATTTTTAATTTATTTTTAATTATGTTAAAGTTAGGGGGGTGTTAGGTTTAGGATTAGGTTTAAAGTTAGGGGGTGTTAGGTTTAGGGGTTAATATAGTTTAATTTAGGTTGTTGCGATGTGGGGGCCGATGGTTTAGGGGTTAATAGGATTAGTTAGTATTGGCGATGTGGGAGGGTGCGGTTTAGGGGTTAATAGGTTTAGTTCATGTTGGTGATGTGGGGGGTGTGCGGTTTAGGGGTTAATAGGTTTAGTTTGTGTTGGCGATGTTTTGGAATGGCGGTTTAGGGGTTAATAGGTTTATTTAGTGATTTAGTTAGTGTCGGCAAACTGCGGTTTAGGGGTTAATAGGATTAGGTAGTGTTGGCGATGTGGGGGTGCGGTTTAGGGGTTAATAGCTTTATTTAGTGTCTGCGATGTTTGGGAATGGCGGTTTAGGGATTAATATGTTTAGTTCGTGTCTGCAATGTTTCGGGCGGCGGTTTTAGGGGAAATAGGTTTAGTTAGTGTCGGCGACGTTGGGAAATGGTGGTTTAGAGTTTAATAGCTTTATTATAGACTTAGAGTTAGTGTCAGGGAACTGCGGTTTAGGAACAATTAAAAATTCTGAATATGAATAATGGATCCGAAAATTCGGAAACTAATTTATTAATTTCTTTCATGTAATTAGCAAGAGTCCATGAGCTAGTGACGTATGGGATATACATTCCTACCAGGAGGGGCAAAGTTTCCCAAACCTCAAAATGCCTATAAATACACCCCTCACCACACCCACAAATCAGTTTTTACAAACTTTGCCTCCTATGGAGGTGTGGTGTAAGTTTGTGCTAGATTCTACGTTGATATGCGCTCCGCAGCAGGTTGGAGCTCGGTTTTCCTCTCAGCGTGCAGTGAATGTCAGAGGGATGTGAAGAGAGTATTGCCTATTTGAATTCAATGATCTCCTTCTACGGGGTCTATTTCATAGGTTCTCTGTTATCGGTCGTAGAGATTCATCTCTTACCTCCCTTTTCAGATCGACGATATACTCTTATATATACCATTACCTCTACTGATTCTCGTTTCAGTACTGGTTTGGCTTTCTACTACATGTAGATGAGTGTCCTGGGGTAAGTAAGTCTTATTTTCTGTGACACTCTAAGCTATGGGTGGGCACTTTTATATAAAGTTCTAAATATATGTGTTCAAACATTTATTTGCCTTGATTCAGGATGTTCAACGTTCCTTATTTCAGACAGTCAGTTTCATATTTGGGATAATGCATATGAATAAATCATTTTTTTCTTACCTTAAAATTTGACTTTTTCCCTGTGGGCTGTTAGGCTCGCGGGGGCTGAAAATGCTTCATTTTATTGCGTCATTTTTGGAGCGGAATTTTTTGGCGCAAATTTTTTTTCTTTGTTTCCGGCGTCATACGTGTCGCCGGAAGTTGCGTCATTTTTGACGTTTTTTTGCGCCAAAAGTGTCGGCGTTCCGGATGTGGTGTCATTTTTGGCGCCAAAAGCATTTAGGCGCCAAATAATGTGGGCATCTTTTTTGGCGCTAAAAAATATGGGCGTCACTATTGTCTCCACATTATTTAAGTCTCTTTGTTTATTGCTTCTGGTTGCTAGAAGCTTGTTCACTGGCATTTTTTCCCATACCTGAAACTGTCATTTAAGGAATTTGATCAATTTTGCTTTATATGTTGTTTTTTCTATTACATATTGCAAGATGTCCCAGATTGACCCTGAGTCAGAAGATACTTCTGGAAAATCGCTGCCTAGTGCTGGATCTACCAAAGTTAAGTGTATTTGCTGTAAACTTGTGGTATCTGTTCCTCCAGCTGTTTGTAATTAATGTCATGACAAACTTGTTAATGCAGATAATATTTCCTTTAGTAATGTTACATTACCTGTTGTTGTTCCATCAACATCTAATACTCAGAGTGTTCCTGTTAACATAAGAGATTTTGTTTCTAAATCCATTAAGAAGGCTATGTCTGTTATTCCTCCTTCTAGTAAACGTAAAAGGTTTTTTAAAACTTCTCATTTTTCAGATGAATTTTTAAATGAACATCATCATTCTGATTCTGATAATGATTCTTCTGGTTCAGAGGATTCTGTTTCAGAGGTTGATGCTGATAAATCTTCATATTTATTCAAAATGGAATTTATTCGTTCTTTACTTAAAGAAGTCTTAATTGCATTAGAAATAGAGGATTCTGGTCCTCTTGATACTAAATCTAAACGTTTAAATAAGGTTTTTAAATCCCCTGTAGTTATTCCAGAAGTTTTTCCTGTCCCTGATGCTATTTCTGAAGTAATTTCCAGGGAACGGAATAATTTGGGTAATTCATTTACTCCTTCTAAACGTTTTAAGCAATTATATCCTGTGCCATCTGACAGATTAGAGTTTTGGGACAAAATCCCTAAGGTTGATGGGGCTATCTCTACTCTTGCTAAACGTACTACTATTCCTACGGCAGATAGTACTTCCTTTAAGGATCCTTTAGATAGGACAATTGAATCCTTTCTAAGAAAAGCTTACTTATGTTCAGGTAATCTTCTTAGCGGATGTTGCTGCAGCTTCAACTTTTTGGTTAGAAGCTTTAGCGCAACAAGTAACAGATCATAATTCTCATAGCATTGTTAATCTTCTTCAACATGCTAATAACTTTATTTGTGATGCCATCTTTGATATCATTAGGGTTGATGTCAGGTATATGTCTCTAGCCATTTTAGCTAGAAGAGCTTTATGGCTTAAAACTTGGAATGCTGATATGTCTTCTAAGTCAACTTTGCTTTCCCTTTCTTTCCAGGGTAATACATTATTTGGTTCACAGTTGGATTCTATTATCTCAACTGTTACTGGAGGGAAAGGAACTTTTTTACCACAGGATAAAAAATCTAAAGGTAAATTTAGGTCTAATAATCGTTTTCGTTCCTTTCGTCACAATAAGGAACAAAAGCCTGATCCTTCACCCGCAGGAGCGGTATCAGTTTGGAAACCATCTCCAGTCTGGAATAAATCGAAGCCTTTTAGAAAACCAAAGCCAGCTCCAAAGTCCACATGAAGGTGCAGCCCTCATTCCAGCCCAGCTGGTAGGGGGCAGATTACGATTTTTCAAAGAAATTTGGATCAATTCAATTCACAATCTTGGATTCAGAACATTGTTTCAGAAGGGTACAGAATTGGCTTCAAGATAAGGCCTCCTGCAAAAAGATTTTTTCTTTCCCGTGTCCCAGTAAATCCAGCGAAGGCTCAAGCATTTCTGAAATGTGTTTCAGATCTAGAGTTGGCTGGAGTAATTATGCCAGTTCCAGTTCTGGAACAGGGACTGGGGTTTTATTCAAATCTCTTCATTGTACCAAAGAAGGAGAATTCCTTCAGACCAGTTCTGGATTTAAAAATATTTAATCGTTATGTAAGGATACCAACATTCAAAATGGTAACTATAAGGACTATCCTGCCTTTTGTTCAGCAAGGGCATTATATGTCCACAATAGATTTACAGGATGCATATCTGCATATTTTCCGATTCATCCAGATCACTTTCAGTTTCTGAGATTCTCTTTCCTAGACAAGCATTACCAGTTTGTGGCTCTGCCGTTTGGCCTAGCAACAGCTCCAAGGATTTTTACAAAGGTTCTCGGTGCCCTTCTGTCTGTAATCAGAGAACAGGGTATTGTGGTATTTCCTTATTTGGACGATATCTTGGTACTTGCTCAGTCTTCACATTTAGCAGAATCTCATACGAATCGACTTGTATTGTTTCTTCAAGATCATGGTTGGAGGATCAATTTACCGAAAAGTTAATTGATTCCTCAGACAAGGGTAACTTTTTTAGGTTTCCAGATAGATTCAGTGTCCATGACTCTGTCACTAACGGACAAGAGACGTCTAAAATTCATTTCAGCTTGTCGAAACCTTCAGTCTCAATCATTCCCTTCGGTAGCCTTATGCATGGAAATTCTAGGTCTTATGACTGCTGCATCGGATGCGATCCCCTTTGCTCGTTTTCACATGCGACCTCTTCAGCTCTGTATGCTGAACCAGTGGTGCAGGGATTACACAAAGATATCTCAATTGATATCTTTAAAACCGATTGTACGACACTCTCTGACGTGGTGGACAGATCCCCATCGTTTAGTTCAGGGGGCTTCTTTTGTTCTTCCGACCTGGACTGTGATTTCAACAGATGCAAGTCTGACAGGTTGGGGAGCTGTTTGGGGGTCTCTGACAGCACAAGGGGTTTGGGAATCTCAGGAGGTGAGATTACCAATCAATATTTTGGAAATATTTGCAATTTTCAGAGCTCTTCAGTCATGGCCTCTTCTAAAGAGAGAATCATTCATTTGTTTTCAGACAGACAATGTCACAACTGTGGCATATATTAATCATCAAGGATGGACTCACAGTCCTCTGGCTATGAAAGAAGTATCTCGAATACTGGTATGGGCGGAATCCAGCTCCTTTCTAATTTCTGCGGTTCATATCCCAGGTATAGACAATTGGGAAGCGGATTATCTCAGTCGCCAAACGTTACATCCGGGCGAATGGTCTCTTCACCCAGAGGTATTTCTTCAGATTGTTCAAATGTGGGGACTTCCAGAAATAGATCTGATGGCTTCTCATCTAAACAAGAAACTTCCCAGGTATCTGTCCAGATCCAGGGATCCTCAGGCGGAAGCAGTGGATGCATTGTCACTTCCTTGGAAGTATCATCCTGCCTATATCTTTCCGCCTCTAGTTCTTCTTCCAAGAGTAATCTCCAAGATTCTGAAGGAATGCTCGTTTGTTCTGCTGGTGGCTCCAGCATGGCCTCACAGGTTTTGGTATGCGGATCTTGTCCGGATGGCCTCTTGCCAACCATGGACTCTTCCGTTAAGACCAGACCTTCTGTCACAAGGTCCTTTTTTCCATCAGGATCTCAAATCCTTAAATTTGAAGGTATGGAGATTGAATGCTTGATTCTTAGTCAAAGAGGTTTCTCTGACTCTGTGATTAATACTATGTTACAGGCTCGTAAATCTGTATCTAGGAAGATATATTATCGAGTCTGGAAGACTTACATTTCTTGGTGTCTTTCTCATCATTTTTCCTGGCATTCTTTTAGAATTCCGAGAATTTTACAGTTTCTTCAGGATGGTTTGGATAAAGGTTTGTCTGCAAGTTCCTTGAAAGGACAAATCTCTGCTCTTTCTGTTCTTTTTCACAGAAAGATTGCTAATCTTCCTGATATTCATTGTTTTGTACAAGCTTTGGTTCGTATAAAACCTGTTATTAAGTCAATTTCTCCTCCTTGGAGTTTGAATTTGGTTCTGGGGGCTCTTCAAGCTCCTCCGTTTGAACCTATGCATTCACTGGACATTAAATTACTTTCTTGGAAAGTTTTGTTTCTTTTGGCAATCTCTTCTGCTAGAAGAGTTTCTGAATTATCTGCTCTTTCTTGTGAGTCTCCTTTTCTGATTTTTCATCAGGTGTTGCGAACTTCTTTTAAATTTTTACCTAAGGTTGTGAATTCTAACAACATTAGTAGAGAAATTGTGGTTCCTTCATTATGTCCTAATCCTAAGAATTCTAAGGAGAGATCATTGCATTCTTTGGATGTAGTTAGAGCTTTGAAATATTATGTTGAAGCTACTAAAAATTTCCGAAAGACTTCTAGTCTATTTGTTATCTTTTCCGGTTCTAGGAAAGGTCAGAAGGCCTCTGCCATTTCTTTGGCATCTTGGTTGAAATCTTTAATTCATCATGCTTATATCGAGTCGGGTAAAACTCCGCCTCAAAGGATTACAGCTCATTCTATTAGGTCAGTTTCTACTTCCTGGGCGTTTAGGAATGAAGCTTCGGTTGATCAGATTTGCAAAGCAGCAACTTGGTCTTCTTTGCATACTTTTACTAAATTCTACCATTTTGATGTGTTTTCTTCTTCTGAAGCAGTTTTTGGTAGAAAAGTACTTCAGGCAGCTGTTTCAGTTTATTCTTCTGCTTATAATTCCATTTTTTTTCATTATAAGATTTAAACTTTATTTTGGGTGTGGATTATTTTCAGCGGAATTGGCTGTCTTTATTTTATCCCTCCCTCTCTAGTGACTCTTGCGTGGAAGATCCACATCTTGGGTAGTCATTATCCCATACGTCACTAGCTCATGGACTCTTGCTAATTACATGAAAGAAAACATAATTTATGTAAGAACTTACCTGATAAATTCATTTCTTTCATATTAGCAAGAGTCCATGAGGCCCACCCTTTTTATGGTGGTTATGATTTTTTTGTATAAAGCACAATTATTCCAATTCCTTATTTTTTTTTAGGCTTTCGCACTTTTGTCTTATCACCCCCACTTCTTGGCTATGCGTTTAAACTGATTTGTGGGTGTGGTGAGGGGTGTATTTATAGGCATTTTGAGGTTTGGGAAACTTTGCCCCTCCTGGTAGGAATGTATATCCCATACGTCACTAGCTCATGGACTCTTGCTAATATGAAAGAAATGAATTTATCAGGTAAGTTCTTACATAAATTATGTTTTTCTGATTTTTTCTGAATTTTTTGGGATGTGCCGATTCGGAAATTCAGATGGCCGAATTCCGAATTTGTCCGAAATGAAACGCACATGTCTACTGATTCCTGATTTTGACCCTGTGGCCGGTTTCTGGACTCTGAGGATTACCCCTGCATAATGGATTCATCACCAAATGAAACAGACACAGTTACAAGCAGGCGGGCTTAACCATGGGACCAAGTGGGTCCAATAGACCCAGGCAGCACTTGACAAGGGGCAGCACTTCAGTGATTGAGTCAGTGACGGTCAGAAACAGACCATGTCTGTGTCTCCGTGGGGGGGAATCGCAGGCTCCCAGCAGCATAACCTCTTCATGCACAAAGACTTAGAACTGGTAAGTGGTGACATTCAAGGTAGGACAAGTGAATCTCTTCCCTAACTACCTTCACACTTATTGCGCAATTGAGCATAAGTATCAGTTGCATGCAGGTAGGCAGGCAGATTTAGGAAGGTCAGCGAACAGGCTAGTAGGTTGATATGCTAATCAGTAATGTTACTACTGGGGAGGGCATAATTTCATTCTTGGAGTCAGGCAGCACAATATCTTGAGCCGGCACTGGTTACAAGGTTCGTTAAAAAATCCAGAACCATGGTGGAAATTGCACTGGTTTGTTGTCAGTAGATCCAGAAAGATTGTTGCAA
The DNA here is from genome assembly GCF_027579735.1 of Bombina bombina. NCBI lineage: Eukaryota > Metazoa > Chordata > Amphibia > Anura > Bombinatoridae > Bombina > Bombina bombina. The sequence goes on along the minus strand of NC_069499.1, from coordinate 629,411,087 downwards.
TCAAGAGAAACTTAAATCTTAAAGCATACCAGACAATCCCCAGAATTCAGCTTCTCTGTTGTCCTTGTCATTGACATGACTATATAAAACAACACAATTTGTGCATTGCTACATATGGTATAACATGGTTAGATTCTCAGTGACTCAATCATTGAAGAGCTTTACAAGGAGCTGAGTCTGTCAGCTTCATTCTTTACACTAATACTGACATATTATGTCTCTTGTACGTGGCCAGCAACTCAAAAACTTCTTAACAAATTGTATAAACTAGTATCCTAGGAACTGTCAGTCTCTATTCTGTATCAATAAGAGACCTGTGGTTCATGGTATAACAGGTACATTTGCAGTGATATTTTGGAGGAACATTATAGTCCAAGAATTACTTGCACTATTGCACTATCAACCCTGCAAGCCAGCAAAGGGGTTACACATATGGTTAAAATACTGCTGTGGAGCTGCTGGTCAGGTGAATCCACATCCTTTTAAAGGGACAGCAAATGCAGTTTAACTACTAGATTTTTCTGCAGGCTTGCAATAAATGAACACACTGGATGAGTTTGAAAATGTTTTGAATGCATTTAGACCTTGTTTGCTGCTAATGTTTTTTAATAGTCTTTCTCCACACACCACTTCATACTTGCCATAGACAAAGCTAGTCATTGTCATTATGTTAGCAAAATTACCACTTTATTAATAATCTCTAACAGGGTTAGACTTGTGAAGCTTGCCATGTGCCCTTCCAGTTCTCACAATGTGAAAATGGTTGTTCTACTACACACAATGAAACATTTTATTTTATATTTATATTTTATTAAAATATGACAGTGAAAAAAAAGAAAGTGTTTGCTTTGCCTTTCAGTATGCTTGCCTGTCTGATTTACTATCGTCAATCATGATGCTAGATGCAAATGAGCCCTACTCTAACCTTATAGTCAATTTGTACTTGTATTTACAGTAGATATAAAAAGTCTACACACCCTTATGAAAATGCAGGTTTTTGAAATGCAAAGATAGAAATAGCAACCAAGGGCCAGATTGCAAGTGGAGCGCTATATATCGCTTTAGCTAAAGAGATATTTGCACTCCACTGTGTAATACCAGTGCATGCTAAAGTGCTCTGGTATTACAAGTTCACAGCAATGCAAGCACAAGCTTGCGTTTGCATTGCTGGGAAGCATTGCGCTCATGAGAGCGCTCTTTCATAGGCTCCAATGAGAACCTCGTTCTGATTTAGTCAAAGACGGCATCAGAACATCACGCAGCAAAGGTGGTAAGTAGCGCAGTGATGGCAGCAATCTTAAATATTTATGTATTTACTGATATAAATATATATTTATGTGTTAATATGTGTATATACACATATTAACACATAAATATTTATATGTATACAGGGAGTGCAGAATTATTAGGCAAATGAGTATTTTGACCACATCATCCTCTTTATGCATGTTGTCTTACTCCAAGCTGTATAGGCTCGAAAGCCTACTACCAATTAAGCATATTAGGTGATGTGCATCTCTGTAATGAGAAGGGGTGTGGTCTAATGACATCAACACCCTATATCAGGTGTGCATAATCATTAGGCAACTTCCTTTCTTTTGGCAAAATGGGTCAAAAGAAGGACTTGACAGGCTTAGAAAAGTAAAAAATAGTGAGATATCTTGCAGAGGGATGCAGCACTCTTAAAATTGCAAAGCTTCTGAAGCGTGATCATCGAACAATCAAGCGTTTCATTCAAAATAGTCAGCAGGGTCGCAAGAAGCGTGTGGAAAAACCAAGGCGCAAAATAACTGCCCATGAACTGAGAAAAGTGAAGCGTGCAGCTGCCAAGATGCCACTTGCCACCAGTTTGGCCATATTTCAGAGCTGCAACATCACTGGAGTGCCCAAAAGCACAAGGTGTGCAATACTCAGAGACATGGCCAAGGTAAGAAAGGCTGAAAGACGACCACCACTGAATAAGACACACAAGCTGAAACGTCAAGACTGGGCCAAGAAATATCTCAAGACTGATTTTTCTAAGGTTTTATGGACTGATGAAATGAGAGTGAGTCTTGATGGGCCAGATGGATGGGCCCGTGGCTGGATTGGTAAAGGGCAGAGAGCTCCAGTCCGACTCAGACGCCAGCAAGGTGGAGTACTGGTTTGGGCTGGTATCATCAAAGATGAGCTTGTGGGGCCTTTTCGGGTTGAGGATGGAGTCAAGCTCAACTCCCAGTCCTACTGCCAGTTTCTGGAAGACACCTTCTTCAAGCAGTGGTACAGGAAGAGGTCTGCATCCTTCAAGAAAAACATGATTTTCATGCAGGACAATGCTCCATCACACGCGTCCAAGTATTCCACAGCATGGCTGGCAAGAAAGGGTATAAAAGAAGAAAATCTAATGACATGGCCTCCTTGTTCACCTGATATGAACCCCATTGAGAACCTGTGGTCCATCATCAAATGTGAGATTTACAAGGAGGGAAAACAGTACACCTCTCTGAACAGTGTCTGGGAGGCTGTGGTTGCTGCTGCACGCAATGTTGATGGTGAACAGATCAAAACACTGACAGAATCCATGGATGGCAGGCTTTTGAGTGTCCTTGCTAAGAAAGGTGGCTATATTGGTCACTGATTTGTTTTTGTTTTGTTTTTGAATGTCAGAAATGTATATTTGTGAATGTTGAGATGTTATATTGGTTTCACTGGTAAAAATAAATAATTGAAATGGGTATATATTTGTTTTTTGTTAAGTTGCCTAATAATTATGCACAGTAATAGTCACCTGCACACACAGATATCCCCCTAAAATAGCTATAACTAAAAACAAACTAAAAACTACTTCCAAAACTATTCAGCGTTGATATTAATGAGTTTTTTGGGTTCATTGAGAACATGGTTGTTGTTCAATAATAAAATTAATCCTTAAAAATACAACTTGCCTAATAATTCTGCACTCCCTGTATAAGCATATGCATAGATATTTACTGGGAAGACACAGTTCCCGTAGACCACAATATAAAGGCATTTGTCAGTGCCATTTTCTAACACCCCACTCCCACCAAATTTACCCCAAAAATAATGCCTAGTGCAGTTATTTAAGATGCTGCTATATTTTGGCTAGATTACAAGTGTTGCGGTACGGCTTTAAACACTGAAAAAATGGCAAATCAGCCAATTGGAACAGCCAATAGGATTTCAGAAGCGCTCATCCTATTGCCTGATTTGAATTTGAAGAATCAAGTCAGCCAATAGAAATGCAAGGTACGCCATTTTGAAACAGCTACCTTGCATTCAACTTCAGTGTACAGCGGTGACCGTATGAAGAGGACACTCCCTGCAGGATGGGATCAGCTTCCAGAATAGCTTCGCTCAGCGCCACCTAGATGAAGATAGAAGACGTCCCTGAGATGGATAAAGGTGTCGCCGCCTGGATGAAGACTTCTCGCCGCCTGGATGAAGATGGATGTCCAGACTTCAGGAACCGTGAGAAGATTTTATGGGGTTAGTGGAAGTTTTTTTTTTCTTTTTTTTTTGTGGGTGTTTTTGTGTTTAGATTAGGGCTTTGGGCTTCTGGAAAAGAGCTGAATGCCCTTTTAAGGGCAGTGAAAAAGAGCTGAATGCCCTTTTAAGGGCAATGCCCATACAAATGCCCCTATGGGGCAATGAGTAGCTTAGTTTTTTTTATAGTTAGGTGTTTTATTTTGGGGGGTTGGTTGGGTTGTGGGTTTTACTGTTGGGGGGATTTTTTGTAGTTATTTTTACAGGTAAAAGAGCTGTTTAACTTAGGGCAATGCCCTTTAAAAGTTTGGTAGTTTATTGTAGGCTAGGGGGGTGTTTTTATTTTGGGGGAGCTTTTTTATTTTTATAGGGCTATTAGAAAAGGTGTAATTGGTTTTATTTTTGATAATTTTGTTTTATTATTTTTGTAAGCTTAGTGTTTTTTATTTTTTGTAATTTATTGTTTATTATTTTTTGTAATTTTAGATTTTTTCATTTTTTTAGTGTTAGGGTTTTTTTAAATTTGTAATTTTGATTTTTTTTTTAGTATTTTTTTATTTTATTAGAATAGTAATGTTAGGTTAATTTATAGTTTAATGTTAGGTTTATTTTTAATTCACAGGTAAGTTTTTATTTATTTTAAGATAGTTATATTGTAATTTTAATTTTAGGTTAGGGGGGTGTTAGGTTAATAGTTTATTTAGTGTTTTGCGATGTAGGGAGGCTGGCGGTTTAGGGGTTAATAGGTTTATTTAGTAGTGAGGCTGTGGGGGGCCGGAGGTTTAGGGGTAAATAGGTTTATTTCATAGCGGCAATGTGGGGGGCCAGAAGTTTAGGGGTTAATAGGTTTATTTAGTAGCGGTGGTGTGGGGGTCTGGAGGTTTAGGGGTTAATAGGTTTATTTAGTGTTGGTGATGTCGGGTAGCGGCAGAATAGGGGTTAATAACTTTATTATAGTGTTGGCGATGTCTGGGAGTGGCAGAATAGGGGTTAATAACTTTATTTAGGTGTCGGCGAAGTCGGCAGTGGCGGAATAGGGGTTAATAACTTTTATTAGCATCAGCGATGTCGGGGCGGCAGATTAAGGGTGTTTAGACTTGGGGTTTATGTTAGGGTGTTAGGTTTAACTTTTTTTCCCTCATAGACATCAATGTGGTTGCGTTAGAGATTTTTCATTCCGCACTTTAGGTGTTTTTTCTAACACACTCCCCCATTTATGTCTATGGGGGAAAGCGTGCACGAGCATGTAAAAGCAGCCCTTGGGTTTTGTGCGGTATGGAGCTTAACGCCACCATATCTCACGCACAAGGAGGCTTTCCAGTAACTCGTAATAGCAGCGCTATGGAGAGTGAAATAATGCAACTTTTTTAGAGTTAATTTCGGACCATGTTTAGCGCAAAACTCGTAATCTAGGTGTTTAATTTTTAACCCTTTCATGACAGGGTCATAATGTCTATATTGGAACAACGTTCCGATGTAGACAAATTGAAATCCCGCGATCGTGCATTCGATTGCAAGATTTCAATTATGGGATTGGGTCAGGGGGGCATCCCTATGATGCTAGGCATGCCCTCCAGACTCCAATCACATCCAGGAAGCACCGTCGGGTTCAAGACAGCCAAACGGCTACGACATTGCATTTTGTCCTGACGGCACTAAAACCCAGCGCCGTTTGAATGGAATACAACACCATAACGGCACTAAAAAAAGGTTAATAAAACACTACACAGTATTTTGGGGGGCATTTGGGATACATTTATAAAATTAACCAGAGATCTGAAAGCTTGCGGTAGCAATAACCAGTTACTTGTAATAGCTGGTGAATTATTGCGCCCCCACAAATGGGCAAATTTGCTCATTTTCTGGCGTGCGATAATTTAGCTCTTTACTTATAATCTAGCCGTCTGTAATGTGATCTTCCAACAAGCAAAAATCCAGAAGATAAAAACCCCAACAACAAATAGTTAAATATTATGAATATATTACATAAAAAATAATAATAATATATATATATATATATATATATATATATATATACACAGTATATATATAGTGTTGGCGATGTCTGGGAGTGGCAGAATAGGGGTTAATAACTTTATTTAGGTGTCGGCGAAGTCGGCAGTGGCGGAATAGGGGTTAATAACTTTTATTAGCATCAGCGATGTCGGGGCGGCAGATTAAGGGTGTTTAGACTTGGGGTTTATGTTAGGGTGTTAGGTTTAACTTTTTTTCCCTCATAGACATCAATGTGGTTGCGTTAGAGATTTTTCATTCCGCACTTTAGGTGTTTTTTCTAACACACTCCCCCATTTATGTCTATGGGGGAAAGCGTGCACGAGCATGTAAAAGCAGCCCTTGGGTTTTGTGCGGTATGGAGCTTAACGCCACCATATCTCACGCACAAGGAGGCTTTCCAGTAACTCGTAATAGCAGCGCTATGGAGAGTGAAATAATGCAACTTTTTTAGAGTTAATTTCGGACCATGTTTAGCGCAAAACTCGTAATCTAGGTGTTTAATTTTTAACCCTTTCATGACAGGGTCATAATGTCTATATTGGAACAACGTTCCGATGTAGACAAATTGAAATCCCGCGATCGTGCATGCGATTGCAAGATTTCAATTATGGGATTGGGTCAGGGGGGCATCCCTATGATGCTAGGCATGCCCTCCAGACTCCAATCACATCCAGGAAGCACCGTCGGGTTCAAGACAGCCAAACGGCTACGACATTGCATTTTGTCCTGACGGCACTAAAACCCAGCGCCGTTTGAATGGAATACAACACCATAACGGCACTAAAAAAAGGTTAATAAAACACTACACAGTATTTTGGGGGGCATTTGGGATACATTTATAAAATTAACCAGAGATCTGAAAGCTTGCGGTAGCAATAACCAGTTACTTGTAATAGCTGGTGAATTATTGTGCCCCCACAAATGGGCAAATTTGCTCATTTTCTGGCGTGCGATAATTTAGCTCTTTACTTATAATCTAGCCGTCTGTAATGTGATCTTCCAACAAGCAAAAATCCAGAAGATAAAAACCCCAACAACAAATAGTTAAATATTATGAATATATTACATAAAAAATAATAATAATATATATATATATATATATATATATATACACAGTATATATATATATATATATATATATATACAGTATATATATATATATATATATATATATATATATATATATACACATATATATGCAACATCCCGATTGCATAACTCTGCAATAATAAATATGGGGTAGATTTAACAAGCGGCGGATGCTGCTTTCTACCCCCGAAGTTTCTGGCTTGCCGAAAACTTAAGTTAAAAAGCACCGGTCATAAGAAAGCTGTTCCTTAACTTGTCCGCCACCTTTTAGCAGACTTTAATCATCCTGATCCAATACGATTGGGATGATTGACAACTCCTGCTAGCGGCCGATTGGCCGTAAACATGCAGGGGGCGGCATTTCACAAGCATTTCACATGACATTCTTCTGCAATGCTACATTGAATCATGTCTGCCCGGGACTTGATAAATTAACCCCTAAGTCTCTATTGACTTTGCACATATACACTTAGGAATTTTATTCCACTCTTCTTTGCAGAAAAGTTCAAGTTCCTTTAAATTGTGAGAGGATCTCCTGTGTACATTTCTTTTTAGATCATTCCACAGCTTTTTAATGGGATTGAAGTCTGGGCTCTGACTGGGTCATTCCAAGACTTTCAGCTAGATTACGAGTTTTGCGTTATGACTCTAAAAGCATTGTTATGGCTCATAACAATGCTTTTTCCCTACCGCTGCTATTACAAGTCTTGTCAGAATAGCTGTACTGCACACTTTTTTGGCTGTAACGCAACGTCAGTACCGCACTTTTTAAAGTCCTTTTTCAATGGGACTTCCATAGCGCCGGTATTGTCAATAGAATTGAGCTCGCATTCTATTGGCTGATTGGAACAGCCAATAGAATGTGAGCTCAATCCTATTGGCTGATTGGATCAGCCAATAGGATTAAAGCTCAATCCTATTGGCTGATTGGATCAGCCAATATAATTTTTCACCTTTAATTCCTATTGGCTGATAGAATTCTATCAGCCAATCGGAATGTAAGGGTCGCCATCTTGGATTATGTATCTTAAAGGGAAACTTCATTCTTCGTTGACCATCGGAAGAAGAGGATGCTCCGCGCCGGATGTCTTGAAGATGGATCCGCTTATTTTGATAGGACTATTAGATTTTGAGTAATTCGTTTTTATTTTTGATAATTTCTGTTTTTATTTTGTGTAATTTAGTGTTTATTTTTTTGTAATTTAGATAATTGTATTTTATTAATTTATTTTATTATTTTATTTAATTTTATTGTAATGTTAGGTGTTAGTGTAACTCAGGTTAGGTTTTATTTTACAGGTAAATTTGTATTTATTTTAACTATATAGTTAGTAAATAGTTAACAACTATTTACTAACTAGTCTACCTAGTTAAAATAAATACAAACTTACCTGTGAAATAAAAATAACACCTAAGCTAACTACAATGTAACTATTAGTTAACTATTAGTTATATTGTAGCTAGCTTAGGGTTTATTTTACAGGTAAGTATTTATTTTTAAATAGGAATTTAGTTATTAAAAGTAAGTTTTATTTAGAATTATTTTAATTATTTTAAAGTTAGGGGGTGTTAGGGTTAGAATTAAGTTAGGGTTACATTAGGAGTTAATATATTTATTTAGTGTTAGTGATGTGGGAGGCCAGAGGTTTAGGGATTAATAACTTTAGTATAGTGGCGGCGGTGACATTGGGGGTGGCAGATTAGGGGTTAATAAGTGTAGGTAGGTGGCAGCGACGTTGGGGACAGCAGATTAGGGGTTAATAAATTTATGTAAGTGGCGGCGACATTGTGGGTGGCAGATTAGGGGTTGATAAGTGTAATGTAGGTGGCGGTGATGTTAGGGGCGTTTAGACTCTGGGTTTATGTTAGGGTGTTTAAACATACATTTTTATTCCCCATAGACATCAATCTGTATCTGTATTGGGTACTTGTAAAGTGCAGCTAATCACCTGTAAGGGTCTCAAGGCGCTGCTCATTTTATCGACCTTGCAAGGATGAAAGGCTGAGTGGACCTCGCCGGGGATCGAACCTGCAACCCTTGGGTTGCTACAGAGCTCAGCCACAATGCCTTAGCATGCTGAGCTATATGTCCGGCTCAATGGGGCTGTGTTACGGAGCTTTTCATTCCGCGATCGCAGGTGTTAGTCTTTTTTTTAGCCGGCTCTCCCCATTGATGTCTATGGGGAAATTGTGCACGAGCACGTCAAAACACTGCTTGTATTTGGGTGAGGTATGGAGCTCAACGCAACCATATCGCCCGCACAAGCCGTTTTTTTGCAAACCTGTAATAGCAGTGCTATGAAAGGTGAGCAGTGAAAATAACGTACAAGTAATAAGTGAGCCAGCCATAACGCAAAACTCGTAATCTGTTTTTTCTTTTCTGAAGCATACCTTGGTCAACTTAGAAATGCGCTTTGAGTCATGGTCATATTGGAATGTGAAATTCGTCTTAATATTTGAAGCAATTAATTATCCCATCAATCTTAACAACAGTCCCTGACCCAGCTGAAGAGAAGCAGCCCCAAAGCATGATGCTACCACCAGGCATGATGCTGTATCAGTCAGTATGGTGTTCCTTGGATGATGCTTAGTTTGGGGTGATTGAATTAATTTTTGGCATCATTTAGAATAGCTTAAATTTTCTTTTTCGTAAGAAAGAGTTTCCGTCTTGACAACTTATCCCTTAGCCCAGACATGTGTAGAACACAAGGGATGGTGGTCACATGTCAGGAGTGACCGGTACCTGCCAAAAATTCCTTTAGCTCCTTCAGTGTTGCTGTTGACCTCTTGGTTGCCTCCCTGATAAGTTTTCTCCTTGTCCACTCATCAACTTTGCAGGGTCATCCTGATTCTTGCGATGTCTCTGTGGTACCACATTTTCTGCACTTATTGATGATGGTTTTCACAATGCTCCTTGTATATTCCTCTTCTTATTGGTACTTTTAAACAATTAGCTCTCGTAATTTCTTTGGCAACTCTTTTTGTGGACTGTGGCTCTCCCAGCAAGTATGCAACCTCAAATATTCAAGCAAATCTTACAGCAACAGCTGACTTTTATCTGGGTTTAATCAGAATCACTTTCATTAAAGGCAGACATATGCTATTTACCTATAAGCATGATTTAGAATGTGATTGGTTAACTTTGAACACAGCTAGAGTCCCCATTAGAAAAGGGCTGCAGACAATCAGGGTGATGTAGGGTTTTATTTATTAAAATGTTCCTAATAATTAACTGTATGATTTTTATCTGGGTTTTTCTTTGTTGGAAGATCACATTACAGATGGAAAAAGTCTGACATTTACATTGCTATTATTTCTGTCTTTGCTTCCAAAAACCTGCAATGTCATAAGTGTGTGTAGATTTGTTATATGCATTGTAGCTAAAAAGACAGCATACAACATGCATTTGCTTTATGGAAGATGAGTTTGTTTAAGAAAGGGTTATAAAAAAAATTAAGTTCCCCAAACTACAGTATAATAGGGTACAAAAAAGCTATATTAAAAGGGGTTCCTTCTTTCCACAATAAGGGCTAATTTACAAGTGGTGCACTAACTGTAGTGCACGAGTGATAGGGGTTTATTGCGGGTCTTGCACGCGTCAGAAGTTGCATGCGCATTACAGGTTTAAAGTAAGTGGGTTCAGTTGAGCATAATTTAATTTAACAGACACCTGGACTTCAGAGCTCTGGTTAGCTGTTATGCTCGACTAAGAAGTGCCACAAGACACATAAATATCATATTTAAAATTACAGTTACACTATCTAATAAAAACTATTATTATTTTTTTAAATTGCAATAAAAAGTCATAAGGGCTCAAAGATTCGAAGTCTCAGTTAGAGTTAGAAAAAAAGGCATGCAAAGGGCTTTAACACGAGCGGGAGCAATAAATAGCACTCTACTGGTAATTTAACCCTAATACGGTAAAAGCTTAGGTGCTATTTAGGTATATCTGATAAATTATTCTAAAGTCCCAACTACTTCCTAGAATAGGGGAACCAAAATGTTTTTATATGGAGGGCTGGTCACTAATAATGAAATTGGCAAGAAACTACATTACATTACGTATATTTACACCTATGGTAAAGATAAAATAACAAAATGCAATAACTTTTTCATATTTTAGTTACAAATACACAAACATTAGTTAATATTTGCCAGGCAGCATGTGGCTTATTGACCATAGGTTAAACAACTCTGGTTTATAGGTAAGGTTAAGGGTAGGAGGTCATGCACAGTAATTATGTTATAACAGTAGAACCAGGTTGCATGTGAATCCCATGAAATGCCTGAAAATATCTGTAACTATATTAGAAAAATTAGCTTTAAGTCCTGTACTTTTCCCTCACTCAGTATAGCTACCAAGTATATCAGACAAGCAGAGCTCATGGCCTCTAGTTATCAAGGTCTGTCGGACCTGATCTGACAGTGCGGATCAGGTCCGACAGACCTCGCTGAATACGGCGAGCCTATGCTGCCCCCTGCAGACTCGCGGCCAATATTGGCCGCCAGCAGGGGGGTGTCAATCAACCCGATCGTACTCGATCGGGTTGATTTCCGGCGATGTCTGTCCGCCTGCTCAGAGGTTATGGAGCAGCAGTCTTTGTTACCGCTGCTTCATAACTGCTGCTTTTGCCTGCAGGCTCGCCAGAAACACGGAGCATCAAACTCCATTCGGAGCTTGATACATATGCCCCCATATGTCTAGCAGCGCATAGAAACTGAACAACACAGAAAGTTTCCTGCCAGAAGGGCTGAAACGCGTCAGCATTATGTTCATTGAGTGTATTCCTAAGGCACTGTTTTTTGTCACCAAGATCGCTTTGTTTCAATATCATCATATATCTGAAATAATAAAGCAGTTTTTAACTGCAAAGTCTACTGGTGCTGCTTAAATATTTACAAAGCTGTGTGTCTGGAGATCGAGCAAGCACGGAAGTATTTTGCAGCACAGCCCTCATACCATTAGCAATTGCACTTGCCAGTACTCACCTCCGGTACGATCCATAGAGGTGTGGCCAGCCGAGAGATTCACCGGTTACGTCAGACACCGACCAGCTGATCGAGCAAGAGTACCCAGAGGGGGACGGTACATTGAAGGAGGAGCACAGAGGTCTCGTATGACCGCCAAAGAGGTTGCTACGGAACTCCAGGTACCCCCTGTGGATGGGTTGACTCCGACGCTTGGAAATTCTACAGAGGGCACTGACGCCGGGAGAGTCTGAGCAGCTGGGTAAGTCAGTGGGGAACATTTTGCGTAAACTGTTTCATATTACATTATCTGCAAAGGACTTTATGTATGTTCCCACACTGTATGGACATTTAACTGGTGCTCACTCAGAAAGTGACTTGCTATGTTTTTATAACCAACACTTAAAGGGACAGTCTACTCCAGAGTTTTTATTGTTTAAAAAAGATAGATAATCCCATTCCCTAGTTTAGCATAGCTAACACGATTTTATAAATATACTTTGTATACTTATATCTAAGCCTCTGCAGACTGACCCTTTATTTCAGTGCTTTTGACAGCATTTTAGCCAATCGGTGCCCTCTCATAAGTAACTTCACGGCCGTGAGCCCAATTTTATCTATATGGCACACATGAACTAACGCCCTCTAGCTGTGAAAACTGACAAATTCATTCAGATAAGCGCCAGCCTTCAAATGCTTAGAAATTAGCAAATGAGCCTACCTGGGTTTAGCTTTCAACAAAGAATACCAAGAGAACAAAGCAAATTTGATGCCAAAAGGAAATTGGAAAGTTGTTTAAAATTGCATGCCCTATCTGAATCATGAAAATGTATTTTTGACTAGACTGTCCCTTTAAGGCTCAGCTCAAATTCTACTATGTCCTCTGCCTCAGTGAGATCCTTACGTGGTTACAGTCCTGCTGTTGTCTTCTCCTAACCATATGGACTTGTTTCCATTGATGTGGGGATTTTTTTATGATACCCCCAGTTTCCAAACTTTACCACCTCAATGGAAAGTAGGCTAATGTTGGCCAAAGTTACCCCGCTCTCGCCTAATTTTCATTGAGGTGGTAAAGTTTGGAAACTGGTGGTAACATAAAGATTCTTTAATGGAGATAAATGTTTAAATTTTTACCACCAGTTTCCACCACAATGGAAATTGGGCCTCTGTATTTAGATTGTTGTATAGTTTTTATGTTTACATGGTTAAATGTTGTAACTATTAGCTTTTTCTTCAAAATGTACAAGCTGGAGCAAATATACAAGAATATATTTTAGCACTTAATTTTAATTCTAAAAAAGTAAAACAGGTGTAGAAACCTAATTTCAAATGTTTTGGAAAGGTGAACCAATAATGAAGCGAGCACACATCTAAATAAAGTTTCAGGAAAAGAATTAGAAACGATTCAGCCCCAAAAGGGTTAATCAGTGAAAAGTGGAAAATATGTAACCTTCCCATTTTTATTTGATTTTGAGTGACGCAGTGGTCAAGAAGTGTTTTCCGTAAGTCAAAAGCCTGGTATAAAACTGATTGTGAAAATGTAAATATATTTTTCTGGGTTTTCTGGAAGATATTTCTTAGTTTTGATACATTTTTGCATTGTAGGAGTTGAGTAACTCTGTAATTTTTGACTCAATAGATATTTAAACCCTTTAAAAGCTGTTTTTGGCAGGAGATAGGAGTGATCAGTTGTAATCCACAGATCCTGGCAATGAGTAAGTGACACGCACTCATAAAACACATAACAGAAGGGAAAATGCAGAGATTTCCCACATATTGTTAGCGTTAATATGCAGTAATTCAAACTGGTTATTACAAAGGCTCAGCCACACAGTGGAATTTGGTGGAACTCGAGATGGGGGACAAATGAGTAATGACAATATTTTATAGTGAGTGAGCATTTTACCCCTCTAAGGAATTTGTCCAACTGCAGGTTTGGAACATTGAGTAGCTGATTCTTACAGAACTGAAAATGCATCATAAAAATCCCACTGCTGGCAAAATAGCTAAACCAAGTAAGCGTAACAATGCTGTGATCTCCGACACTCCCTCATACTTAGAGAGGTGTTAATGAACACACGTTTTTTGGCTATGTTGTCATTCCCACTCTGAAAGACACCTGCAAGCACAACTTAACATTCAGCTATACAATAGTTTCAATTCCTTTGTGTATGTTAAATGCTAGAATTGGTCATATGAGCAGATAGGCCGGAGAATTGCCCTGAATATTAAAGGAACACTACCCCGTACCTAAAACATTTATTTGCAGAATTAGATCATCACTTCATATATTGTAAATAACAATAACATTAATACATTTGTAACTGCTTTACATGACAATATTTTTTTTTCTATATGACATTTATATACACCACATAGACCATCCAAAACACTTTGCAATTTGCAGAATTAACCCAGATTTGGAGTTGTTTTCCTTCTTTCATTATGTATCAGTATTTATGTCCGTTTTTCTCATGAATATTTTGAAATGTTCATACAACCATGCCCTTCCAGCACATAACAGTCCCTTGAAATGCTCAGATTTGCACTTGGACCAACCTGAATCCACGTTTGGGCTATCTAAGAACACCACCAAACAAGTCGCATAATTAATTAAATGCATGTGGACATATATGCTCAAATAATAAATTTGATTGGTGCAGACCCTTAAGCACAATTATTTAGACCAGAAGAAAACTCACAAACAGCTGTTGTGAGCTTGAACACCTAAGTTACAAGGAGTACAAAAGGAAAGACAGGGAATTCAGCACGTCTTTAACTTATGACCAAAAATGTTATTAACTGTGTCATAATTGACAATACAATATAAATGCATGTCTCAGAGGCAGAATGTAACACATCTCCAAACACACAATAAAATATGTGTCAAGGTGCCAGGAATCAGACTGAGACGAGAAGTGCAAAAATAATCACACCTTTATTAATAGCAAAAAATAATAAAAAGTCCACGAGTCAAATAACAAGCCAGGAGTCAAAACCAGAGCTGGTAGTCAGACGAGCCGAATCAGGAGCCAAAGCGAATAGTCAGACAAGCTGGAATCAGGAACAAGGAAAACAGCAGAGTCAGGAACAAGCCAGGGATCAGGAACCAGGAAGGACATCAGGCAGCCAGGTAATACACAGGAACTCTCACAAACAGGTCTGAGACAACGCAAAGGCAAAGCATACTGAACAGAGGCCCTTTAAATAATAAGTGATGACATCACAATTCTGAGACTGCAACCTGTCTCACATGGATGATGCACACCAGTCTGGCCATAAAAGGAAGTGCAGGAAATGAGCAGCATCCCCCACAATGCACCATAGTCAGGAAGAGAGGTGAGTAAAATGGCTGCCAGCAGCACACGGCAAACAAACAGGGAAAAAACCCTGACAATATGTTTGGCAGTACAATCATAAAATACAAACATCCAATATTAAAAACATAGCAGGAATAAGGACTAGATATGTATCAAGAGATCAACTCATACGGAGAGGAACCAGTACAGTCAAGAGAGAATGCAAAGGGGGAGACAAATGAGGGGAGAAAGGTGGATATGTATCAAGAGATCAACTCATACGGAGAGGAACCAGTACAGTCAAGAGAGAATGCAAAGGGGGAGACAAATGAGGGGAGAAAGGTGGATGGCTTTTAAATACCTACCTCAAATGAATGACAAGTTATTAACCTCTCCTCATTTAACTTTCCCCCTTCAAATACCTCCCTCCTAAAGAAAGGATTGTTATATTGCCCTAAACTTGGGCTCAACAAATTTGCATTGCTTTTGCTAAAATTGTATTATTGCAAGTAATGAAATCAAAACAGGAAAATGCCTCAGTGACATTGAACAATAGGGATGCAGTGAATATACTCAAATCCCTTCTTATAGAAGGGGACACTAATGTAACTGAATCAGAGAATCTAGAAACCATCAACATTGAGATACCCATTGAGAATGACAATTACACCTTCACTACGAATTTTAAAGCTAAATCAACATATATGCCACTTTTATGTCTGCTTGTTAAAGCAGTTGAAAGGGATATTGAAAAATTGAGTTTCACAGGGATTGTAAATGACAATCTCAGTATAGGAGAATGTAGGGCCCGGAAAGAGTTAACGTCAGCAACCAATTTGGTAATAAAACCATCTGACAAAGGCGCAATTTAGTGCTACTTGATGAGATGATATATTTAATTGAAGTTAAGCACCAGTTATTAGATTGATCACAATATAAAAGAGTCGCAGATATCCCAATTACTAAAATGAATTGTTCAAAATTTTGAATGAGGCCAAACGAGACATTAACATTTACAGAGTTAAAATATCTATATCCCGAACACCCTGTAAATCCAATTTTTTACTGTATACCAAAATGACATAAAAACCTTAAAAATCCTCCCGGATGTCCCATAATATCAGGGATAGGCAGTGTAAAAGAAAAAATTGGAACCTATGTAGATTTCTGTCTGAGACCATTTCTCAATACACTTCCCTCTTATGTACTAGATAATCCAGACTTACTTAGAAAACTGGATGGTGTCTTGGTTAACCGAGACATTATTCTAGTTTCTTGGGATGTGGAGCTTGTACTCCTCAATTCCCCATAAGGTGGGAATGAGTGCTTGTAGAAGCTTTCTTGAAAGCAGAGGTGTTAACTTTCAAAAGCATACAGAGCTTGTAATGAAGTTGCTACAGTGCTTGCACTTGGGGGCATGTAAATTGAATGAGGTTTTTGGGAATCTCAATTACTATGTTGATCAATATGTACAACTTTGGCTACGCTAGGTGGACGATTTACTCATTCTGTGGAATGGCCCAATGGAGATACTCAAAGAATTTGTAACAAAGTTGAACAAAAATAATTTGAATATTTTACTTAACCTAGATTATAGTGTGAATGAAATTACTTTTCTTGACATTAAAATCATTAAAAGAGGTGAAAGTATTTTGACTGAAAATTATACGAAACAAACGGTGACTTTTGCATGCAAGCAGTCATCATCCCCAACATCTTATTAAAGGTATCCCCACTGGGCAATTCCTCAGATTGAGGAGGAACTGTAGCTCTAGGGATAGATTTGAAAAACAAGCAGATGAAATGCAAAATAGATTTGAGGCTAGAGGATTTTCAAAAGAGACTATCAAAGCTACTAAAAATAAGGCTAGATATGTTAAAAGGGACTCAATATTTTAATATCAGAAAAATAAAACCCCAGGTAAAACAAGATTCCTAATACAGTTTAACGGTCAATGGGAGGAAGTCAGAGAGATACTGAGCAAACATTGGCACTATTTGACGGCTGATGACAATGTAGCAAGAGTGGTAGGCCCTCAATTGCTGATTACTGCACGGAGGGCACCAAACTTAATGGACAAGCTGGTACATAGCCTTTTCTTGTCAAAATTGAGTAGACAGACTTGGCTAGGAGGCTCCTACACTCATGGGAGATATCCATGTGGGAGATGAGTATTTTGTACATTTATGAACAGGTCTAAAAAATTTTCTACTGACCCTGCAAAAATCTATTCAGCACGTTTTTAACTGTAATACTCTTGGTGTGGTATATATTCTCTCCTATTCTTGCCTCCGTTTTTATATTGGGAAAACCAAAATAATTTTTAAGGACAGAGTAAGGGAGCATAGACATAGCATCTTGGCTGAAATTCCAGAAACTAGTGTAGCAAGACTTTTTTTATGAGGTTCATGCAGCAAAACTCGACACTTTAAGATTCACTGGAATTGATAGAGGTATAGTGAATAGAAGAGGAGGCAATAATGATAAATGCCTTTTAAGTAAAGATGGATCTACATGCTAAAAACATTGATACCTAATGGCCTCAATGAGAAATTGGAATTTGCATGTTTTTTGGGAGATTAAGGCCTAGATTTAGAGTTTGGCGGTAGCTGTCAAAACCAGCGTTAGAGGGTCCTAACGCTGGTTTTTACCGCCCGCTTGTATTTAGAGTCAGTCAGGAAAGGGTCTAACGCTCACTTTGCAGCCGCGACTTTTCCATACCGCAGATCCCCCTACGCCATTTGCGTATCCTATCTTTTCAATGGCATCTTTCTAACGCCGGTATTTAGAGTCTTGGCTGAAGTGAGTGTTAGAAATCTAACGACAAAACTCCAGCCGCAGAAAAAAGTCAGTAGTTAAGAGCTTTCTGGGCTAACGCCGGTTTATAAAGCTCTTAACTACTGTGCTCTAAAGTACACTAACACCCATAAACTACCTATGCACCCCTAAACCGAGGCCCCCCCACATCACCGCCACTCTATTAAAATTTTTTAACCCCTAATCTGCCACTCCGTACACCGCCGCAACATACATTATAGTTATGTACCCCTAATCTGCTGCCCCTAACACCGCTGACCCCTATATTATACTTATTAACCCCTAATCTGCCCCCCACAACGTCGCCGCCAGCTAACTACAATAATTAACCCCTAATCTGCCAACCAGATCTCGCTGCTTCTCTAATAAATGGATTATCCCCAAAAGCTAAGTCTAACCCTAACACTAACACCCCCCTAACTTAAATATAATTTAAATCTAATATATAAATAAATTAACTCTTATTAAATAAATTATTCCTATTTAAAGCTAAATACTTACCTGTAAAATAAATCCTAATATAGCTACAATATAAATTATAATTATATTTTAGCTATTTTAGGATTAATATTTATTTTACAGGCAACTTTGTAATTATTTTAACCAGGTACAATAGCTATTAAATAGTTAATAACTATTTAATAGTTACCTAGTTAAAATAATTACAAAATTACCTGTAAAATAAATCCTAACCTAAGTTACAATTAAACCTAACACTACACTAGCAATAAATAAATTAAATAAAATACCTACAATTATCTACAATTAAACCTAACACTACACTATCAATAAATTAATTAAATACAATACCTACAAATAACTACAATGAAATAAACTAACTAAAGTACAAAAAATAAAAAAGAACTAAGTTACAAAAAATAAAAAAATATTTACAAACATTAGAAAAATATTACAACAATTTTAAACTAATTACACCTACTTCAAGCCCCCTAATAAAATAACAAAGACCCCCAAAATAAAAAAATGCCCTACCCTATTCTAAATTAAAAAAGTTCAAAGCTCTTTTACCTTACCAGCCCTGAAAAGGGCCCATTGAGGGGCATGCCCCAAAGAATTCAGCTCTTTTGCCTGTAAAAAAAACCCATACAATACCCCCCCAAACATTACAACTCACCACCCACATACCCCTAATCTAACCCAAACCCCCCTTAAATAAACCTAACACTAAGCCCCTGAAGATCTTTCTACCTTATCTTCACCATGCCAGGTTCACCGATCCGTCCACCTAAGTCTTGATCCAAGCCTCCGAAATCTTGATCCAAGCCCAAGCGGGGGCTGAAGAGTGACGTCCTTCCTCCGGCTGAAGTCTTGATCCAAGCGGGCAGAAGAGGACATCCGGACCGGCAAACATCTTCATCCAAGCCGCATCTTCTATGTTCTTCAATCCGATGACGACCGGCTGATCTTCAAGACCTCCAGCGCGGATCCATCCATCTTCACCAACGACTTCCCGACGAATGACGGTTCCTTTAAGGGACGTCATCCAAGATGGTGTCTCTCGAATTCCGATTGGCTGATAGGATTCTATCAGCCAATCGGAATTAAGGTAGGGAAATTCTTATTGGCTGATAGAATCCTATCAGCCAATCGGAATTCAAGGGACGCCATCTTGGATGACGTCCCTTAAAGGAACCGTCATTCATCGGGAAGTCGTCGGTGAAGATGGATGGATCCGTGCTGGAGTTCTTGAAGATCAGCCGGTCGTCATCGGATTGAAGAACATAGAAGATGCGGCTTGGATGAAGATGTTTGCCGGTCCGGATGTCCTCTTCTGCCCTCTTGGATCAAGACTTCAGCCGGAGGATGGACGTCACTCTTCATTCCCTGCTTGGGCTTGGATCAAGATTTCGGAGGCTTGGATCAAGACTTCGGTGGACGGATCGGTGAACCTGGCATGGTGAAGATAAGGTAGGAAGATCTTCAGGGGCTTAGTGTTAGGTTTATTTAAGGGGGGTTTGGGTTAGATTAGGGGTATGTGGGTGGTGGGTTGTAATGTTGGGGGGGTATTGTATGTTTTTTTTTACAGGCAAAAGAGCCGAATTATTTGGGGCATGCCCCGCAAATGGCCCTTTTCCGGGCTGGTAAGGTAAAAGAGCTTTGAACTTTTTAAATTTAGAATAGGGTAGGGCATTTTTTTATTTTGGGGGTCTTTGTTATTTTATTAGGGGGCTTAGAGTATGTGTAATTAGTTTAAAATTGTTGTAATATTTTTCTAATGTTTGTAAATATTTTTTTATTTTTTGTAACTTAGTTCTTTTTTCTTTTTTGTACTTTAGTTAGTTTATTTAATTGTAGTTATTTGTAGGTATTGTATTTAATTAATTTATTGATAGTGTAGTGTTAGGTTTAATTGTAGATAATTGTAGGTATTTTATTTAATTAATTTATTGATAGTGTAGTGTTAGGTTTAATTGTAACTTAGGTTAGGATTTATTTTATAGGTAATTTTGTAATTATTTTAACTATTTTAGCTATTAAATAGTTATTAACTATTTAATAGCTATTGTACCTGGTTAAAATAAATACAAAGTTGCCTGTAAAATAAATATTAATCCTAAAATAGCTACAATATAATTATAATTTATATTGTAGCTATATTAGGATTTATTTTACAGGTAAGTATTTAGCTTTAAATAGGAATAATTTATTTAATAAGAGTTAATTTATTTTGTTAGATTTAAATTATATTTAAGTTAGGGGGGTGTTAGTGTTAGACTTAGCTTTAGGGGTTAATCCATTTATTAGAGTAGCGGCGAGATCCGGTCAGCAGATTAGGGGTTAATTATTGTAGGTAGCTGGTGGCGACATTGTGGGGGGCAGATTAGGGGTTAATAAATATAATATAGGGGTCGGCGGTGTTAGGGGCAGCAGATTAGGGGTACATAACTATAATGTATGTTGCGGCGGTGTACAGAGCGGCAGATTAGGGGTTAATAATAATATGCAGGTGTCAGCGATAGCGGGGCGGCAGATTAGGGGTTAATAAATATAATATAGGGGTCAGCGATGTTAGGGGCAGCAGATTAGGGGTACATAAGGATAACGTAGCTGGCGGCGGTGTACGGAGCGGCAGTTTAGGGGTTAATAAAAATATGCAGGGGTCAGCGATACCGGGGGCGGCAGATTAGGGGTTAATAAGTGTAAGGTTAGGGGTGCTTAGACTCGGGGTTCATGTTAGGGTGTTAGGTGCAGACTTATGAAGTGTTTCCCCATAGGAAACAATGTAGCTGCGTTAGGAGCTGAACGCTGCTTTTTTGCAGGTGTTAGGTTTTTTTTCAGCTCAAACTGCCCCATTGTTTCCTATGGGGGAATCGTGCACGAGCACGTTTTTGAAGCTGGCCGCGTCCGTAAGCAACGATGGTATCTAGAGTTGCAGTGGCGGTAAATATGCTCTACGCTCCCTTTTTGGAGCCTAAAGCATCCCTTCTGTGAACTCTAAATACCAGCAGTATTTAAAAGGTGCGGGAGAAAAAAAGCCTGCGTAGCTAACGCACCCCTTTGGCCGCAGAACTCTAAATCTAGCCGTAAGACTAGAAAGTATTTTTGTTCTCCTTATTTCTTTGGGGTCATGCAATATTGGATTAATCCAGGAATAGATGTATAAAATCACATCTATTATGGTGATCAGAATTGCTCTAGCGATATCTGTCCCCTCTCTTCATATCCACTTTCCTTGTATTTAAAAGAATGACCAAAAAATTTACTAGATACATAGGTCTCCCTTAATGCGTTTTCTTCCATTTAGTGTGTTACATAGATATGTGCAATCTAGGAAATTACCTTTCTCAATAAACCCATTCTATCTATGAATAACATGTACCTCCGGACTACTGCCGATGGTTAAAAATTCCAAATGTTTCGGGATATTTCCTCTATTAAGATGAAAGGCAATGAAGAAGGTAGCACTCTTTAGAAAGGAAAATACCTTTATTGGAGCAACGTTTCAGGGCTTCCTGCCCGCTAACATACAATGAAATGTTAACACACATTTATATACAAGGCAATTAATGAGGGACCAATCCACAGGTCTTCCAGGGGTGTGTGCTAAAAATTACATCACACAAATCATTTATCAGAATTACTTAAAGGTACAAATTTGCTTATTTACCCCTAGCTGACCATAGTGAAAAGAGGGCCCTCAAAACTAGACAAAACATTAATTAATAACAAAGAATACAGAGGAGAGGGCATACACTAATAGGGTACCTATTTAGTTGGAATATCAATGTACATACATTATTTTCAAGGGACATCTTTATATCAGGGGCCCTCTCCTCTGAATATTTGTTTTTAATGAATTTTTTTCTGGTTTTGAGGGCCCTGTTTTTACTATGGTCACTGAGCAAAGGGTCCACGTCTGGATTCCCGCATCACACTTAGGGAGACTTCCCTAAGTGTCATAATTTGCATAAATAAAAAGGGAGAAACGCTCAACCTGGGATCGAACAATAGCATAATAATTTGTTCTATGGCTAATTACCACCCAAGAAGCAGCCTCTTTTTGCCTCTTTGATGCGGGAATCCAGACGTGGACCCGTTGCTTAGTGTGCCTAGAGGGATATAGCTGCACCTCACTGAGGAGGCCCACAATAAGCCGAAACGTACGTCTGGGGTTTTGCTGTTTCTCTCATTCAGAGAGGGATTGCCTGGTATATCGGGTCTGGACTGTGCTGTTAAGTCAGAATCAGACTGATATGCTTCAGGAAAGTTCTTTGTGAAAGGCAAATGTTGAGCAAAAAGAGTCTGCTTCTTGGGTGGTAACTAGCCATAGAACAAGCTATTATGCTATTGTTCATTCTCAGGTTGAGCGCTTCAATCTTTTTATTTATTATAGAATAAAGGAAATGTTATCCAGGCTGAAACCTCTAATATATTAACCACTTATGCCACGCACACAATGTATTTATAAGCCAGAGCTGCAGGAAGCTCCAGCAGTCTCTGCTGTTAAGTTAAAGCTGGGAACTGGAGTTCCTGATCTCATGGTATCTGTCTGCTTATGGAACCAGAGCACGATCGGTGCTCTGGTTCCATATGAAGGCAGATGCCAGATCATTATAGACGGTAACACTGTGTGTGTCTCGGTCTGTAATTTTCATCTACTGGTGCCGGTGGGAGGTGTGGCAGGGAATCCCTGGTCCAGGAGTGGAGGGGAGAGGAAGGAAGTGGGATGCCCTATGCTACAAAAAATAAAATAAAGGGAGAGGGGGCTATGTGGTGCTGCACTACAGAAAAAAAGGTGGTGTGGGGGTCCCTAACTAATGATCTGGAGGGGGGATGTGAGGGGACCTACACTACAGAAAATATATAGTTTTAACAGGTAAAAAAAAAAAAATCAAGGCTATATTTCTGTTTAAAGGGAGTGATAGCAAACATACAAAAAATTCTAAAAATTCTCCGGTATTTTGGGCAAGTTCTTCTCTGAAAGTCCTGGTAGTGAAGAGTTAAATAAATTCAGTTTTTAAAGAGGTGGATGATTTTACCTAATTAAGGGCTACATTACGAGTGGCGTGCTAACAGTTACGTTCAAGCAAAAAAGGGTTTATCGCGGGTGTGTGCGTGCATTGGGTTTAGCTCTCATATTACACATTGAAAGTAAACACAGACGTGTGAGCACAATTGAAATTTAGTGTGTGTGTACATATGTATTTATATATGTATATATGTATTGACAGACATATATTAACATATAAACACATAAATACATATGTAAACACATATATATAAGTGCATTGTCTTCCTATATATATATATATATATATATATATATATATATATATATATATATATATATATGTATATATCTATACCTATATATATAATCATATATATATAGGTATAGATATATATTTTACCAAAATACCATCAAATATACAGTGCCCTACAATAATATTGTCACCCTTAGTAAATATAACATTGAACAAGCAGTTCTGGTGAATCGGCCGCTAGCAGGGGGTGTCAATCAGCCCGATCATATAGGATCTGGTGGATTGCAGACCGCAGCCTCAGAGGTATCGGACCAGTTATGGAGCAGCGGTCTTAAGAGCCTTGATAAATCGACCCCAGTGTCTCAAAATAACCAGAAGCATACAGAAGTATCAGATTTCCAGGTATATTACAAGGCAAAACAACTGTAAATGTCAAAGTTCTGTTTCCAAACACAAAAAAACACTTAACTGAAGACTTGTAATTCGAGTGCAGTGAACACACTACTATTGATTCCACTGAAAGTACAGGGTGCTTTATAATTAAACATTTTAACCAACAACTTCTAATACCCGCTTGTTTTAAATTGCACTCAACTTTTAATCTAGGTCTGCATCTCTAAAAATATTGATCCATTTATTAACTTAGTTCTTGACAATGGAACTATAATCCCATATTATTTATCCACCTTTCAGATTTTAAATCAAACCAGTATTATCTATTTGAGGTGTAGTCAGGACAATAAGGGCTAGATTACAAGTGGAGAGCAAAATTGTGCTTTTGTCAGCGTGATATTTGTGCTCCACTCAGTAATACTGACACAAGCAAATGTGCGCTGGTATTACAAGTAAAGTGCAATGTGAACGCAACCTCGCATTGGCATTGCATGGAAGCTTTGCGCTCACGAGTGTGAGCCAATAGGAGCCTTGTTCTGATGCTGATAGACACGCAACAAAGGGGTTAAGTCTTGCAGCGTTGGGCAGCATATTTAAAATATATATGATGTGTTTATATGTATATATACACATATTAACACATAAATATATATGTAAATAAGCATATACATATGTATTTTCTATTTATACACAATCCCCATAGACCGCAATGTACAGGCACTTTTCAGTGCCGATTTTTTTTTTCTTACACCCCACATAACCTAATAACTGCTTTGTGCAGTTTTTTTTTTAAAAAAAAAAGACAATAACATTTTTAATTTATTTAAAGGAACTGTCCACTTTATTTGGGGGGCAATTGGGGGACCTTTTTAACCCCATAGTGACCAGACCATTTTTCTATTTTCTTACCGTTAAGGACCAGGGCTGTTTTTACATTTCTGCGGTTTTTGTGTTTAGCTGTAATTTTCCTCTTACTCATTTACTGTACACACACATATTATATACCATTTTTCTCGTCATTAAATAGACTTTCTAAAGATACCACTATTTTCATCATATCATATAATTTACTATTAAAAAAATTATAAAATATGATGAAAAAATGGAAAAAAACACACTTTTTCTAACCTTGACCCCCAAAATCTGTTGCACATCTACAAACACCAATAAACACCCATGCTAAATAGTTTCTAAATTTTGTCCTGAGTTTAGAAATACCCAATGT